>NC_139027.1:112431307-113031307 GCF_964662115.1 Mustela nivalis
GTTAACCCCACTCCCCCCAGCTTCTCTGCCTACTTGTGATCTCTCTCTGGGTCAAACAAATAAAATAAATAAAAAATCTTTAAAAGAATAAATTTCTGTAAGGAAATTCAAGCACTCACAAGGAAAAGACTTTGAATCACTCTTATTTGTTGTCTTTACTCCCAGAACAATCATGCAAACACGACATTATTAATCCCAATTTATTGATAAATCAACCAAAGTCCAGAGGAGTTTGGTAATTTTATCAAGTTATACACTAGTAAATAGAATATTACAGTTTGGATTCGGATCTGTCTGACTCAAGTATCAGACCGTCTATGTACACTGTCCACACAAATTTGCAAGATACTGACTAAATCCTCAAAGCTGGGCATTTTAACACCTTTCTTTTCTTTTGAGTTAGCTTGAATCAGAAGATTAGGGAAGTAGAGCCTCTATAGCATGAGAGAGATAAGGAAACATTCAAATTATGCTGATAATTAGTTTCAGATTTTGTGAAACATCAACAATATATAATATTTAGAATAAATGAATTTAATTATCTAGGTTTAACGCTACTTGAATCAAATCGAATCTATTAGGGATAGATGATTTGTACCTTAATAGCTAATACCTTTCAGAAACCAACTGCATACCCCTAGATTTTCAATCCATACAACTATATTACTAATCAATTCCCCAACTTATGAAAACCAACATCTTTGTATAAAAAGAAGACTGAAATTTTAGCAGAAAACAAATATTGTACATTTGAGAAGTATGTAAATATAAAAGTGTTCCTTTTGTGGGGACACCTGAGTGGCTCAATCAGTTAGACATCCAACTCCTGGTCTCAGCTCAGTCTTGATCTTAGGGTCATGAGTTCAAGCCCTCGTTGAGCTACTTGCTGGGCATGGAGCCTACTTTAAAAAAAAAAAAAAGTTCCTTTTGTGGAGTTTAAGAGGTCAAGGGATCTTCTCAAAACTTGACATTGAAACAACACTGTTTGTGGCTTTGCAGGACAGAGTAATTTGCTGAAATGTAAAAAGATGCCTACCTACATTGAGCTGTTTGATTCCTAACTGTTTTGTCATCTGCCTCCTCTAATTTTTACTTTCAGTGAAAGAAAAAATATAAACTTTCAAAATCCAAATCCCAAGGCCCTAACATCAAATAAAATATCCATGAAGTCATCTTTTAGTATGTCAGAATGGAAGAGAATTACAGTAGAGGAATATGTCTGCAGCCATTATATTTATTTCGTTAGAGTTTCATGGAACTTCACTAAATGAACCTTGGATAGGAAGCTCCCAGACCTGAATAAAGAAAAAGCAGATAGATAGATTCCCAATTAGCTTTCTGAGAAGAAATACTACCTTGTTAACTGTATACTATATCCACTTTAGGATACTGTAAATATTGCATATATTTTACTCAATCTGAAACAAATGTGTAAGCTTTTTTTTAAGTCTTTTATCTGTTTTGTGCCTTCCTTTATTATTAATGTTTTTTTTTTTTTTTTCTGGTAGTAGTTTCCAGTGGCAGAGGGCTAGAAGACATTGAAATGTCCACAGGCAGAAGACAGGGGTCATTTTAGCAATCACTGTGAATATTTTTATATAGATATTCTTGGGGCCAGCAATTCCACGTCTTAGAATTCTTTCTAATAAGAATAGTGGCACTAAAATATACCTAAAAAGATATTCCCTTTTCATCACTTACAACTGCTAAGAAATAGAAACAAACAAACCACAGACTGGTTAAATTCATGGGCTCTCTATAAGACTGAATATTACATGACTATTAAAACTAAAAGAATGTACCAACTTGGAAAACAGTCAATGATACATTGAGCAGGAGAGAGAGGAAGTAGGAACAAGTTTTCACACAGTACAACATAACATTATTTTAAAAAGAACCTCACAAATAACTGTATATATCATTGTCATGACCTTAGAATAAGCCTGGCAAAGTCAGTCAAAACCATGAGAAACTCAAAAGGATATCATGTAAATATCCAAGAAGAAGTGACTTTAACAGATTAAAAGAAGTAAGAAAAGAATTTATAACAGGATGCAGTAATAAATAAATGCAATTACAGAGTCAACAAAATTTTTGGAAAAGGGCCAAATAATAAATATTTGCAGTTTTGAGGTCCATGTTGCAAATACTCAACTTTACCACCGTTGCACAAGAACAGCCATAGACTATATGTAAACAAATGGATCTCTGTTTATTCTTACATCTTACACCTGTGGAGCTCTCCTTAAATATCTTCCTTCCATATTTCCTTACTTGGCTTCTTTCTTTTCCTCTTCCTCTGAGGATTTTAGGAGCTTATACCACAGTCTATATGACTTTGAAGATTAATTTTTGACCAGCTTAGCTCACTCTCCTGTTACCTTCCTTTTTATCCTTCCAGCATTTTTCTTGGGAAGGAAGAGACCGATAAATGAAACAAAGTCAGTAGTCAAGTCGAGGAGAGAGGTTGTCTTAGAGCTAGAGGGTATTCTTATCATTGACACTGCTAAACAGAAAAGAGCAAGGGAAAATGACTCAATGTGGTAAATAGCTCCTAATTTTCAGGGGTTAAAATAAGGAAAGAACAGATTTTTCTTAAAAATAATTAACAATCCATGTTAAGTAAACTTAACAATATTTATTAGAGATTGTAGCAAACATTTTATGACTCAACAAAATAAATCTCCTTGGTAGTATTGTTCAGAAATTTACTCTTTTCCCAAATCTTTGGGATCTAGAGTTGCCAAAGGGTAAAAAACAGACCTAATTTTGACTCTCATGTCTCCTTCCCTATGATTTATGAGGAAGGTTACAAACTCAGTTGCAATATCCAGTTATTAATACAAAACCATGAAGTGCTACTACAGAATAAAACTGCTTAAGGAATAGAATGTGCTTCATAATTGGAAAATTCTGCGTTTTATACGTTTTAGGTATAGTTGATTTCAGGATAAAACACTAAAACCTAAATATTACTAAGATAAATAAAGTTTGGCATTGAGGTAAAAAAAAATTACGTTTTATAGAAGATTACTTAATGAAGTTATTGTCAGACAAAAGCCAGGCTCTCATCTTTAGTGATATATTCAAGAAATAAAAAAGAAAGAAAAAGATCTCCAAGGTACTCAGGCAAAATTGTGTGTGTATATGTGTTTTACTAACATTGATGAAGAAAAAAAAAAAGCAACACCACAAAAACAGAGAAACTCAAGCCAAAAAACACAAAACCAGCCCCTGTAGGAAATGTGCACAAGTGTTGAGTTTATTCTGGTTGTTAAAATTAAAAGTGAATGTTATTTTTATCTTAGTATTTCTGTGGTGTTCACATTACCCGCAATAACATGATATACTTATGTAATAAAAATCAATATTAAAAAAAATTACGTTTTATAACAAAGACTTACAGAAAACACACACACACATATAATAGATATATTTAAATATAAATTAAATATATATAAATATAAATTATATATAAATTATTTATATATATATATTAAAATATATCCCTGAAATATAGTGGCTACATTAAAGGACAATTTCAGGAAAAAATTTGCTGGTGCTACCATATGTCAGGTTTTCCTCATAGACCACTTCATTCTGTCCTAACATAATCCATTTTACTTCACAAAACTAAGACTCAGGGAAGCCAAGTGTCACATCCAAGGTCTTCAGGTCCTGTGTTAGACCAGGCTTACATAGACTGGAGAAAGCCAATTGTACATATTGCTTCCCTACTCAAGTTTACCAACTTCTGGTCTGTAGCTTAAAATTAGTCACAGCAGATTTGAAAGCACTACATGGAAATTGGCAAGCCCCATAAATCAGGGCCAGTTTTTGTTTCAGAGTTGATTGTTAAACATTTACCAGCACACCCCTTTATAGAGGTCATAGCTGGTAAAGCTGGGATATGAAGCTAAGGTTGCTGGTTTTAACCCTGAACTTCAATACAATCTCTCAGTTATTCAAATACATTTTTTCACTTGAAATAGAGTTGTGTGTTTTTTTGAAATAAAACACAAGTATCATTATTAAATGGTATTAAAATAACTCCCCAGATCAAGGAGAGAGGTAAGTATACACTCCAATGAATATAGAATAAACCCTATACATGTATAACATCTATAATTATATCCACTTTGAAAACTCAACACACACAAAACAGATAATCACATCAAAAAAATGGGCAGAGGCATGAACAGATACTTCTCTAAGAAAGACATATAAATGGCTAACAGACACATGAAAAAATGTTCATCATCATTAGCCATCAGGGAGATTCAAATCAAAACCACATTGAGACACCACCTTACACAAGTTAGAATGGCCAAAATTAATAGGACAGTAAAGAACAAGTGTTGGAGAGGATGTGGAGAAAGGGGAACCCTCTTACATGTTGGTAGGAATGTAAGGTGGTGCAGCCACTTTGGAAAGCAGTGTGGAGATTCCTTAAGAAATTAAAAATAGAGCTACCCTATGACCCTGCAATTGCACAGGGTATTTACCCCAAAGATACAGCTGTGGTGAAAAGAAAGGCCATCTGTACCCCAATGTTCATAGCAGCAATGGCCACAGTCGCCAAACTGTGGAAAGAGCCAGGATGCCCTTCAACAGACGAATGGATAAAGAAGATCTGATCCATATATACAATCGAGTATATTATGCTTCCATCAGAAAGGATGAATACCCAATTTTTGTATCACCATGGATGGAACTGGAGATTATGCTGAGTGAAATAAGTCAAGCAGAGAAAGTCAATTATAATATGGCCTCAATACTTGTGGAGCATAAGGAATAACATGGAGGACATTGAGAGAAGGAGAGGAGAAGTGAGTTGGGGGAAATCGGAAGGGGAGACAAACCATGAGAGATTGTGAACTCTGAGAAACAAAGTGAGGTTTTTGAAGGGGAGGGTGGTGAGGGCTTGGGTAAGCCTGGTGGTGTGTATTAAGGGAGGCACTTATTGCGTGGAGCACTGGGTGTGGCGAATAAGCAATGAATCTTGGAAGACTGAATAAAATTAAATTAAATTTTAAAAAAGAAAATGATAACCTTAAAATAGTTTAATTGGAGAAACTCAGAACATGAATATACCCTTAGGTAAAACTACTTAAAACTAAATGGTAGCATCAACCACAATGGAATTTAGAAAGTAAGAGAAGTTAAAGGGAATATTTATTTAAGCAGAAAACCAGGTGGCAGTAGAAAAAAAGAAGCTGAATCCAGAAGGACAGTGTGAGAGGACCTATTGTGCAAAATGATTAGAGAAAGCAAAGAGAAAATGTTATGAAGATATTAAGAAGCCTGCGGGGATTTCCCATGTCAAACTAAGACATAAACCAATATTCTACTATCCTTATACTTACAACATGCATAGACCTGAAGATATCCGGAATTGGTTAACTTTGTTGATATCATTCCTAATAAGCACTCAAAGATAACTGAAATGAATTTGTCTGCCACCAGCAGCAGCCCCCTGCTTTCATTAATAAGTAGGGGAAGATTGGGAGAAATGTGCACATATGTTAGGAAGGATTCAGAAATAATTTGGTCTTGGTTTCTCTCTTTACATAAGCAAAATGACTTCAAAAATTTGGATATCAGAACATCAGGAATTATAAGGTCTGCCCAGGTTTAGAAATATTACAGTGGATGATAGATTCAGAATCTATTACACTAAATTTAAATATAAAATAGTAGTAAACGTCGAAAAATGACCAAAGTCATTTTTACATCTTCATTCTTCTCACTTGGGTCCTCTTACGTTTTATGCATCGATAGTTACAGAGATTCTAATTAAAATTCCAGGATAACCCTAGGCAGAGGGAATGTGAAGAAAAGGCCCACAATTAATTGTTAGTAGATGTAACTCAGCATGATTTATGATCTTTAAATTCATAACAAACAGAGTTGAATCTTCTCTGTGTGTATGTGTGTGTGTGTATGAGTGTGCACACATTCATGTGTGTACACATGTGTGCCTACACATCTTTGCTAAAGGGCACTGAGCAAATAGACCACATGCCAAATAAATATGTCTAGAGCAAATTTTTGAGGCCAAATCTCTGGAAAAATAACCAGGAAGGAAGCTTTGGATTGACTACAACAAACTTTTTCCCCTTCAAGTAGAGTTGAGAACATGAAGACTAAGATCAAAGAGTAAACACTGGGAAACACAACCTCTCTCCCAGCATCTTGGCACCTTCCCCTTGCTATCTCACCAGGCACATGCTAATTCAGCCAACAGCATCAACCCCAAAGCCAACTATTGTCTTAACTATGCATGGGGCAAAAGGATGCTAAAAGCAAATGAGTGTTACTGTCAATGGCCCCATAAAAGAAGCAACAGCCAATGTCCCAAATATCAACTTCTTCAAACCACTCACCTTACTATCCTTTTTTTCCCTCCCTTTTTCTTGGTTCCCAAAGGAATTTCCAATAAGCACTTTTTTTTAAAGATTTTATTTATCTATTTGACAGAGAGAGATCACAAGTAGGCAGAGAGAGAGAGGAGGAAGCAGGTTCCCCGCTGAGCAGAGAGCCCGATGCGGGACTCGATCCCAGGACCCTGAGATCATGACCCGAGCTGAAGGCAGCCGCCCAACCCACTGAGCCACCCAGCTGCCCTCCAATAAGTACTTTAACGATGATTTCCATAGATAAAGTTGGGGGTGGTCAGTTTATAAAGACCCATGGCAGATGCCTAGGTAAGCAATTATCCGAAATATGGCTAGAACCATCCACTTGAACTCAGAAAGAACAAGAAGCTTCTGAAAAATAACCAGCTGACCTCTAGTTACACTTTTCAAAGCAGGTATGAGCCTCATACCTGCTTGTCAAGCACCATAAAAAAACCCAAGAAATTCAAAATCTGAGTCACTGTCTGCTGAATTCACAAATAAAATACTCTGTTCTCCAAACAGTAGAGTCCTGCTAAATTATCCTTTGGGAGGCCTAAGAGGAACGTAATTGGCAGTTCGTCCCTCCAAAGCCTAACCTCAGTGTACTCTTCTGAGGTGTATTTTCTAGGATTGTTCATCCCTTTACCTAAAAGCAATTAAATGTGACTCAAATGAAACACAGTTTAAGACCAAAAGAAAATATTCTAAAAACGGATCTAACCCCCTTTCTTCTCATGCCAGGAACTAAGTGATACAGAAAGAAGAAAACATGAAAAGGAGGTCATATTTTGAGGAAAACTCCTATATTATCTGAGACCAGGGTACAGATTATGAAGAAACACAGGTTAGCACCAGCAGGTGGAGCTGGTTAGAAAACTAGAAAAATGTTTACTGTCTCTAAAGATCTAAAATGTTAGTAAATTGTGGGATGGAAAAACGGGGGGAAAGCAGGATGAGCAGAGCATCCTAAGGCACTTATTCAGCATGATTTTCCTCTTTTAATCCTGTGAAATAAGTCCCCTTGTCTCAGTGGACTGTCTTTGGGACTTTAGCAATCTGTGAGGCTTTAGGTCTTAGGATGAAATGTGAGCATGGTATTTGACCAATGAGGGCAGAAGTTGACAGAAAATTTCAGACTGTTGAAAACAGTTAAGAAAGAGCAAAGTAGAAAACTCTTAGATTATGCTATGATGATGTCTGATTATTGTCTGCCTGACTTAGCTCTTTTTTTTTTTTTTTTTTCTCTTTTGGGTGTGTTTGTAAGGAAAATCCTTTGGAATGCAAAATTCTGTGTAAATAGGTACACTGAGAGAAGGGGGAGTTTAAGTCTAAAGGTAGACAGCTGGAGGTCAGACATCTAACAAAAGACTGAATGGTCCAGAATAAATTTTTATAATATTCATTTCCAATCACAACAGTAACATCATGTACTTTCGAAATTTAGAAGTTGCAGTAAAACACACACAAAATTAAAATTCCTCTTTTTATCATTACCCAAAGATAACCACTTTTTTCCCAGTATTGCAGTGTTTCTGTTCATTCTAAATTCTATACTGTTATACTTAACGTGCTATTTTGTTACTTAGAAAATTCAGCATAAAGTCAACATTTTCAACTATCTTCACAAATTGTTCTAGAATGTGATTTTTAATGTTGTATATTGTTGTCAAGTGATTATAACTAACTTACCAAAACATTCCCCTGTTGTGATTATTAAATTTTGGTTTACTCTTACAAGCACCTACAGTGGAGCCCATTATGGGACTCGAACTCATGACTGTGAGATTAAGACCTGAACCAAGATCAAGAGTCAGATGCTTAACCAACTGAGCCACCCAGGTGTCCCTAAGTACCTACATCTTTAAACATCATTTTATGGGGCAAATTTATAAGACAAGAACACGTTTTAAACTTTTAAGGTTCACTGCCACATCATACTACATAACAACAATGTTTTATTTAAAAATGTCCTCATTCAGCATTGGACATTATTCTTTTTAGATATCTCAGCTAAACTGATAAATAAAAGAAATTTAAATATAAATTTAATATAATCTAAATTTTCAACAAAATTATTATAAATAATGTGTCCATGAATTCTACCAAGAAGTTTCTTAATTCTGATATATATCAAAGTATTCTTTTTTTAAAAGTTTCATTAATTCATTTATCTTAGAGAGATATTTATTTTAGAGAGAGAGCATTAGTGGGAGGGGCAGAGGGAGAGAGAATCTGAAGCAGATTTCGTGCCGACTGCAGATCCCAACTCAGGGCTTGATCCCAGGACCTGTGATCACGACGTGAGCCGAAACCAAAAGTCAGCTATACCTCTAAATATTTTTAAAAATATGTTATCAAAATTCAGGAGCACCTGGGTGACTCAGTCAGTTGAACGTCCAACTTTTGGTTTCAGTTCAGATCATGATCCCAGGGTTGTGAGATCAAGCCCTGCGATGGGCTCTGTGCTCAGTGGGGAGTCTGCTCGAGATTCTCTTCCTTCTCTGCCCCTTCTCCCACTCACGCTCTCTCTCTCCAAAATAAATAAATAAATATTTAAGAAATAAAATAAAATATCAAAATGCACCATCATTTTTTTTCAAGAGACTGTTAACTAATTGCTTTATTAATCCACAACCAGGAACTTTTCTTTTTCCACAGAGAAGAAATTATTTAAATCTTATTTTTATTATTATGTTTATTATTTATTTTTATTTATAATAAATATTACATATTTATTATTATATTATTATTATTATTATTTATTCAATTAAGAGCTTCTTTTTTTCCACAGAGAAGAAACTATTTTTCCCTATCACTTTATACTAGTCACTCAAACCATGCTTAGTTCCATGCTACACAGAGAGAATAAAATTCCAAAACTCTTGAGAATCCACAAACAATAATTCTCTCAATCACCTCCACATTTCATCACACCCTAGACAGATATTTGTGTCAACCTAAAGCCAATCAGTCTGCCCAAACTTTTCACTAAATTGATTAAAATAATTATATCAATAGGTTGATTTTTTTTTCCTGAACATGTGTTCTAATTTTAATTAAATGCTCCATCCTTATGGCTAGCTTTAATTCCTAAGAAACCCATCAGGAATGCTGTCTAAATCCTATCTAGAATATATATTCTCCCAATTCTGTAAAATTCTATTTTCCCTTAGGGACCTGTGTCTTTCTCATGTACTTACTAGCCATTACCCATTGGTTCAAACTATTTTATTCTTTACAATAATGTATTCCTTACATTAATGTATTCCTTACATTACACTTCTTTTTTCTATACATTAGGATTATCTAATGAGAACAAAGGCTGATGTAAATGATGATGAGAAAGAAGAAAGTTTGTCACTTTATCTTATACAAAATAATGTCATTCATTTCAGATGAATTGTAAAATAACAATGTCATCATACATTCACAGAGTGTTTATCATTTGCCATGTATACTCAGCACAGCTTTATGTCCCATTCTTAAAAGCAAACTTGGGACAAGCTGTACAGGAGAAAATTGGAGAAAATAGGTGTCACCATACCCAATTACATAACTGTGACCCCAATTCATCTTTCCTCCACTTTAACAGCTTGTGAGTTTCTCTCTGGAGCTGTTGACTGGGCCCACCACTGACCACCCTCCCTTTTCCAACCACCCCACTAAAGCATTACCTTATATTTATCCTCCCTGTTAAGTCCCACTCTTCCCATTTCATTGAAAAGGAACTGGGTTCTAGGAAAGTGAGGGATTCACCCCACATTACTAAAAATATAAGAATATTAGAACTTGAATTTCCACCTTCTGAATCCAGTGCTTTCAACTATTTGAGATCTATTAGCATTGCTCCACTATTTCAGAATTACATTTAACTTTATTTTTTTCCTTTTCAGTAGGCTCCACACCCAATGTGGGGCTTGAGCTCACAATCCTGAGATCAAGAGTTGCACGCTCTGAGCACCAATTGAGCCAGCCAGGAGTCCCATGTTTAATTTTACATGCAAATTTTCTTTTTTTTTTTTTATTTTCTTTCTTTTTTTCTTTTTTAAGATTTTATTTATTTGAGAGAGAGAGAGACAGTGAGAGAGCATGAGAGGGAAGGTCAGAGGGAGAAGCTGTCTCCCCATGGAGCTGGGAGCCCGATGTGGGACTCGATCCCAGGACTCCAGGATCATGACCTAAGCCAAAGGCAGTTGCTTCACCAACTGAGCCACGCAGGCGCCCTACATGCAAATTTTCTATGAGAATAGTGAAGTGTAAAAGTTGTGCCTAGGCCATTACGTATAAATATTGAGAATCAAATTAAAATTAGCTCATCAAATTATAACACAGGATCGGCACAAGGAAATCCCCACTAACTTATAACTTCTACATTTTTAATTACGGGGTAAGCATTTCATAATACACCTATGATAATAGCAACTTAGTATTACCAGATTTCTTAAATAAATACTTAGCATTATTAGTGTAAAGTCTGTGTATACTGAACTCACATTCCCATCATTTAGACTCATGAATAATACATGAATAAATTATCATATTAGCTAAATTGAATATTCAATTAAAATATATGCTCCCAAATATTTTAAGTAATGGAAAATTTCTATAAAAGTCTTAATCATAAAAGGTGCCAATATGCAATTGATTTCTACATGATACCCTCAACTGAAATGTCCAGAAAAATGACAAAGAGAGAAAAAAGGTAAAAAATTATCTGGCACAATCTTCAGACATTTAAGCAAAAAAAAAAAAAAAAAAAAAAGTCATGTTAATAAAGGTGAGACAATACAAGTGTTTGACCATCCTTGCATACATTCATAAACATAAGGTATTATAATGCATCTGAAAGTAATTATCTGATTTATGATGGATTGATAAAGAAGTGCCTGCCCTCTGCACATCAAATTTGGGTGGGGGAATAGCACTTGTAATGGAAAAACACAAAACAACATAATAAGTTGCACACTACATATAACTAGAACTACATATTGTCTGGTTTTGGTGGAATCAGGCTCTGAAAGTGGACCATGGTCCTCAATGACCATTATTAATAATTATCATGATAGGAAAGACAACAGATGCAAACCATTCTTACCACCTTGTTCCTCCTTCCTCATCCACCCACCTGAACATTCTTTCCTTCCTTAGTGGTTTCACAAAGTGTAAGACAAGACTAGCAGTGTTTTGTTCAGCTAAAATCCATTTTCCCTTCTCTTGGGAACAAGACCCTAAAGTTTCATTCAAGACCCCCTTTCCTTTATTCTCATTCACAGGGTTCAATCAGAGATGGATGTTCATGGGCACAGTGATGAGTTCAGAGGTGGTACCCAATTGAACTTTTCAGGGAAGGGGAGGAAGATAATCTCTCTCTCTTCTGCTGGACTTGACACTTGAAAGATGTAAGGGTGGGTTTGCTGTCAGCCTTGTGGCCATCACCTACAGCCTGAGAATAAAGCCACCATGGAGGATATAAATAAGCCAAGAGATAGAAAGAGGTCAGGAAATGATGGCATGTTTTGGATGCCTATAGGCATCCAAAAAAAAGTTATGAACCAACACATTCCTTTTTTGCCCCAATATATTATTTTTTCTTAATATGTGTCGAGTGGTATCGCCATCAACCAAAAGAACTGTTTTTCAATCCTTCTCAGAGGGTCCTGCTAGTAAAAGCAATTCTGCTTTGATTTCCCCTTCTCCCTTCTGTCTTCTCCCCATGGATATTCATTTGATGATCAATTTTTATTTTCCTTCCCAGATGTATCAAAAATCAATCCCCTTCTTTCCATGGTCCTCATCCCCCACCAGCCTTTAGACTTTCATGATCTTTCCCTAGACTAATGTGATCACTTTCAGTCAGGTTCAAAGCTCTCTAATTCATCCTTCACAATGATGATAGTGGTCCTACTTAAGCTGCAAAATAGAACAATTCAATTTATCTGGGGCCCCCTCCTTCAGAAACAAATAAACACACTCAAAAAATAACAGCAGCAAAATAAAGGAAATGTTTAGTCTGGTATCTAAAGCTCTATCTTTTCCTCTTCTATTCCTATCTTCCAGATTTTTCTCTCCCACTGACTCTACTTATGCTGCACTTTCCTGTTCATTATTTCCAAGCCACAACAGAGAGTTCCATATCTCTGTGGAATATCTATAGAATATCTTCTGCCAGGAAAGAGTTCCATTCTTGTCCTCACCTGTCCAACTTCAAGACACAGTTCAAATTTTGCTTTTTCATTCTGTGAGGACTTTTCTAATGTGCCAGGTAAAATTATGACTAATCTCTTTTATACCTAACACCACAATGATATTAAATACCATATCATAGCTTGTGTTACTCTTCCACTCAGATTTTAAATTCCTTAAGAGCAGAGACTAAACTTCACATATCTTCCCATAGAAAGAGAACCTTTTTTTATATTAAGACATTAATTAGCACAATCACTATTATCTGAATGCTTAAATAGTTGAATACATCTTTAAATAAATAGCAAAGACCAAAAGTAAGACTCCATAACATCCCATAAAAGTACTAACACATTTCCCTGAAGTTTGACAAGGTGGTTGAGAAAATTGCTTTGTTTCAATAATGCTGGATGAAAATTACTGTGTTCAGAATCTTTCCAGACCACACTAACTAAAGCACAGAAGTGCTTATTGTCCCAATATTTCACATAGAAAACTAAAATCAGAGAATTCAAGAACCAAAGTGAGACCTTAAACAGTGGACCTACTCATCCACAAATAGGTTTCTAGTAACAGTGTTTATGACAACAGTATTTTTTAAGAGGAACTAATCACATTTCTCTCTCTACTGGTTTGACCTTGAGTGACTTTCCTTTCCATCACTAACATTCACCTCTTCATATGGCTACTTCTCAGCAAGCTTATTAGAAGCTCTTATTTCACCTGTGATACAGAAAATCTTTGCTGTGATTTGAATACCTACCAACGAAACCACTATTTGACTCTGTGCCTGGAAAGAATGAGATTATAAAACAGTCTTACTGTTTCCAGAAGAAGAAACCAGAGCAGCCCCCTCTAGATAATGAATGAGAATCAGCAAAAAAGCAGCTTGATGATTGACTATGCCTTGTGGTCTGTGACTCAACTGAACTATCTGAACTTAACTTCAGTGGGCTTTGTGTGTCAACACAACTCCTTGGGACGCCTGGGTGGCTCAGTTGGTTAAGCAGCTGCCTTCGGCTCAGGTCAGATCCCAGCGTCCTGGGATCGAGTCCCACATCGGGCTCCTTGCTCGGCAGGGAGCCTGCTTCTCCCTCTGCCTCTGCCTGCCATTCTGTCTGCCTGTGCTCACTCTCTCTCCCTCTCTCTCTGATAAATAAATAAAATCTTAAAAAAAAAAAAACACAACTCCTAAAAAACACAGAGAGATCTGAGGTTCAGATCTCTTTGGCTAGCTCCAAACTACCCAACCACCCAATCCAGAAATGACAAGTTAAAGACATATTTGAACCAACCAGCCTCTTTCCCTTATGAAATCTAAAGTCTTTGCAAAGGACCCCCCCTACCTTGGTTGGAGAAATGATATTTTCAGGGACTGTTTCCCTGTGCATATACCCATTTACAAGCCAATTCACAATTCTCTGGTAATATCTGATAGTTTAATGCTCATCCAGTGTAGCCACACCTACTATATAATGGATAAAATTTTCCTTCCTTAACCAGCACTAAACTCAGCTTAACACTCTGAGTCTTTATTCTGATTTTATCATTTGCTTATTGTCTAAAGGGTCATAAGTTGTTAAAATTGCTTCAGTTCAGGCTAACATTCTAGACCAGACCTCTCAATTGTACAGATAATGCAGAGCTCTGCTACAGAAGATCGGTTTAGTGACTTCAGAACACATACTAAAGTCAGAGGTCTTGAGCTGAGCAGGGTATGCATGCCCTTTTGGTAGAAGGATGAAGCATTTCATAGTGATTGAAATAATATGCAATGGTTACAGTTCAAATGTGGCTGAGATTTACAACCACATCCCCAGGCCCATCTTCTATTTACTTTGTCATGAGTCTTCTTGAATTCATTTTAGCAAGTCAGAAGCACACAGTTGGTACAGTAAGGCAAAAGACAATACTCTTTCTGGCATGAATCGATGTTTAAAGAGAAAACCCCTTTAGAAACACCTTAATTTTTTTTTAATTAAACTGCTATGATTGTAAACAATCAAAATGTATCATGCTGTTTATAAATCTTCAAAAAGTAAATTGGTACATATCTATGAAGACAAAGAGTTACCTTTTTTTTTTTACCAGAAGCCACTATTTAAGTATGCTTTTTTCTCTATGTACATATAATATATAAGGAATGACAAAAGCATAATATTGTAGACACCTGAGTCATAGGTTTAATGTCTACATTTAAAAAGTGGCAAGTTTAAGAAACAAAATTACAGTTATAACAGCCTTTCATTTGCTTTATAGACCTGAATTACTAGCATTTCTAATACAATAGTTATTATAGGACTATGAGATCATGAGGTATTAAGAATTCACAAAGTGGGTCGATAGAAAGGTGCTAATTAATATAATCTTATAAAATTATTATTATTAACAACAACACTAATAATGAGTGATATGAAATACATTTAAAATACAATTTTACCATCTACTTATTCTCCATTATGATTCTCATAGCAATTTTAGGCAGCCAAAGTTTGATTTTGTTGTCTTTATTATATGACAGATTTAGATTGGTAACAAAAATAGTAAAAGCCCCCCTCCTTAATAGAATTTTAATTAATTATACATTTTACTAATCACATCAACAGTCTCTTGTTTCTTTAAATCAATTTCAAATTCTCTTTTGAAAAGTTTTGAAAATAATTTGGGGAGTAGTCTATTCCCCTATTTCTTGTGAAGAGAACATTCAATGTGCAGAAATAAAATTACTCTTTTAAACATCATTATTTATAACTTATGCAACTTTTCCTTGGCTACAGATCAAAATTATAAAAACACAATTTGGAAAAAAAGAGAGACACTAATTCAGATAACTTTCATGTAGGCTAATCATATGAAGACTAGAAATTTCACTCGTTTTTATATTTATAAATTTTTTATAAATGCATCCTATAGTGCATGTAGAAACACTACCAGTCTAAAGAAAAAACAATTATAAAGATCATTTTATTCCATTCCCTCCTTTTAATAGTTAAGGGACTAGAGTGAATGATACATTGGAGAAAAACAGGTCCAAGGTATGAGTCCTCTGACAGAAGTCTTTATCAAACACTAACCTCAAATCATAATCATTTAAATTAATGTACTTTGAAACCACCAGAATTAAAGATATGGTAACATTAGGAAAATCCCATGCTCTGTTATTTTTTTTTAAGTAAAAATTACTTTTGAACAATTTAGAAAGTTGTGGCCAAAGAAGGATTTTTTTAAATGCTGTCTTCTCAATTTTCTAAATTCTAAGATTTGTTTTCACTGTTTTTAAAAATATTCTTCTTTTGTGATTTCTAAAATTTCTAGCATTTCAGAGATCACATTTAAAATGTTTTATTAAAATCTGGATGGCTGAGGAGGAAAATAGCATGGGTTCAAAATGTTTCTCTGCTATTTGGGAAGCCATTTAATATAAAATATAAATTCTCTCCTCCAAGGAAATTATCTTTAAAAGGACCTATATGAGTGAAAGTCAGTAAGCTCCTTATCAGCATTACCCAACAGAAATACAGTGTGAGCCACAGATGTAATTTTAAGAGTTTTAATGGTCACATTAAAAAAGTTACAAGAAACAGAGGGGAGGAGTCAAGATGGCGGAGAAGTAGCAGGCTGAGACTACTTCAGCTAGCCGGAGATCAGCTAGATAGCTTATCTAAAGATTGCAAACACCTGAAAATCCATCGGCAGATCGAAGAGAAGAACAGCAATTCTGGAAACAGAAAAACAACCACTTTCTGGAAGGTAGGACTTGCGGAGAAGTGAATCCAAAGCGACGGGAAGATAGACCCCGGGGGGAGGGGCCAGCTCCCTGCAAGCGGCGGAGCAATGGCGCACAAAATCAGGACTTTTAAAAGTCTGTTCCGCTGAGGGACATCGCTCCAGAGGCTAAACCAGGGCGAAGCCCACGTGGGGTCTGCGTGGCCTCAGGTCCTGCAGGGTCACAGAAGGATCAGGGGTGTCTGAGTGTGGCAGAGCTTGTGGGTATTGGAACGGGAAAGCTGGCTACAGAGACAGAACCAACAGTAAGCTCACAGCTCGGGGTGACCTTGAACCGGTCGCAGGCTCGGTGAGCTCGGAGCACGGCCCGAGGTCAGGCAGACGGGAGTGACTGAGCGCTGTTCTCTGAGGGCGCACTGGGGATTGGGGCCCTGGGCTCTCGGCTCCTCCGGGCCGGAGACCAGGAGGCCACCACTTGTATTCCCGTCATCCGGAACTCTACGGAAAGCGCTCAGGGAACAAAAGCTCCTGAAAGCAAACCCGAGCGGATTACTCACCCCGGCCCCTGATAAGGGCGGTGCAATTCCACCTGAGGCAAAGACACTTGAGAATCACTACAACAGGCCCCTCCCCCAGAAGATCAACAAGAAATCCAGCGGAGACCAAGTTCACCTACCAAGGAGTGTGGTTTCAATACAAAGGAGAGCAGCAGAATTCCAGAGGAGGAGAAAGCAAAGCACGGAACTCATGGCTTTTTCCCTGTGATTTTTTTTAGTCTTGCAGTTAATTTAATTTTTTTCTTTTTCATTTTTTGTTTTTTTTTTCTCGCCTTCTGGTAAAATTTTTTTTTAACTTTTACCTTTTTCTTTTTTAACGTTTTTTAACTAGTTTATCAAATATATATATTTTTTCATTTTTATATTTTTCTTATTTGTTTTCTTTTTTTAAATTCTTTTCTTTTCTTTTTTTTTTTTTCTTTCTTCCTTTTTGAACCTCTTTTTATCCCCTTTCTCCCGCCTCACGATTTGGGATCTCTTCTAATTTGGTTAAAGCATATTCTCCTGGGGTTGTTGCCACCCTTTTAGTATTTTACTTGCCCCTTCATATACTCTTATCTGGACAAAATGACAAGACGGAAAAATTCAACACAAAAAAAAGAACAAGAGGCAGTACCGAAGGCTAGGGACCTAATCAATACAGACATTGGTAATATGTCAGATCTAGAGTTCAGAATGACAATTCTCAAGGTTCTAGCCAGGCTCGAAAAAGGCATGGATGATATTAGAGAAACCCTCTCAAGAGATATAAAAGCCCTTTCTGGAGAAATAAAAGAACTAAAATCTAACCAAGTTGAAATCAAAAAAGCTATTAATGAGGTGCAATCAAAAATGGAGGCTCTCACTGCTAGGATAAATGAGGCAGAAGAAAGAATTAGTGATATAGAAGACCAAATGACAGAGAATAAAGAAGCTGAGCAAAAGAGGGACAAACAGCTACTGGACCACGAGGGGAGAATTCGAGAATTAAGTGACACCATAAGACGAAACAACATTAGAATAATTGGGATTCCAGAAGAAGAAGAAAGAGAGAGGGGAGCAGAAGGTATACTGGAGAGAATTATTGGGGAGAATTTCCCCAATATGGCAAAGGGAATGAGCATCAAAATTCAGGAGGTTCAGAGAATGCCCCTCAAAATCAATAAGAATAGGCCCACACCCCGTCACCTAATAGTAAAATTTACAAGTCTCAGTGACAAAGAGAAAATCCTGACAGCAGCCCGGGAAAAGAAGTCTGTAACATACAATGGTAAAAATATTAGATTGGCAGCTGACTTATCCACAGAGACCTGGCAGGCCAGAAAGAGCTGGCATGATATTTTCAGAGCACTAAACGAGAAAAACATGCAGCCAAGAATACTATATCCAGCTAGGCTATCATTGAAAATAGAAGGAGAGATTAAAAGCTTCCAGGACAAACAACAACTGAAAGAATTTGCAAACACCAAACAAGCTCTACAGGAAATCTTGAAAGGGGTCCTCTGAGCAAAGAGAGAGCCTACAAGTGGTATATCAGAAAGGAACAGAGACCATATACAGTAACAGTCACCTTACAGGCAATACAATGGCCCTAAATTCATATCTCTCAATAGTTACCCTGAATGTTAATGGGCTAAATGCCCCTGTCAAAAGACACAGGGTATCAGAATGGATAAAAAAACAAAACCCATCTATATGTTGCCTCCAAGAAACTCATTTTAAGCCCGAAGACACCGCCAGATTTAAAGTGAGGGGGTGGAAAAGAATTTACTATGCTAATGGACATCAGAAGAAAGCAGGAGTGGCAATCCTTATATCAGATCAATTAGATTTTAAGCCAAAGACTATAATAAGAGATGAGGAAGGACACTATATCATACTCAAAGGGTGTGTCCAACAAGAAGATTTAACAATTTTAAATATCTATGCCCCCAACGTGGGAGCAGCCAACTATATAAACCAATTAATAACAAAATCAAAGAAACACATCAACAATAATACAATAATAGTACGGGACTTTAACACTCCCCTCACTGAAATGGACAGATCATCCAAGCAAAAGATCATCAAGGAAATAAAGGCCTTAAATGACACACTGGACCAGATGGACATCACAGATATATTCAGAACATTTCATCCCAAAGCAACGGAATACACATTCTTCTCTAGTGCACATGGAACATTCTCCAGAATAGATCATATCCTCGGTCCTAAATCAGGACTCAACCGGTATCAAAAGATTGGGATCATTCCCTGCATATTTTCAGACCATAATGCTCTAAAGCTAGAACTCAACCACAAAAGGAAGTTTGAAAAGAACCAAAATACATGGAGACTAAACAGCATCCTTCTAAAGAATGAATGGGTCAACTGGGAAATAAAGGAGAATTGAAAAAAATCATGGAAACAAATGATAATGAAAATATAACGGTTCAAAATCTGTGGGACACAACAAAGGCAAATCCTGAGAGGAAAATATATAGCGGTACAAGCCTTTCTCAAGAAACAAGAAAGGTCTTAGGTACACAACCTAACCCTACACCTAAAGGAGCTGGAGAAAGAACAAGAAAAAAACCCCAAACCCAGCAGGAGAAGAGAAATCATAAAGATCAGAGCAGAAATCAATGAAATAGAAACCAAAAAAACAATAGAACAAATCAACAAAACTAGGAGCTGGTTCTTTGAAAGGATTAATAAGATTGATAAACCCCTGGCCCGACTTATCAAAAAGAAAAGAGAAAGGACCCAAATAAATAAAATCATGAATGAAAGAGGAGAGATCACAACTAACACCAAAGAAATACAAACTATTATAAGAACATACTATGAGCAACTCTATGCCAACAAATTTGACAATCTGGAAGAAATGGATGCATTCCTAGAAACATATAAACTACCACAACTGAACCAGGAAGAAATAGAAAGCCTGAACAGACCCATAACCAGTAAGGAGATTGAAACAGTCATTAAAAATCTCCAAACAAACAAAAGCCCAGGGCCAGACGGCTTCCCGGGGGAATTCTACCAAACATTTAAAGAAGAACTAATTCCTATTCTCCTGAAACTGTTCCAAAAAATAGAAATGAAAGGAAAACTTCCAAACTCATTTTATGAGGCCAGCATCACCTTGATCCCAAAACCAGACAAGGATCCTATCAAAAAAGAGAGCTATAGACCAATATCTTTGATGAACACAGATGCGAAAATACTCACCAAAATACTAGCCAATAGGATTCAACAGTACATTAAAAGGATTATTCAACAGGACCAAGTGGGATTTATTCCAGGGCTGCAAGGTTGGTTCAACATCCGCAAATCAGTCAATGTGATACAACACATCAATAAAAGAAAGAACAAGAACCATATGATACTCTCAATAGATGCTGAAAAAGCATTTGACAAAGTACAGCATCCCTTCCTGATCAAAACTCTTCAAAGTGTAGGGATAGAGGGCACATACCTCAATATCATCAAAGCCATCTATGGAAAAACCCACCGCAAATATCATTCTCAATGGAGAAAAACTGAAAGCTTTTCCGCTAAGGTCAGGAACACGGCAGGGATGTCCATTATCACCACTGCTATTCAACATAGTACTAGAGGTCCTGGCTTCAGCAATCAGACAACAAAAGGAAATTAAAGGCATCCAAATCGGCAAAGAAGAAGTCAAATTATCACTCTTCGCAGATGATATGATACTATATGTGGAAAACCCAAAAGACTCCACTCCAAAACTGCTAGAACTTATACAGGAATTCAGTAAAATGTCAGGATATAAAATCAATGCACAGAAATCAGTTGCATTTCTCTACACCAACAGCAAGACAGAAGAAAGAGAAATTAAGGAGTAAATCCCATTTACAATTGCACCCCAAACCATAAGATACCTAGGAATAAACCTAACCAAAGAGGTACAGAATCTATACTCAGAAAACTATAAAGTACTCATGAAAGAAATTGAGGAAGACACAAAGAAATGGAAAAATGTTCCATGCTCCTGGATTGGAAGAATAAATATTGTGAAAAAGTCTATCCTACCTAAAGCAATCTACACATTTAATGCAATTCCTATCAAAGTACCATCCATCTTTTTCAAAGAAATGGAACAAATAATTCTAAAATTTATATGGAACCAGAAAAGACCTCGAATAACCAAAGGGATATTGAAAAAGAAAGCCAACATTGGTGGCATCACAATTCCGGACTTCAAGCTCTATTACAAAGCTGTCATCATCAAGACAGCATGGTACTGGCACAAAAACAGACACATAGATCAATGGAACAGAATAGAGAGCCCAGAAATAGACCCTCAACTCTACGGTCAACTCATCTTTGACAAAGCAGGAAAGAATGTCCAATGGAAAAAAGACAGCCTCTTCAATAAATGGTGCTGGGAAAATTGGACAGCCACATGCAGAAAAATGAAATTGGACCATTTCCTTACACCACACACAAAAATAGATGGATGAAGGACCTCAATGTGCGAAAGGAATCCTTCAAAATCCTTGAGGAGAACACAGGCAGCAACCTCTTCGACCTCAGCCGCAGCAACATCTTCCTAGGAACAACTCAAAAAACAAGGGAAGCAAGGGCAAAAATGAACTATTGGGATTTCATCAAGATCAAAAGCTTTTGCACAGCAAAGGAAACAGTTAACAAAACGAAAAGACAACTGACAGAATGGGAGAAGATATTTGCAAACGACATATCAGATAAAGGACTAGTGTCCAGAATCTATAAAGAACTTAGCAAACTCAACACCCAAAGAACAAATAATCCAATCAAGAAATGGGCAGAGGACATGAACAGACATTTCTGCAAAGAAGACATCCAGATGGCCAACAGACACATGAAAAAGTGCTCCATATCACTCGGCATCAGGGAAATACAAATCAAAACCACAATGAGATATCACCTCACACCAGTCAGAATGGCTAAAATCAACAAGTCAGGAAATGACAGATGCTGGCGAGGATGCGGAGAAAGGGGAACCCTCCTACACTGTTGGTGGGAATGCAAGCTGGTGCAGCCACTCTGGAAAACAGCATGGAGGTTCCTCAAAATGTTGAATATAGAACTGCCCTATGACCCAGCAATTGCACTATTGGGTATTTACCCTAAAGATACAAACGTAGTGATCCAAAGGGGCACGTGCACCCGAATGTTTATAGCAGCAATGTCCACAATAGCCAAACTATGGAAAGAACCTAGATGTCCATCAACAGATGAATGGATCAAGAAGATGTGGTATATATACACAATGGAATACTATGCCGCCATCAAAAATAATGAAATCTTGCCATTTGCGACAACATGGATGGAACTAGAGCGTATCATGCTTAGCGAAATAAGTCAAGCAGCGAAAGACAACTATCATATGATCTCCCTGATATGAGGAAGTGGTGATGCAACATGGGGGCTTAAGTGGGTAGGAGAAGAATAAATGAAACAAGATGGGATGGGAGGGAGGCAAACCATAAGTGACTCTTAATCTCACAAAACAAACTGAGGGTTGCTGGGGGGAGGGGGTTTGGGAGAAGGGGGTGGGATTATGGACATTGGGGAGGTATGTGCTTTGGTGAGTGCTGTGAAGTGTGTAAACCTGGTGATTCACAGACCTGTACCCCTGGGGATAATAATATATGTATATTAAAAAAAAAAAAAAAAGAAGGGAATCTTTCTGCCCTTCAACAGATGAATGGATAAGGAAGATGTGGTCCATATACACTATGGAGTATTATGCCTCCATCAGAAAGGATGAATATCCAACTTTTGTAGCAACATGGATGGGACTGGATAAGATTATGCTGAGTGAAATAAGTCAAGCAGAGAGAGTCAATTATCATATGGTTTCACTTACTTGTGGAGCATAACAAATATCATGGAGGACATGGGGAGTTGGAGAGGAGAAGGGAGTTGGGGGAAATTGGAAGGGGAGGTGAACCATGAGAGACTATGGACTCTGAAAAACAATCTGAGGGGAATGAAGTGGTAGGGGGGTGGGAGGTTGGGGTACCAGGTGGTGGGTATTATAGAGGGCAGAGATTGCGTGGAGCACTGGGTGTGGTGCAAAAATAATGAATACTCTTATGCTGAAAATAAATAAATTTAATTTAAAAAAAGTTACAAGAAACAGATGAACTTAACTTTAATAGTATATTTTACTTATACCAATACATCCAACATAATCTCATTTCACCATTAATCATTATAAAATTATAAAATTTTTAGAAATATTGTATATTACTTTCACACATTAAGTCAGAAATCCAGTGTGTTTTTTTTTTTTTTTTTTAGTGTGTATTTTATATCCCCAGCACATTTCAACTTGAATTAGCCACCCTCCAAGTGTTTGTTAGCTTTCATATTGGACAGCCTGGCTCTAGATGATTGTGATAAATCATTTGTTTGCTAGGGCTCTAGTACCATTTCACAGCTAACTTGTCAAGACACTTGTACTACCACAAAGGACAATGGAGCACACTGACCTACCCCTCACCATGGATCCCCTGGGGAGTTAGTGAAGAAACTTTACCTCTTAATTTTCATCAAAAAGATGCAATGTAGAAATTAAATGGAGGAACCTAAAATTAGAGAAATTAAGGTCTTTATACAGAGCAGATGTAGGCTGGCTTTCCTTTACCTGGCCACACCTGGAGAACCTTGCCTGGGAGACTTTTCTCAGCACTAGCTTTCAAATTCCATCAATCCTTTGTGATTATGTCTCTCCCCATGGATTATTCCACCATCTTTGCATCCCCAGCACACAGCACATAGCTGTCTCTTGATAGGTGCCTTTGTCTGTTATACTGATCTGAGCTAATCAGAATCTATAAATATGACTAGAAGAGGTAGAATTTGGTGCACCTTCAATTAAAAGACAACTCCTTATATAGATGTATTGTTCTTATCCTACAGAAGTACCTCACAGGAGTACCTACAAATAAAAGCCAATCAGTGTGAATTTAGACAAGTTAACTTAAGCTGTTTTAAGCCTCTATTTCCTTATCTGTAAACTTGGGAAAAGAATACAGTAATGCCTATCTCATAGGACTATTGTTGAGCCTAATTAGATAAGACATAGATCGCATGCTTAGCAAGGGGACCAGCACCATGGTAAATGATCAAGAAATGGTAGTTATTCATATAAACATGCTCGACCTTTAAAAGATGAGTAGAAGATACAGTAGGATAATGGTAGATAATATATCTGTCATTTTCTAAAGTTGGGAAAAAACGTGAATGATGTTGATGACTATTTATGTTATCATAATAAGCACAATTTGAGATATATGGTCACACTAAAAAGAGGTAATGATTCTATTTCCTGCCAAGTCTTTGGGTATGAATGACTTCGTGGCCTATATTCTTAGAAGCACCCTAATTTACTGTCCAACATATCTCTGGTCTGTTTCTGTCTGGAGGCGTTGATGTTGACAGCTGGCAACACCACATAGGTGAAGAACTGAATGTAGAATCAGGCTCAATGACAGATGCTCCATTCCTGCCACATGTTCCCAGAATAACCTTCAAGACATCATTTGCAGATCTGGAGGCTCCGAACTCTTTTCATCATTTATGCTCTTAAGAGCCTACAGAGTAGCTCTAAGGCTTTGGAACCTAAGTATGGTTTGCAGAATTGTATCAATGGATGCATGCTTTTATCAGATGCTAACAATTATAATAATGATCTCACTAATGAACATTTGGGAGGCAAAGGTTAGTTGAATTATAGGAAACTTTAAGAGTAAAGTGAGTTATTCTTGTGGGATAGCACAAGCTCACTGCCCAAGGAGCTATATCTAGTCTGTATTCCTTTGTACCTATTTCAACAAAGCACAACAACACCCACTGATTTATTTATTTTCTTAAGTCAATTTTAAGAGCCTCCACCTTTTAAGCACATCATTAGTTTTCATGGCAACTGTTTTTCCTGCCTATAATGAAATAGTAATCTGTAAATCAATTCAACATTAGTTACCATATTCACTAAATTATTGGGAAGCAGATCCATTTATTTTTTTAAGTCTTATATGGGTTAGTTTATTTTTATTGATTATTTTTTTTCAATTAGCCAGCATATAGCACACCATTCTTTTTTGATGTAGTGTTCAATGATCCATATCACATCCAGTGCTCATCGCCACGCCACACGTGCCCTCCTTAATACCCATCACTCTTTTACACCATCCCCCCATCCTCCTCCCTTCTCTAACACTCAGTTTGGTTCCCAGAGTCCAGAGTCTCTCATGGTTTGTCCCCCTCTGTGATTTCTTCCCATTCAGTTTCCCTCTCTTCCCTTGTGGTCCTCTGAGCTATTCCTTAAGTTCCACAAATGAGTGAAAGTGTATGATAGTTTTCTTTTTCTGCTTGACTTATTTCACTTAGTGTAATCCCCTCCAGTTCCATCCATATTGATGCAAATGATGGGTATTCAACATTTCTGGTGGCAGAGTAATATTCCATTGTATATATGGACCACATCTTCTTTATTTATTCATTTGTTGAAGGGCATCTTGGCTCCTTCCCCAGTTTGGCTATTGTGGGCACTGCTGCTATAAACGCTGGGGTGCATGTTCCCCTTCTTTTCACTATGTCTGTATCTTTGAGGTAAATACTTAGCAGTGCAAGTGCTGGGTCGTAGGGTAGCTCTATTTTTAATGTCTTGAGGGACATCTGTACTGCTTTCCAGCTTGCATGCCCACCAACAGTGTAAGAAGGTTCCCTTTTCTCCACATCCTCACCAACACTTGTTTCTTGTCAATTTTACCATTCTAACTGGTGTAAGGTGGTATTTCATTGCGGTTTTGATTTGTATTTCCCTGATGGCTAGTGATTTGGAACAATTTTTCACGTTTCTGTTAGCCATCTGTATGTCTTCTTTGGAGAAGTGTCTGCCCATTTCTTTTCTTTTTTTTTTTTTTAAGATTTTATTTATTTATTTGACACAGAAAGAGATCACTAGTAGGCAGAGAGGCATGCAGAGAGAGAAAGGGAAGCAGGCTCCCTGCTGAGCAGAGAGTCTGATGTGGGGCTCAGTCCCAGGACTCTGAGATCATGACCTGAGCTGAAGGCAAAGGTTTAACCCTCTGAGCCACCCAGGCACCCCATGTCTGCCCATTTCTTAAGGATTATTTGGGTTTTGGGTGTTAAGTTTGAGAAGTTCTTTTTAGATCTTGGATACCAGCCCTTTATCCATAATGTCATTTGCAAATATCTTCTCCCATTCCGTGGGTTGCCACTTAGTTTTGCTGACTGTTTTCTTTGCCGTGCAAAAGCTTTTTATCTTGATGAAGTCCCAAAAGTTCATTTTTGCTTTTGTTTCCCTTGTTCTTAGAGACTTGTCTTGAAAGAGGTTGCTGTGGCCAATGTCGAAGAGGTTACTGCCTATGTTCTCCTCTAGGATTTTGATAGATTACGGTCTCATTATTTAGGTCTTTCACCCATTTTTAGTTTATCTTTGTGTGTTGTATAATAGAATGGTCTAGTTTTATTCTTCTGGATGTGCTTGTCCAAATTTCTCATCACCATATATTGAAGAGATTGTCTTTTTTCCTTTGGATATTCTCTCCTCATTTGTCTAAGATTAGTTGATTTTAGAGCTGAGGGTCCATTTCTGGGGTCTCCATTCTGTTTCACTGATCTATGGGTCTGTTTTTGTGCCAATACCATGCTATCTTGATGATCACAGCTTTGTAATATAGCTTGAAGTCAGGCAGTGTGATGTCTCCAGCTTTGGTTTTCTTTTTCAATAATCCCCTGGCAATTCGTGTTTTGTTTTTTTTTTCTGGTTCCACACAAATTTTGGGATTGTTTGTTCCAGCTCTGTGAGAGATGTCGATGGTATTTTGATATGGATTGCATTGAAAGTGTAGATTGCTTTGAGCAGCATAGACATATTCACAATATTTATTCTTCCGATCCATGGGCATGGAATGTTTTTCCATCTCTTTGTGTCTTCTTCAATTTCTTTCATAAGTGTTCTGTAGCTTCTAGAGTATAGATCCTTTACATCTTTGGTTAGGTTTATTCCTGGGTATCTTATGGCTTCCGGTGCTTTTTGCAAATGGAATCAATTCCTTAATTTCTCTTTCTTCAGTCACATCGTTAGTGTACAGAAATGCAACTAACTTCTGTGCACTGATTTTGTATCCTACCACATTTCTGAATTGTTGTATGAGTTCCAGTAATTTGGGGGTGGAGTATTTTGGGTTTTCCACATGAAGTATCATGTCCTCTGTGAAGAGAGAAACTTTGACTTCTTCTTTGCCAATCTGAATGCCTTTTATTTCTTTTCATTGTCTGACTGCTGAGGCTAAGACTTCTAGCACTATGTTGACCGAAAGTGGGAAGATCCATTTCTAAACTCATTTAGTAGCTTGACCTATTCACGTCTATAGCTACCAATGTCAAGGCAATACTGTCTCTCTAATGGGCATGTCCAAAATATTAAAAAGTATAATTGGAGTTAGACACCTTGGTGCTAAATTCTCACTGTCTTTTAGAAGCTCTTATAACTGGTACAAGCCCTTCAAATTTAGTAAGTTTTAGTTTTGCCATAGGTAACCATGGTTAGACTTTCTTTCTCCACATGCCACATATAATCGTTAGAGGAGAACCACATGAGAAATTGTTATGCACCCTACAGAGAGATAACAATTACTTTGTTTTTTTGGCAAATTTAATTTTTTACATTGATTTAATCACAATATTACATATTTTGGGTAGATGGTTAAAGATTCATATGAAAATATTAATATCTATTTATTTCAAAAGTGGAGGTTAGTGAGTCCACTTAAAAATAGTAAAAAATAGGGGCGCCTGGGTGGCTCAGTGGGTTAAAGCCTCTGCCTTCAGCTCAGGTCATGATCCCAGGGTCCTGGGATTGAGCCCCGCATCGGGCTCTCTGCTCAGTGGGGAGCCTGCTTCCTCCTCTCTCTGCCTGCCTCTCTGCCTACTTGTGATCTCTGTCTGTTAAATTATTAAAATCTTAAAAAAAAAAAAGTAAAAAAAAATAGTAAAAAATAGTATCCCCTTTTTTTTTTTTTTAATTTATTTTTTATTTTCAGCATAACAGTATTCATTATTTTTCACCACACCCAGTGCTCCATGCAATTCGTGCCCTTTATAATACCCACCACCTAGTACCCCAACCTCCCACCCCCCACCCCTTCAAAACCCTCAGATTGTTTTTCAGAGTCCATAGTCTATAGTATCCCCTTTTTAAACAGTTTGTCATTCTTTTTCAAATCACTTGTATGTACTGTCCCAATTTTGTTCACGTGGAAATTATGCATTGGAAGTAGATAGTGCAAACATTATTATTTTCATTCTTCAAATGTCAAAGCTGAGGCAAAGAAAGCAACTTAATCAGCCTAACTTAGATTTCCACTAAAAAACAATGACAACAACAAAATCAGCCTTGTAAGAAATTTCCACTCCAACACTCATTTTCTGCTATCATAATTTTTCCAGGGTCAGATTCTTAAAGCAATTTTCTAGGTTCATAATTACCTTAGTTGCATGCACAATTTGGGTAGTTAAGTAATTACTTGATTTGCACATGCAAATACTGCAATCATTGGCACATAAAAATAATGTCCTTTAAACATTTGGGTCCAATGGAGGACAAATGGTCAGGAAAATCAAAATTCCTGTGGTTCCCACAAGGGATAACTATGAACAGAAAACATTACAAGCCATTCTCAAATGTTTGGAGAAATTGGCTAACTTAAACCTAGATAAAAGAAGCAACATGGTGGCATTCTTACTTCAAACTCCTCCTCTCTATTCAAAGAAGGTTTCCAGATACTGATAGGCTATCTGGAACCATAAAAAGTCTGAACCTAGATTAGAACACCTGAGTGTAAAATCCAGTCTCACCGTTGGTGGGATTAGGGAGATTTAAGCAAATCACTTAATCCTTAAACCATTTAATACTAATATGTAAAATGTGGATAATAATATCAACCCTATAGAGTTGAAAAGAGGAATAAATGAGATCAATTTTATGAAACTGTAAACTCTGTAAACCTGGACCAACAGCAGATTATTATTAGGTTTGAGACGTATATGATGCTGTCAAATATCCCAATGGAGCAGACACACACTGGGGTCCTTTTAGTGAACAACAAGCTCTAAGGAAGCTTAGTAATTCTAACACATTTAGGAGTAAAGCATGAAAGAGCTGCGATCTTCTTTTCATACCCAGAATTGATGTGACATTTGTGTTAGTCCTGTAGCTAGTTTTTTTTTTTTTTAAGATTTTATTTATTTATTTGACAGAGATCATAAGCAGGCAGAGAGGAAGGTGGCGGGGGGGGGGGTTGTGTGGGGGGAAGCAGGCTCCCTGCCGGGCAGAGAACCCAATGTGGGGCTTGATCCCAGGGCCCTGGGATCATGACCTGAGCAGAAGGCAGAGGCTTTAACCCACTGAGCCACCCAGGCGCCCCAGTTCTGTAACTAGTTTTTAATTTCATAATTGAGAATGGATGACAGGGAAGCTGCCAAAAATAAATGTCTGTGGGGCGCCTGGGTGGCTCAGTGGGTTAAAGCCTCTGCCTTCGGCTCAGGTTATGATCCCAGGGTCCTGGGATCGAGCCCGGCATCGGGTTCTCTGCTCAGCAGGGAGCGTGCCTCCCTCTCTCTCTGCCTGCCTCTCTGCCTACTTGTGATCGCTGTCAAATAAATAAATAAATAAAATCTTTTTAAAAAATAAAAATAAATAAATTTCTGATAATTAAAAACTAGGGTCTCTAATGTAAAATAAGAGGACAAGATACTTTTCATTATCCCTCAAAATTGATGAAAATTTGGGGGAAAATTGCTACAACTTTTAAGGGATCTGAAAAACTGTTTCACATATGAGTTAAAGAGACAGCATTAGCTGAAAAATGTAACCAGAAAAATGTATGTATGACACTGTGCAGAACTGCCTGAAACTAAAGCTACAAGGCATCAGAAAATGTTTTCATCAGAGAATTTGCCTTGTTTTCTTGGGGATGATTAAAAGAAATATTTATAACTCTTGATATGCTCAACCTAGGAGAAGGCTATAAAATGAACTGAGGGACAGGTTGAAAGATTTTGCAAGAGATGTGATTTTAGAATTGTCACATTTCATCTTCCTGCTGCTCACAAAGAAAAAGCACTTGATTGAAAATATGCAGCAGCGTATTTTTTCTAATTCAGAAAGCAGTGTGATTCCATGGAGAAGGAGTGGCTGTGGGGACAGACAGAAAGACAGACATCATTATACTCTTGTCCCATCACCAGATGGGTGCAGGCATGGATCTGGCAAGATATTAATACTCTCGAACTCTTCAGTTTGAAAATACCTAAAACATTCTGAAATTCCTAAAGTGAAGCACAGAGGGAGATCACACACAGCTGTATCAGGATTCTAGCAATATCACCAAAACCCAGTTTCCTTCTGTTTTCCAGATACACCCAGATGGTTACACATGGTGGCAGGAGGACAGAAGTAACTCCAGCCTGTCCTCCTGACTCAAGGACAGAGGGGAAAGAAAACTGTTCAGCAATGTTCCATAAAAACGAATATTTTATTTCATGGATTTTGATTGGTCCAAATGTAATCACAGCAAGCAGGGCATCTGAAGGATCTGACTCTACCAGAACACATGCGCACAGTTTTGAAGAAGGATGGTATCCCAAAGGAATTCTGCATATGTTTTTCCAGAACTCCGGGAAATAGATGCTGGTGGCAGAAACAATAGATACCCACTGTAAGAGATTTAGGGATAAACCTATCTGGGGGCATGATAGTGAATGGGAGGGCTTCTTTGATAACTTTTCCAAGATTCCAAAGTTCTTATCTTCACTTTTATCACGTACTCACAAGAGGAATCTGCATCCATCAAACTCTGGACCTCATCAGGGGTCTCCAGACACATTCAATTCCATAAGGAAGCAGTGCAGTTCCCTGGAATGGGCAAACCCAAAAGCCAAAGCTACATGGGGTCATATTCCACACCTTTCATTTAGTGGCTGTGGGCCCTTGTGAAAGTTGCTAAACTCTGTACACCTTAGAAATCTTAGCAGTAAATCGGGAATAACAACACTTATTCTGAAGATGATGGTAAGGATTGGAGATGTAAGAAGATCTTGCAACTGGTTCTGCTAGATAGTGGATCCTCAATAAGTAAAAATGACTACACAGTTTGGTCCAGGTCTTGTGATCTATTTGTTGGGGCTTCCTCTCCTACTCTCACCACTACACCCCATCAAATGTCAATATTCAAAGGGGCCCTCATCTGGCTTTCAGGATTTGGAAGAAGTCAGTGGTCCAAATAGAGCTCGAGGTGCAGCACATCAGTGTGTGAAACACTGAATGGGGCACAACTGGGCAAAGACCAAGGACAGAAAGGTTGCCATTACAGAAGAAGCCCTCATTACTCTGCCTGTCGAAGATTTTGCTAAAGTGCTGAAACACACATAAGAAACTCAGAGAAAGAACCAAATTCAAGTGTTTTATGAAATGAGGGCTCTGTAGGAAAGCTGGCTCACTAAAAACTACGTGTTCCTTATTTATCAGCAAATGACCAGCTGCAACAGGTTGGCCTGGAACCTCTTGCTACTTGACCTCATCAGCAACCACCCCGCAATAGGTCACCATTGCTTAATTAGACAAGGGAGTTTTCAAATGTAATCTCTTTGCACTCAGCAGGCCCTGGGTCAAACAGAATCTGACTAACCTGCAGCTTGTGTTTACACAGCTTCCAACAGTTCAAAAAGCCAAGGGAAGATCAGAAGCTTATCTTCCAGCCAACAGGGGAGGGAGGGTAAGTGGAATTTGACAGAAGGTTGTAATCATCCACAATGGGGGTTGAGGGGAAGGACTGCTCATCTGTTTTTAAGCGTGTTAGGACAAGATGTTACATTTCTAGAAACCCAGATGCTGAAAAAGGTGGGCAGATGGCATTCTTGTGGTTTAATTAAGAAGGAAAGTAAAGATCTAACGTAAGGCCAGCTCTCTTAGCTGGGCCTCCTCTTGAGAAGCAAGGGTAGAGGCGTGGGAGGCTGATGGAGAGGATGAGTCCAGTGGGATGTGCTAGCCAGCGCGTGGCAGCTGTTCACGGTGAATCCTATTCTAGCTCATGGCCATATGTTCCAGCCCTTTTGGAAAATTACCTCCAAATAACAGATCACGAAAGAGCAACTCTGACAAGCCCTATAATTTAGTCCCAAGAGGAAATTCTTCATTCATCAAGTGTGCAGGAGGCTAAATTAGTTCTATACCCACGTGGGCCCTGGTTGGCAATTTTGTGATGGTAAGCCCTACCTTGGGGAGGAGTCCAGCCAGAAGAGATGGTGGCCAAGGCCGGCCTGGTGCCCAGCTGGGTCAGACCACATACTGTACCACAGATTGGGTAGAGTTCCTGGGGAATATCTCTGGGACTTCGTTCCTGTCACTATTTTTTTTTTTTTCAGATGCACATTTTTAGGGTTTGTGGGGAATGAGTGAATCTGCTCCTTCTCAGCCTGAGGTTGCCAAAGCACTCTTCACCAGAAGGCAGACCAGACTTGTCAGAGTGCAAGGTGGGATTAAAGTTAAATACAACCTTTAAAAGGTGCTTCCATTTCATTCTATTATTAAGCCAATATACCAAATAATTATAAATACACTTATATATTATACACAGATTTTTTTTTAATTCACTGGGTTTTTTTTTTGTTTGTTTGCTTTTGTTCTATGAATCTATTTGCAACCTGGAGTCCAGCTCCACTGTTAACGCTCATTAAAAATGAAACAAAACAAAACACCTCAGAAAACATTCAGAAGATAGACTGAGAGGACATCTCTTTTCCTCCAGCCAAATCTTTATTTTTATGACTTTGTTTTTTTCTTTTAATTGAGAGGTAGTTGAATTCCTCAGCTGTACCGAACATTTCAGGAGTCTATAAATAAGCCAGAAGTTTTCTTTGTGCCTAATCAACAGGTTGCCTAAAACAAGACACTTTTTTACATTCCCTACACTTTAAGAATTATGTTGCTAAAATTGGCCTACATTCCGAAGTTAAAAATCTTGTTTCTCTTCTTAGAAATCGGATTCACTACCTCCCTCTAGGAATCAGAATAAAATGGCATGCTTCTCCTCTTAGTATCTTTTCAATAATCTCAAAAATGCCAATCTCATTTGTATTTGAGAGACTTCGTTATGCATAGATATTATGAGCATTCTCTCTATAAATCAGGTCTGTTCTATGAATTCATGAACCATGACAGGCAGCACACATTTGAAAAGAAGGTTTACTAATTTGGGGACAGAATTATTCTGTAGAAATAGAACAAAAAAGCTTCACAAATAGTAAAGCAACAATTCAAAAGTAAAATTAGAATTAAAGTGCTACATTTTATATATATATATATACATATATATGTATATATATATAAAACGAAGTTTCAAATAAGAGTATGCAAATAGAGTTTGTTGACTGGTACAACTTTGTCCAACTATTTATTTTCTGTTTTCTCCTCCCCTGTGTCCCTAAAGACTGATGCTGGCGTTACATCTCCAAATTTGAAATCACAGAATGTCACAATGTGTCAGCTATTCACAGGACAGAATTCTCTGCTCTGAAAAAAAAAAAAAAAAAAAATTCTCACTAGAGAAATTCTTTAAAGTAAACTGAAAAAAATCCCCGAAAATGATTGTGCTGTATTTATTATCAATTATGCAGACTAAGAAAAGTAGTTAAGTATATACAACTTAGTCAAGGTATTCATCTCCAATGAGGTATCCCCATCATCAAACACTTATCTACCTTCTTAATTGCTATTCATATTTTTTTCTTTAGAGGGACTGGGTAACTAGCAATTTATATTAATAATTTTTTTTTCCTTAGAAGATGACTTGGAAGTCACTATAAACCATACATGGTCAGAGTAGAGGAGAAGATAAATCTGAATTCATTGCTCTCTCACCCGGGTGCCCTGAGTTTAGTATGTATTTCACAATTCACCATTTAAATGGCAAACAGAGGCAGGGCTATTGGCTAAGTCTGTGAGATAAGCCAAGAAACAGGTTTGTATTCCTGACATCCTTCAAAGTCAGATAAAAATATTGGAGCATAGGGGAGTCTGCATGGCTCAGTCCGTTAAGCATCTGAGTCTTGATCTCAGCTCAGGTCTTGATATCAGGGTCATGAGTTCAAGCCCCGCACTGAGCTCCATGCTGGGTGTTAAGACTACTTAAAAAAAAAAAAAAAAAGAACAAAACCAGTGTGGAGATTCCTCAAGAAATTAAAAATAGAACTTCCCTACAACCCTGCAATTGCACTCCTGGGTATTTAACCCAAAGATACAGATGTAGTGAAAAGAAGGGCCATCTGTACCCCAATGTTCATAGCAGCAATGGCCATGGTCGCCAAACTGTGGAAAGAACCAAGATGCCCTTCAATGGACGAATGGATAAGGAAGATGTGGTCCATATACACTATGGAGTATTATGCCTCCAACAGAAAGGATGAATATCCAACTTTTGTAGCAACATGGACAGGACTGGAAGAGATTATGCTGAGTGAAATAAGTCAAACAGAGAGAGTCAATTATCATATGGTTTCACCTATTTGTGGAGCATAACAAATAGCATGGAGGACATGGGAAGATAGAGAGGAGAAGGAAGTTGGGGGAAATTGGAAGGGGAGGTGAACCATGAAAAACAATGTGAGGGGTTTGAAGGGGCGGGGGTGGGAGGTCGGGGTACCAGGTGGTGGGTATTAGAGAGGGCATGGATTGCATGGAGCACTGGGTGTGGTGCAAAAACAAAGAATACTGTTAGGCTGAAAATAAATTAAAAATAAATTAAAAAGAAAAAAAGAATAACCACTGGTCTTGACTCATACCGCAGAGGTTGTAAATCCCAGGCACACAGGATCAGGGACACCACAGAGATGCAGATCCTGAGTATGGCAAATGGAGTGAGCTGAAGTTTCTGTCCTTCTTTGACCAGTGCTTTACCCATTTTTCATGTTGAACATTTGACATTGAACAAAATCTCTACGCACTGTTATTTTCTAGCAAGAGGTCTCCTCTAAGAAGAAGTTTGTCAGTTTATGATGAAGAAATGAAAGATTCTGAAGCATGACATCTTCACACCACTAAGAGAAACTTGTGGGTATGAAGCCAGAAAAAGTCTTGTCTCGATATAACTGCAATATATACTTTCATTTATTTCACAATCCCTGGCCATGTAATATATACCCAGGTACTGTTCTATTTGATGATGGTATATCAGGGAATAAAACAGATAAAGTACTGAGAGTTTTTTTTTTTTATCTTTTAGAGGGCTGAAGTGTTTGTGAGGATTATAGGAAAGAGAGAGTCAAGAAGAAAATAAATCTGCCAACAAGATCAAATCATATCGTGATGTGCACTATTGGGAGCAGAATCATATGCCAGAAAGTGACTTGATGGCTGCTGCAGTTGTGTGGTCGTGGAAGGCCTTTCTTGGGAGGTGATATCCAAACTGAGGCATGAATGACAAGGACATGTAAGCCATGTGGAGAACAGGGGTAAGAGGGCAGGCAAAGGAAAGGGCAAGTGCAGAAGCCTAACGGCAGGAATGAGCTTGGTCTACTCTGGGAATGAAGAGTGTGCTAGGGACATGGCGAGGAAGGAGAGATCATACCAGAGATAAGCAAGCACCAGAGCATACACAGCCTCGTCAGCCTAGGTAATGGCATGACTTTTAAGTACCATGACGAAGTACTAGGAGGTTGTAATTTGGAAAATCGCATGACATGATTTAGAATTTTAGAACATTACTCAGGCTGCTGTGCCAGAGAGACCTGAAGAGGACACAATGGAAAAAAAGAAGAGGCTACCACAGTGGCCCAGGTAAGAAAAAATAGTGCGTGTCCAGGAACCAGGACAAAGAAAAGTGTGAGTCAATGTATGTAAAACATACTTTCTTAGTAACACAGCAAACTTTTTGTTGATAAGCAGGATGTCACAGGAAGGGAAGGAGAATTCAAAGATTTCATGTTTGAGAAGGACTATTTGGTTCTTTTCTACCTAATGTATTCTGCCTATGCTACCCATCGACAAAGGAAAAGTTAACGAAACTGCATTGATCAAATCTTTCCCTTAGTGCTTACCAGTCTATATTTCAATAGAACTTCAAGTCCTTTACATCATATTTCACATAAGAATAGTATGTTTCTCTTAGGACAATAAAAGACCATGATTTATGTGGCTGTTTAAAATTTTCAAATAAAATCTTGGCAGTCAGCACAAGACACAAGCAATTTCATCTCCCAATACATTCCTTTCAATGACATTGTGTTGTGCAAGAAGAAAACCAAAATGATGTTTACTCTGACCATAAATTGTGGAAATCGGAAAATGGTCTTCATGTAGAGCTGATCAACACTGAGCGCAGAGGACATGCCAGGAGAACCCACAGTGGAAAAGAAATGCATGGAGAGCCTGGATCTCTAAGGAGACTGTGGATGAAAAAGTGCTCTGCCATCTACTGAACTAGGTAGATGTTTCCAAGAGGCTTTATTTGTGGCCTGACCATGTGGCAAGCTCTCTAGAACAGTGCTGTCCAGTAGGAACACGATGTGAACTACATACGCAAATTCACATTTCCTAGTAGTTGTCAAAAATTTTTTTAAAGTGAAGTTAATTTTAATAAAATATTACATTTAACCCAGTATATCTGAGATAGTCAATTCGATATGTGATCAACATGAAAATTGTTAATGACATATTTTACATTCTTTTTTCATACTAAAACTTTGAATTGAGTATAATTATCTCAATTGGACTAGTCACATTTCAAGTGTTCACAAGCCGCATGTGGTTAATGGCTACTGTATTAGACATCACAACCCTAAAATACATATAATCTCCTGTCAGCAACAATTTGCTCTCAAATATCCAGGAAGAAAATAACTGATGTCACATCATAGATGTGAACCACTGGTAGTTCGTAAACAGGCAACCAATAACTGCCTAAAAGATCTGCGATGATATAACATAAAAAATGACAACCCTGACCTTTGAGAAAATACAGCAACATTTTAATAACTCACAGCTTCATTTGTACTATGTTTTGATGTTTCAACTTTCTGGTTTATTACACTTGGAACCAAAAAAAAGGGACTCAGGAAAAAAGAAAAATTAAAAGCTGATGTTTTTCATTCTTTTTTTCTTTTAAAGGATAAAGCTGCAAAGGGACAATCAAATTATCCCTAAAGTATTTTGCAGAGCTACGGAACATCTACATCGGAACTTACCCCCACACCACGTTCAAATGATTACAGCTAGTTGTGTCTCAAGGAAGAGAATCTGTATGACAAGACTGCAGCTAGATGCCAAAAGAGATGTTTCAGTATTTCCAGGCTGTGGGGAGGTGATATGATTCCTTTGGCACCACAGGAAGGGCAGAGGGCATATGCCTAAATAACACATGCCTCCTGACATGGAGGTTCTTTACCAGTATCATTAGCACCATTGTTACCAGGTGTGTCTTGGGACAGGCTTGATGACTAACATCTTTGCAAACTAAGAGGCTTATGCAAGGTGACATGAATTGATAATGTCAATGTAATTGTTTTTTCAAAATCAGTCTGAACATCATATTTGCAATTACAATTTATTAAAACTACTGTTAACTCTTGTCAGCAACATATAAACTTAAGTGAGGAACAAACACATGGAACCTTTCGGAACTAATCACCCTGAAAAAAAACAATAAAGAATGGTGACACAGGGACAGAAACTTCCACAGAATGGAGGTATAATTTATGGATCTTTTCAGGGACAAACCATAACTTTTAGATTGGGCAGACTCTCTTATTCCTAGGGCATAGTCAGTAAAAATACATTTCCTAGGAACATGGCTAAAGACTTCACAATTTTCCAGAGCCTGCATCTGTGCTTATCCTCAATTCATCCTGTGAGAACTGAAGGGACAGCCACTAACCCAGTTAATTCTATAGCATCTTTTTTCCTAAATGTTAAAATTCATAATTCTTTTTATAAGGAAAAACTTGATATATTAAGGAATCATATTTTCAGTGAAGGAAGAAAGAGACTGAAGTAAAATAAGTCTGAATCTGGTGGTAAGTTTTATTTGGTTTCCACAATCTAGGGCAACAAATTGTTTAAGTTTGCTTAATAATAAATAAAAGCATCCCCTCTCATTTGAGACCCTGATCTTGTTTGCAGTAGGGATCGCTTTGGGGAAAAGTTTTGATTTTAAAAAAGATTTATTTGTTTACTTATTTACCTGAGAGAGAGCGAGAACGCACAACAGAAGGAGCGGCAGGCAGAGGGAGAAGCAGGCTCCTTGCTGAGGAAGGAGACTGATGTGGGACTTGATCCCAGAACCCTGGGATCAAGATCTGAGCCAAAAGCAGAGGCTGAACAGACTGAGCCACCCAGGCATCCCAGGGAGAGATTGCATTTTTAACAAAAAATCAGATGGAACTGATTTTACCCTTTCCCCCTTCACTCTTTTCTTTCCTTGGAATATCCATGGTAATAACACCACTTACTCCCACCCTTCAGGCTCAGAAGACCCCACTGATTGCCATTTGCAATCAGTTGCCAATTGCCAATTGTGTCCCCCTATCCCTTCTAAATGATCATCTCAGTCTCTGCTTGAACACCCTGACATCGTTTTTGTTTTTTCCCTCCTTAATGGCGAGCTCTATTTGTTAGAACGTTTTAACTTATGTTGAGTCCAGTGCTTTCTACGTGTGTTTCCTGGCCTCCGTTCTTAGTAAATAATGTACAAAGATAATCCCTCATTCTAGACTCTTAAGAATAGCATTAGCAAACACAGAACAAGTATATAACATGATTCCAGCACTTAAGAAAGATGCAATCTAAGGAGAAAGGCAGAATGAACAATTAATGAAAAGTTAGCAGCTAGACAGGGTGTATGGTTCTGTGTGCGATGGAATTAAGAGTCCATAAAGGACAGGTAAAGTAGAAAAGATTGCATGGAAAAGAACAAGCCTAGATAAGCAGAAGTAAAATAGAAAACCTCTGGAGACACAGCCGAAGGAGGAGCAAGGAGCCAAGACAATTGCAGGAATTCGGATAAATGACAGGTCAAACACAAAAGAACACTTAGTAGACACCTGCTGATACAGATAAACTGTTTTCCACTAGTCGCCTCATGTGTACAGCATTTTAGTATCTGGCAAGTCTAAATCATTTTAGGAACACGTAAAAAAATTAAAAAATTAAAATAAGAATTTAATGCAAGTATTAAACACTTAATGATGTTTTATTTTTCAACTAGCTTTATGCTTGCTTTGGACAGCTATATAGCATTCACATCAATCTATGTCAACTTTCACATTATATCAGTCACTGAAAAAGGCAGTTTTTATCCTTTTCTTATCCAAGGTATATATTTTCAATGTATTTTACATTTCTGTTCCTTCACTACCTGTCAGCAGTAGGATACCTTAGTTCCTCATTTGACTATAAACTTTTGCAGAATCATGCTCACATGTAGGATAAATCCTATGCCACGTAGGATTTAAAAAGTTGTAGATAATCTGCTTTTGATTTAAAAGAAAGGTGTGCCGTAGCCTCCAGTCTAGCCTTTCTAACTGACATGACAGCAGCAACAATAGCCACAAATACACAATATTAAGGTTGGTTTTTTCCTGCATCCAAAAAGATGTTGCGTGGCTCTAAAAATTTAATGTTTCAGTTAATCTCCTATCTCTCCATTTAAAATCAAATGGCAATAATATCTCAAGGAGGTTGGTAAACAAACATATATAGATTAAAGAAATAGTACAAAATTGAAATGAAACTTGAGGCTCTTGTAGGATTTTTGGCAACTAAGGTATAATTAAGTAGGCCCAGGACTGAAGAGGCCTAGATTTGGATTCCAGTTTCGCCACTAATTAGTTTATACAAACATTAGTTTATCCCACCACTCTGGATGCCAGTTTCCTAATCTGTTAAGACAATCATGATAAAGATGAAATAAAACATTTATATTTGAAAAGAAACCTACAGAGTGCCTGGCACATTGCAGTCATTCCAGGAAAAGTCTAGCTCTTTGACTCATTTATTCATTCACATACCTCCACTAATATAAATAAAATAGACATCCAGTTCTTTCTAAATTCTTTTACATTGAAATAAAACTGAAGAAGTAGAATCAGGGTTTATATGGAAAAGATTGCAATTTGGGCAGTGGGTCACATACTTTGCTTCTGACTTCCTATCAAACGGCGAGGCCATCTGAGCTGGCTTCAATCTTTTAAGCAGGGTTGCTATATGTCTTGTGCTGATATTGCTGCCTGGAGCTGGAGACAAAATCCTGGATGTCTTCCGAAGAGACTTTCAGGCAATCCTATGGTGAGGTGTAAGGGAAAGCCATTACTGGGTCTCTCATGTGGAAGAGGTTGACCATACTTATTTCTAAGGAAAGGTTCACTGTAAAGTATGGCTGCCCAGAGGCAAAATTTTAATTCCTAAACCATTTCACTAACTCTCTGCAAATCAGATTTGCCTCACAAACGCTACCAAAAAGTAACCGTTTTCCTAATATCTGATACAGCGTTTCACTTACTCATCCAACTCTAAACGTTAATTTTACTCTCTTATAAGGTATTTCAAAACTATTGTCTTATGGTTTAAATCTGATCTGTCCTCTAATCTCTGAGCTTTAAATTACGTTAGTTATTCTTCAGAAATGGTTCACAATGGTTTTATCTTTATTCTTTTATTATCCACTGAAGGGCCCACTTCCAAAACCATCTCAAATGCCTTATGTCCTTATGTCTGAAAACGTCCAATGACGTTTTCAGAACATATGCATAAATAGCCTCTAGTTTTGGATTTTGACACTCAAAGTATGGTAATATTTCAGACTTTTTATTAAAAGTGAACTTGGTCTTAATCTTCATATAAAATAGGTAAACATTTACATAAAACTTTTTTTTAATTTTTTATTTTTTATAAACATATATTTTTATCCCCAGGGGTACAGGTCTGTGAATCACCAGGTTTACACACTTCACAGCACTCACCAAAGCACATACCCTCCCCAATGTCCATAATCCCACCCCCTTCTCCCAAACCCCCTCCCCCCAGCAACCCTCAGTTTGTTTTTGTGAGATTAAGAGTCACTTATGGTTTGTCTCCCTCCCAATCCCATCTTGTTTCATTGATTCTTCTCCTACCCACTTAAGCCCTCATGTTGCATCACCACTTCCTCATATCAGGGAGATCATATGATAGTTGTCTTTCTCTGCTTGACTTTTATATAAATGTCTGGCTGTAGAAATATTTTATATCCGTATATTGAACACGATGTTGTTTTAGAAGTTAAACAGAAAATTAAATAGGTCATCTTAATAAAAACTCAGAAACCTTAATGTAATTTGTGTAGCCTTCTATATCATCAAACTTTAGCTTGTGAACCTTGAATGACCATGATTTTTATTTTTAATTTAAATGAAAAAAGTTAAAGAACTATCTGTCATTCCTTTACTCCATTACTAATAGAGCCCCCTGGGGTTATAGGACCAGGCTCTTGAGTGGCCAGTACAAATAAAGGATGACAGAAATCTTCCCCACAAACAATCTCTGTGTCCACAACTTCAAGAAGTTAGGAATGAACTTTATCTCAGCCAGGCTGACAATGATAAGATTTCAAAAAGGAGAGAAGACTGACCACCCACAGCCCTGCTGTCTCCAGAGCAGATCTAGCTAGACTTGCAAATAACACTATCACAGTACTAGTAGCATCTCCAAACTAACAGTCCTGTTGATTGGCAGGACTTCATGAAGTTTTATCTAATTGACTGAGAACAGGAAGGAAAGGAAAGCACAGAAAGCATACATGCATTTTCATTTAAATGTAGACAATTTCTCCCTTTGACCCTGGGTTGGAGGGAAGGGGAGCACAGATTTACTCACACTGGTTTGTTGTTTTTGCTTGTTTGTTTCTTGGAGCCAATATACCCTAAATGGAATATCTCTTGTGATTTCTTTTTTATTTTAAAGAATGCCAGAGAGATACTAAACGGAGGACCTCCCCTTGGAAAACCACTTGGGAACTGAAAAGACATGTCTATGTGAGCATGAAAACTGCCAAAGGTGATATGGTGGCAGCTGACAGCCCAGGCCCAGGAAGTGAATCACACTGCCTTTGTCAGTTTCTATTTTATCAGCAAAGGAAAAATTTCAAAAGTAACCCACAAAGAGAAATCAATAAATAACCTATCATCCATTTCTGGGACCCTTGTTTCTAGTTTCCTCCATCTCTCCCACCCCTATTATTAAATGAGTCAATGGTGGAAAAACTCCAAATGTCTCATGTCGAGTTAAATTGGGTATTAAATCATCTTAGTCTCATTGCATATGGCAAAAAAGAAGCCATCAAAAAGAACATACTGGCACTGAAAGAAGTGAGAATTTTGAGCAATATACCATACTCTAACAAAATAATCCTATAAATTGAGAACACATTATGCCCCTACACAGCACAGCGTATATATGAAAAAGAAATTTAGTTGCTGAAAACATGAGATATTCTCCTCTGCCACTGATCATTTTGCTGGAAGGACACATACTTTGTGGTTAGTAAATAGCACTTTTTTGGTTTATAATTATGTCTAGTTTCTTGCCAGTAAAGCATGATGAAACCTTCATCACTTAACCCTCCAAAAACATCTAAAACATCCAAAGATTTAGTAGATCATTGCCAACATACTCATACATCCAACAGAAGTAATCCAGAAAATTATATCAGCACCTTCTCAGGCAGAATAATATTTAGATTTATTCTTACACGGCCACATTGTGAGCCGTGTTGAAGATATCTCAGATTTTACCTCCTGGTCATTCAGATTCACAGACACTATTTTTACCTCCTCTGAGTTTCCTGGATGACTGAAGTCCTTCCAGTCTTCAGTTAGTCATATCCCACACTCTACTAATTCTCAGATGCTGGAATAATGGCAATGACTGACATCATGATGAACTTCTGAGACTGAAGTCCTATCTTTATCAATGAGGACATAGTTACTATTTCATAGTACTACCTAAACTACCTCTTCCATTTGGTGGAAGAGGGTCAAGAGGGCAAGCTTTAGAGCAGCTATTCTTAAGTTCCTGATGTAGGGAGTGGGAAGGCATGTGAATTATTTATTGACCAGGTTGTTTTGACCAAGTCACTCAGAGTTTACTTCCTGTAGAGGTTACATTATCTATGCTATCTTCCTAAAGTATTCAGTTAAAATTAAGATGGAGAATTCTCTAACTCATCTTATGAAGGAGCAACCATTTGCAAGATCTTGGAAAGTCCCATGTTAAATTCCACTGAAATCTGCAGCTCCAATCTAAAGCTCAAAAGCGATTTGGGGGCCATCTAACCAATTTACAAGTCAGCCAAAGGTGATGAGAATAAAACACAGTCTCCTCCTCATCCTGCTTCACCAGGCACAGCTGCAAATGTCAGCATCCAACTCCTTTCAAGCAGCCTTTCCTGGCTGTATCTCGTTTTGATCTGAGCTTCCTTTTCGCTCTTTGGAGATTAGCTAGCACACTTGTTGGTGAGAACCACTTTACATGGCTTATCATTGCAGTGCATGGGTTCATAAATGCCCAGGGGTTAAAGCATGTCTCCTGAATGACAATATCCATGGTCCTGTGCATGAGGCTGGTGACTGCCTAATGCCGTCCTTCTACTTTGTCTCACACACCAAGACAACACTGTCTCTGGTCTAAACACAAAAGGATGGAGACTTGCTGAGAAAAAGAACGTGGGATTACAAACAAAGCTCTATGATACTATTAATGAAATTGTAAAAAGATCAATGTTATTCTAAGAAACATAAGAACAAGGAGTTCCCAGTATGGAACTAAGTGCAGTCAAAGGAGAGAAAATAAATAATTCACATGCCAGAGAATGAGTGAATTCACTATTCAGTCAGTGGCAAGCAACAGGCTCTGTGAAATGGGTTTAACCATGCGTATCCCATATTTGGGGGAACTTCTTGCTATCATCATGCTTCAAGCTATAATATTATAAGGAAGAGTAGAAGAATTCATAGTGCATTGGAATCATACTTCTTGTGCAAAATTCATGTGTAGAACTAGTCATGTAAAGGGGCTCCTTTTCCTATTTCAACAATGCAGAATAAGGAAGGGGAAAAATGAACATATACATGCTAGATTACAAACAGAGGCCAGAAACATTTAAAAAAAATTTTTTTAAGATTTTATTTATTTATTTATTTGACAGACAGAGATCAAGGTAGGCAGAGAGGCAGAGAGAGAGGGAATCAGGGTCTCTGCTGAGCAGAGAGCCCGACACGGGGCTAGATCCCAGGCCCTTGAGATCGTGACCTGAGCCAAAGGCAGAGGCTCATCCCACCAGCCACCCAGGCGCCCCATAAAAACATTAAAATTAATTAGCAGTTACAGTTCGCTCTAAAATGCCAAGGGGCACTTGGGTGGGTTATAGTTGGTTAAACATCAGACTCTTGATCTCAGCTCAGGTCTTGATCTCGGGGTGGTGGGTTTAAGCCCCGTGTTGGGCTCCATGCTGGGTGTGAAGCCTACTTAAAAAACAAATAAATAAAATGCCAAGATTGTCTAATGTTAGTTTGGCATTTCTATATTATATTTATATTACTATATTCTACATTATTAGACTATTCTATATCACTATGTATATTTGTGATTTATATATATCAGTATATATGTATATATGTAAATATATGTATATATTATAGTGTAATATAGAATATAACTATATACTATATATTGGATCTGTATTATTATATTCTATAATATATTTATATTACTATATTCTGTTCCTCTTTGCATAAGTTTACAAGAGAAAGTTAGGAGACTTTTCTGACACATACATTATAAGATAATTTTATTCTTTTCAATCAAGAAAGCTAGTAGACCCTGAAATGTTAAAGGCATCCCCCAAAGAAGACTCAGAATAAAACCTTGTTTTGACATCATTGTCAAAGTCAAAACATTATGAATTTCTCCCATCTCATCCTTTTATTGGCATCTTCATCATACCAACAACTACTAAACATATATCTTTTCTCCATCAGACACTTCAATAAGAATTACTGCTGGGCAAATTCTAAGCCCATAGCATCCACCCCCAATTCCACTCTGGACAAAAATTAAAAATTAGGTAATTGCAAAGTATAAATAACTGGGCTTTACCATGTTACATCTGAGCAAACCTGAGAGCCTAGCCATTGGGGTGGAGCACAGCAACTGGACTATTGTATCAGAAGTGGAGAGCATTTGGCCTGAACTATATAATCGGCAATGTTTTATTGAATGCAAACCATAGCAGGAAATCTTGGAGTGTAAGAAATTATTCTAAGTAAAGGAATAACCATATATCAAGGTCAGATGACAGTTTCATATTTAAGGTGGGTATTAACATATACCTTTATCTCTTCTCTTGCTCAAAAACCCATATGAAAAGAAAAATAAAAAGAATAAATTTAAGGAACTCATCCTGCTATATTACCCACTCCCAACCTGCCTCCTTCCCACTCTACCTGTTCCTCTTTAGAAGCAAAGAGCATGTAATTACCTTCAAGGTATAATTTTTTTCCCAAATATCTACCTCAATTACTGATGTTGATAAATTAAGCCATCATTTGCAAGTATAAACAGATATGCTAGAATAATCAATTGAAACTAGTATACAAGACAGACAAAAAACTGAACAAATGAACTAACTCAAGAGAACAGAGAGAAGACAGAGCACAGGAGACAACTATAAAATAAATGTAATTAGTTTCTTCCTATCAATAACAGTGCATATCACATGGAAAAAGGTTTGGGTGTGAGCTCTGAGTATTTGTAATCAAATATGATTATCAGAGATTTCTCATGTACATTAAGATTTTACAAAGAGAGTCCTAGATCATCTTTACAGTCTCCCACGCTGAGGACACATGATTCTATTTCGAGTGCAGTTCCTGGGTTTTATACTTCTCGCGGAATACAAACAAATGCTCATATTACACAAAGAAATGAAATAAAAATATTCTGAAATTTTGAGAAATCACAAATGATGCGCTCCTCCATTGAATAATGAGCCCAAACAGATGTAAGGATCAGCAGCATGGAGACTGTCTTGCTGTGAATAGCACACATGTTCAGTCTTTGGATATCACTATACCCATGCATGGTGTTCTCTGCAGAGATGTGGCAGGGAAACCTGGGGTCCTGACACAAAAGTAAAAGACTGCAGTGCTTGAAAAATATTTAGCCAGGAGTTAGCATTCAACAGCGTTCAACTACCTGGGAGCATATCACACATCATGCTTTATCTCAACACTTGATTTATCAGGCTAAAGTATCTCTTAAGCAATGCTATACTCTACAGCAGGAAGAGTCGAAGGCTAAGTGGGACAACTGTTAACAATAGTCGACACAAAAGAACGTTTGAGAAAAGCCAGCTTCCAAATGGGGATTTTCATCTGTGTATTGTATTCACTTTAATCCTCTAAGTATTTTCAGCTTCCTATGAAAGAACTGAAATTTCCTGAACAACAATACTGCCAAGAGTTATTATCCCTTTCGCTTACCTTCAATAAGTCCTTCTCTATTAAAACAGCTTATATAAAATCTGAGCATTGTTAAGATTACATGCAGCTTTCCAGACATCGACCTATTTGAAAAGAACAGTCCAGAAAGAATATACAGACTTCTATATCCACAGAGTATGTATGGCATAGGTTAACCCTGGGAAAAAAGTTAATGGAAAATCACTGCAGAAAAATGGCTTTCCAAAATTTTTAATGAAGATGTATTGTCACCTGCCTTTTAGTACACATATGTAGATAATTGTTGCATTTAAAAAAAAATGGTTTGGGTACCTGGGTGGCTCAGTGGGTTAAGCCACTGCTCAGGTCATGATCTCAGGGTCCTGGGATGGAGTCCCGCATCGGGCTCTCTGCTCAGCAGGGAGCCTGCTTCCTCCTCTCTCTCTGCCTGCCTCTCTGCCTACTTGTGATCTCTCTCTCTGTCACATAAATAAATAAAAAATCTTAAAAAAAAATGGTTTACTAAAGTAGCATCTGGGTAGCTCAGTTGGTTGAGTATCCACCTTAGGCTCAGGTCATGATCTGATGGTCCTGGGAACAAACTCTGGGTTGAGCTCCTTGCTCAGCAGGGAGTCTGCTTGTCCCTCTCCCTCTGCCCCTCCACTCACTAGTGCATGCCCTCTTTCTTTCTCTCTCTAATTAATAAAAACTTTTTAAAAAATGGTTTAATAGAAAAAATGCCTCTGTGTTTTATTCTGATTCATTTATTTTGATGCATAGAATTTCTGCATCATTTCTGAACCATTCATATTGAGTTCACTTTTCTCATACTTTAAGGTCCTTAAAGTATCATTTGTTCGCTGATCATTTAGCATCAATCCTTTCAGTAAGCATTTAGTCATCCATTCATTCAATAGGAAATTATGGAGTGTATCCTCTTTGTCAGGGAATGATTGAGGTGTCAGAAATAAAAATGTACCCTCAAGCCTTACACACTAACACCAGCCTGCTGGACCCAAGCCTTCCTTGCAGATCTGAAATGTTGACGAAGCAGAGAACCCTTGCATGTGATGGTAGTGAGTTTCAGCATTCTCGTTGTTTTGTTTGTTTGTTTGTTTTTCTTAAGAATTATTTATTTTTAGAGAGAGAAAGTACGTGCATGGGGGGAGGAGCAAATGAATAGGGAGAGAAAGAATCATAAGCAGACTCCATGCTGAGCATGGAGCCCAACTTGGGACTCAATTTCACACACCTTAATTTCACATCCTCCTGTCCCTACTCTCTGAGATCATGACCTCAGCTGAAACCAAGTGCTGGACACAACCAACTGCGTCATCCAGGTACCCCTAGCATTCTGTTTTAATGTGACATATGTGAGCAAGAATCATGAGCTCCCTCAAAAACGTTCAGAGTTGAATTCATGTCCCTTACCTAAAAACTTCCAAGAGTTACAAAACCATTTTATCTGAGGACCAAGGAATGTGACCTTTCCATTCTTCCTAATAGGTTTATGTGTTAACTATAAGGCCAGATGTTGGGATAACAGGTATCTGGGTCTCCTAAATGTTAAAATTGTATGTAATTTCTCATTAACTCTTAACTGTGCTGAGCACAGGTTGCTACCATTGTGAGCCACAGCAAAATGTTATTCTGTTGAAATAGTCATATCATCTCTTCTTTGGGGAAAAAATTCAAGTGGAATGTACACATTTAAAATCTAGGATTACATATCAGATTAGAACTGGAAGAGATCTATGAGATAATCACCAACAACCACCGTGATTACATGGGAAACATAAAGAACAGAGCAGAGGTGGGGCTTACAAAGAGTCAGAACTAGTGGCACCTGGAGTTTTTCACTCTGTCATCTCCCAGCAAACCAATGGAAATAGGATTTAATTGTCGTGCTTGGGGATCCCATCTTGTTAACTGTGCTTCCGCATTATCTGCATTACCTGCTTTATCTGTGTTATCTGTAGTAATTTACTGTGAAGAGTTTATGGTTTTTTAGGTGAGCTCATGACAAAATTGTGGGAGAGGATCCATGGCTAACTTGCCATGAAAAAGCCAATCAGCACAACTATTTAAGTAAAGGAGGCACAGGTCTAGGATTATAGTGCAAGGCTGAAGTCCCCTCCTCACTTCCTCACTTGAAACAATAGGAAAGTCAACAAGAAAACAGAAGCTCCTGATGGGCAGTTTCAGCAGGACAGAAGAGAAAGCTGAACAGACAGGGTAAAGTTAAAAGTTGCAATCTAAGATTCTAAAGTTGTTAAGTGTAGATTCTACTAGGTAGCTCCACAGATAAAAGAATGAGTATCTAAACTGAGGCTAGGGGAAGCTCAGCATTTAAAAAGGGTCAGTCTGTCTTGTCGGACTGGTCGGTTACACCCGTAGGTGTCCTGCTGGCTGGAGAAGAGCAGGGAGGACCTCTGACCAAAGCTCTCCGTGGGGCGATGATGCAGAAGGACACCACATGGTCTAGGAATTCTTCTAGCTGTCGTCACTAACTAAGGAGAGACTAAATAAAGAAATAAACAAATAAAACAGAAAGCAACAACCAGAGAAAAAGGATCAAGGTAAAGAGGGGAGAGGGGTGAAGGAGTAGAAAGAAAAAAAACCAACCAAGGTGCCTTCAGCTTCATGCGATTCCTAGTCAAGATTTCTTATTCCAAAATCAGCTGCTTAAAATTTTTTTCTTATTTGTTAAGGGCAGGTTTGAGTGGAAGGCATGAGATGGAGGCAAAATGGATTTCTTCCAGGAGGCACTGCAGATCCATCGTGAGGCAGACTGGAGTTAAGAAACGAGCCTGCTCAATAGGATTCCTTTCTGAAAGTGTCCCATCTTGAACCTCACTCAAAAAAATATTCTTTAAATCCTGATACTATCCCAGGACAATCCATTCTTCTATATAAATATGATCTCCCCTGCATTGGGAAAGCCTTGGGAAATGAGTTGCTGAATCTTTTATAACTCCTCCAGGTCTCTTGGGATTCCTCAGATTGGTGGTGATTTGAGCAACATGAATAACGTGTTCTACCTTTTGAGATTAATATTTCTCTCTAGGACTTGTCTCATTACCAGTGGATCCCCTGCTAAGATCAAAGACATGCCCCAAAGCAAAAGACCAGGAATATCTATTTTGCCACTATTTGTTGGAATTGTGGGACTGACATTCCAGGCCTTCTGCTGTAGAAGATGAGCCTCGTTAGGAATCTAACCTCTGATAAAGAGCAGGCATTTTTGCAAGGATATGAAAAAATATTTTATATATGCAAAGAGCAAGAGCTGAAAAGAACTTCAAGGCACATTCAGCCGAGATCAACCTGAGATACTAATAAGTAAAATTTACAAATGTATATTGTTTTTGAACTGCTGACTCTGCTTTGATTTGCCTTCCTTCACACTTTTGGTCTTGCTAATTCAGGAGAAATCACTTTCTCAAAGCTAATATCCAGGAAGTGTAAGCACTATAAATTCAAGCATAGTTTTGTATGAGATAAAATACTAGTGATGATAATAATTATTATTCTCATCAAAATGTCCAAAATGAAGACATTTCATAAATGGTAGAATTTTAAAAGCTATTTGCTTACAATGTTGCTATTTTACCCTGTATCTTGGAGACAGGTATACAGAAAGTGGAAACAGATCATCTCCAACTGCTCTAAAAATTGTTTGGTCAAGGGCATATTTATCACCATATAGAGGATGGTGTGTATGGGCTCCTCTGGGTATTTCTTTCTGGCCCTTCATCCTCTAAATTTTTAATCTACCTATCATATCAACGTGCACTGAGTCGGTCAGCCAAGAACATCCTTATTTCAGCAAGCTGGGGTGTCCGTGCTTATAAAATCACAAAGTGAGATGTCAGTGACTTATATACCATGTCTTATCATATTTGGGGGGAAAAATTAGGTGTTCAGATTCACTGACTGATAGTATATTCAGATAGGGAATAGGCAAAAATAACTAAATAATTATATAAGTAATTACTTTACTTTTGATTGGATTTGCAAGAATGACTTACAAATGAGATGCAGCAAGCTCAGCCTCTGCAAGTTAGAAAATCTGCAGCATTTTTCTAGGCAGGCTCGCCGCTTTTGACAGGAAGGAGGTATAGCTCAGTGAATGGTGCATGGGCTAAATTTCAGACCTCACTCATCCCATTGACTGGGTGTCCTTGTGGGATGGCACAACTGTTTGCAGGGCTCCTGATGAAAGAAATATAAAAATCACTCAGGATGTCTATCAAATAACTGCAGGGATTTTCAAAGACATTTCTTAGCCGGGGAGGGGGGAGTTTTGCTTCTTAGAACACTAGTTTGAATTCCTAAGAAAGAGAACATGACTAGGGTAAAATTTTATTATCACAGAACATGGAGGCTAAGCAATCGAAGTTTTACTAACCTACTGATTTTTGGAAATGTTTTCCAAAAAGATGTTTTCCTTTTCCGTATGGCTCAGCTAAACTAAAGGTTTTAAACTAAAGATAGAGAGTTCTCATGAAAACGGTGAATTATTTAGGAAACGACCTGACAAGATCATCAAATGGCAATTCAACTATGCCAAACAAAAGAACAGAATTGACGGACAATACATATAACATACTTGGGTTACGTTTTTCCTGTGAGATGGCAAAGTGGACAGAATTTGTCTTAGAAGAATAGAAGCCTTCTCTACGAAGCATGGAATTCAATATGAGCAGTAAGAAACATGGCATTAGGTGTTTTAGGATGCTTTGACTCCCTAAAGGAAGAAAACACAAAGGGGCTCAGGCTGTGGCTTTTACATCTTGTTGTAGGCGTCATTTCCTTGAACCGTCTCAATATAGATTCCATTTTTTTAAGAAGGCAGGCTGAGACTTTTTTCCATTACTCTTGGCTGGGATCTGGATTTAGTCAAACTGGCCACTGTCACTACTTATGTCTAATTAGAACCACCTGTGAGAATTCTGTGTCAGAAAGAAAGAGAGAATGAAAGCTAATGTTCATGATGATTATAAGATTTAATCTTTAAGTTCATTTTATTTGTTTTTGGCCTGATAACAAGACTTTCCAAGCACCTCTTGCATTTTCTTTCTTTCTTTTTTTTTTTTTTAAAGATTTTATTTATTTATTTGACAGACAGAGATCACAGGTAGGCAGAGAGGCAGACAGAGAGAGAGGAGGAAGCAGGCTCCCCGCGGAGCAGAGAGCCCGATGCGGGGCTCGATCCCAGGACCCTGGGATCACGACCTGAGCTGAAGGCATAGGCTTTAACCCACTGAGCCACCCAGGCGCCCCACCTCTTGCATTTTCAAAATGGATTTTCTTTGGATTTGGGGCCAGAAGTGTTCATGTGTTACATGTATGTGTGTGTACAGACAGATACAGTCCTCTTTTTTTTTTTAAGATTTTATTTATTTATTTGACAGGGAGAGAGAGTTCACAAGTAGGCAGAGAGGCAGGCAGAGAGAGAGAGGGGTAGCAGGCTCCCCACTGAGCAGAGAGCTCGATGCGGGGCTCGATCCCAGAACTCTGAGATCATGACCTGAGCTGAAGTCAGAGTCTTAAGCCACTGAGCCACCCAGGCACCCCAGACAGATAGAGTCCTCTTAAAGAGAAGCTTCACACCTCTTTGAAAAAAAAAGCATATAACATTGAAATCTGAGTTGGAGTGAAAAAGCATGGCTCGTTTGGCTTTCTATTCTTTAGAATGGTACCAAGGGAGCTGAGCTGACACCTTGTCAAAGAAATAGCATCACAAGTGTTCATTCTCCTCCCGCCCATTTTCCTTCCAATCACATTTTCAACATTTCCTAAGGGGAATTCTTTCCAGCCTTAAACTCACTGACTTTGGTCTTATCACAACAGTATAAAAAGTTTTGGAAATTTTGAGGGGAGGAAAAAAAAATTATGTCCAGCCAGGACAGAATTATGAAAACAGAAGAGGGGGTGGGAGGCTTGTGTTTTTTCCATTTTCTGTCATCAACTGTGAAATGTCAAATCTGTCAAATGTCTGGTTCTGAATATGAAAAAGTCAACTTTGGGGAAGCAAATGAAGCCCTCTGTTAATAAAAAATATATCACTTGTTATAAATAGTATAAATACTTAGAACTGGACTTTTTATTATAGTGATATGGCATAAAAGAAAATTTTTAATTTTTTTCAAGATTTTTACTTATTTATTTGAGAGAGAGAGAGAGAGATCACAAGCAGGCAGAGAGGCAGGCAGAGGAGACAGGCGGAAGCAGGCTCCCCGCTGAGCAGAGAGCCCGATGCGGGGCTCGATCCCAGGACCCTGAGACCATGACCTGAGCCAAAGGCAGAGGCTTAACCCAATGAGCCACCCAGGTGCCCCTAAATTGTTTTTAAAATAAACTACACATTCATTTTAAAAACCCACAAACTTAAAATTCAAGACTAAGTTCCACAGAGTAAATGCAATTAAGAGACACCTGAGTGGCTCAGTCAGTTAAGTACCTGCCTTCAGCTCAGTTCATGATCCTAGGGTCCCTGGATAGAGTCCCACATCAGGCTCCTTGCTCAGCAGGGAGCCTGTTTCTCTCTCTGCCTAGAGCTTCACCTGCTTGCACTCTCTCTCTCTTTCTCTGGCAAATAAATGAATAAAATCTTAAGAAAAAGAATAAGTGCAATTAAAAAATTAAATTTTTTCCTTCTCTTCTTCTTACAAACTGAATCATAGTCAATGTATAAAGTGAGAATATGCAATATTCAGAAAAGAAAAATAATATTCATGCCTCTCACCCCCCCACTCGCACAAAAGCCTATTTATTATAACATGAACACATTCAATTAACATGAAGAAATTTGCACTAGAACTTTGGATACCTTCCCTTAGAGACAATGGTAAAATTGTCAAGTCATCAGAGAAATGAGAAGAAATCACCAAAGGTCTTTATTTAACTCCCAACTTCTCAAAGTCATTGATTTCCCTTTACTATTATTTTGTCAGCCCCAAACTCCACACTTTCTAATTTGTGGCCAAAAGGAGGAACACAGGTATTTTTATTTTTTTTGCCTCCTAAAGCTGATCAAGAAATGGAAGCTGACACTGCTAGCACTAGGATTTTGCACACTCTGGTTATAAAAGTGCAGATGAAATTTTGGCTGTGTATTACAAGTGCTCTTTAAGAGCCCTAGTGGAAATTGTAAACATCCTTGATATCTGGTTTCCCTTCAGGACTATTTAAGCTTTTTTTAAGATAGGAAGTGAAGAACTTAAGAGCATTAAACAAGGAGGCAGATCTACGTTTGAATCTTGCCTCTGCTTTAGCCTAGCTGAGAAGTTAGTCAATTAAGTTTCTTGACTTCTAGACTCAGTCCATTCATCTGAAAAATGAGCTTGAGCATTCTGTCTTCAAGGAGTTATGTAGATTGAATATGAATATTAATGCCCCCAAATTCAAGTAAAATATTGAAATCTCCATGGATAACAGTATTGCTTGAATTTTTTGTCTTAGAAGGTCACCTGTGTCTGGTTCATCTTACTACACACAAACCCAATGTTAGAAGATGACAAAGGGATCGTTTCTGTATCTACATGGTATTTAAGTCCCTTCTTCTCTGCATGATACCATTTTCTCTTTTTACCCTTAGGATCCTCCTTTAAGTTGGGTGAAGGGCCCTTCCCCACCCCTTTATCTCTCATAACCCACAGAACCCATAACAACAGAAATAATGCTCACTCTATACTCCACTCCGGAAGAGATGGCAACCATAATTTTTCCACCTTCAAGTTCACTGTTACACATTATATCCCAACTCCCAATTTTCATTACTTTCCTTTAGGCTTCCTTTCTTTGTTTCACTCTTCTGTTTCTTTACACCTCAGGATACCTAAGATTCATACAAGTTCTTTCTTTAAAAATATTTGCTTATATTTATCCACCTATTACTTTTATTTAGATTGTTGCAAAACAAAGCCACTGTCAATTGCTGAATAAAGACTATATGAAAATGTTTGGAACACTGAAAAAAATTAAAAAAAAACACAGATTATATGAAAATGTTAATCCTGGGTCTTGAGGAAGCAGTTTCTTTTTTCCAGCATATCAACTATATGACTCAATGAGCACTAACTGATAATCTACAGCAAACCCAGGTTAACTAAAACCTGTGGAAGAGATGATAGAAGGTCTTACCTTCAAGGAGCTTATAACCAAGTAGGAGAGTGAAAGAAAATACATCAAACTCATAATGGCAATTTTGGCACTGTGAACCTCAATTTTGGCACCTTCCTGCCAGGTTTTCTGTCATAATCAGCATCCATTCCTGTAAGTATACATGGCTGTGTGTGATAAAAACAGATAGCTCAGGAGGCCCTTGAGTGGCTCAGGTGGTTTTGTGTCTGCCTTCAGTGCAGGTCATGATCTCAGGTCCTGAGATCAAGCCCTGAGGTGGGCTCCCCGCTCAGCAGGGAGTTTGCTGGAGAGTCTCTTCCTCTCCCTCCCCTATCTCAGATGCACTCTCTCTGTTTTTCTCAAATAAATAAATCAATCTTTAAAAAAAAAAATGAGATGACTCAGATTCCAGAAAATTTCTAGAACAGACAATGCAGGAATACCAAACAACGGAATTCTCAAAGTCCACTTTAAGACAAAATTGGCCCATTAAAGAAATGTGAGATGTCATATTACAAAAAAAAAAAAAAAAAAGCAGCTCCTGGTGAATATTATCAAGTTACAGAACAGTTATCCCACTCCCAGTGGGTGGGAGTAGAGGGGCGATATGGGGGACAGATGAGTGAATTGACTAAACATCCTGCTGCAAGCTGGCCACACCTAGAAGCAGCATTTTAGGTGGCTCCTGCTGCTTTTGAAGCCATGAAATTCCCTTTCCCTGGCTCTTTCAGCAGTTTGAGAATCATGAATTTTTTCTGCATAAGATGCTTATTTAGGTTTTTATATCTGCCTACCTATTTTATTACCTTTTATATTGCATGTGAGGCTGGATCAGTTTGCAGCAGAACAAAGCTAATTACAACTTTCATGGCCTAAATATAGCATAATGACAGAGTGCCATTCAAGGGTAGCACTAAGATGAGGAACCTTCTGGCAGGCCAAGACAGAGGTTATTCAGCTTTGTGGTGATTGCTCGAAGGGCTGACTGACTGCAGAGCTCTAAGCTATCCTAAATCTCTGAGCAGGTCACTGGACAACTTGACTTTGAGAGGAAAGTTAGTCTCAGGCCCACTTTGCTTGTTTTAGGTTGGTCCTTATTTTTAGAGAACTTACTACAAATGCACAGTGAGTTGATATTTGAGATAGAGGGTCAATACCAAATTCAGGAATTAAGAATCTCTGGACTGCAGTGGAAGAACTGATAAAATCAAGAGATAGAAGAGAATAATCCTGGGAATGCTGTTTGAAATCTTCTCCTAGATGGCACAACTGGTGTAATTTCCACCAGACAATAATGTGTTATTGGGTTGAGTTATTAAAGAAGCCCCCTTTCTAAATTCCCTCTCTTATGTGGCTGTTTTTATCCTTTAGTGTGGGTGGTGTTTCTCCTTAGAGTTTCTACCTTTAATCCTATGGTTACGTGTACATCGCTTGTTTCTAATATGCAAAGGTATCGCTCGCATGTGGGAGTTGCTCTGGTACAGATGCATGTACACTAGTAGCTGGTGGTCCTGATGCTTTTACAGTCTCTCAGTTTGACAACTGAGAAACAATCTTGCTACCCCCCAGACATGTCTGTCCCTGGCAGTTTTATTTCACTAAGAATGTCTGACTTGACTTTGGTTGTCTCACATTCTCTTCCCTGTTCATTCTGTTGTTTGATTCTCCCTGGAATTTCGTAGTCATGCTTTGTATTAATGCTTCTTAATAGCACTTAATGAGAACCTTTCAAAGACTCTAAGTGAACAGAGGAAACAAAAGACATGCCCATTGCTGTCACCAGAATTCCACCTCCCACCCCGGGGACGAAGCCAGTTCTTAGCCTTTGAACCATAGTCAATGCATGTGCAGTTTCTTACAAACCATTTTGCCTTCCTCTGTGAAAAAGACTCGAAGAGGTCTGGCCTACCACACACAGAATGGGAAAAAGGTAAAGAAATTCTTTAAAAGAAAAGTTCGTTATAGACATTATTATTTGATTGGACTGATGAGAACCCCCTGCCAAACCACCATGCTCTTTGGGGAAACAGAGATGGCTTAAGGACATCTATGATGATACCTTACCCTTAAGCCTCAATACAAATCTACCTTAAAATTTACGATGGCTTCTTCACATCAGTGAAATTAACTAACATTTGTTGTTTATAAATAAAGATTACATTTTAGGATGCAGTAAATAAATCCAAAAATCTTCCATTGTTAAGTGCAAGCATAATAAAAAAGGACCAAGGATGTTTCAGTATTACTATTAGGTATTTTCTAGTTGTTTTTATGCTGTGGAAGTGTGTGTGTGTGTGTGTGTGTGTGTGTGTGTGTTGGAATTATGAATAATATTATATTTTCCACATCATCCTAGAGAATTTTATTCATTTAAAGATACTATCATATTCACTAAGTTTTCTTTCACAAGCAATCTATTCTAAACCCTGTGATGGCTTACCCAGGAGTGTGACTTCCCCTTTTTTCTACTCCCTCTTCCACTTACTCCATGCCCTTGGGTCTTACTACTGGTAAGACCTTAGGAGATATAGGGTAGGAGAAATAAAAAGACAGGGAACCCCTACCTACCAGTCAAATTGCCTCCTTTACAGCAATTCTAGGAGGTGAAAATATTGGCTTTAAAGAGGTTTGGACATAATATGGTAATTCTGCTCACAGCTCCTCTATTTACCATTCATGGTTATAACCTAAATTTCATCTTTTTCTGGGAGTTAAGTCTCCTGTCTTTGCTTTGTGGGGTCTATTTATTTTGACAACTTTGCAACAAAATCATTGCTATATCAACTTTCCAGGTATTGAGGAAAAAGTCGAAGAAAAACTTATAAACGTTGGTACCAATGCAGCCTTGTTAATGTGGGAAGTGTGAAATACAACTTTTTTGACAGCTATAAAATTGTCCCATAATGAAAATAGGGGGACCTATAATTTAGTTTTATATTTTTCACATTAACAATAGCATGAGCAACTAAAAATACAGTTGAAGTCATCCAAACAGCACTTCTCAATATTATGTCTGGGTTAAAAAAAAAATTCAGGTTTGTATTTGGCTACATGAATGTAAACAACCATATAATAACTTCTTTTCATGCCCCATCCCATATTTATAACCACAAGCACAGACAGAGTTTATGAAATCAGGCCTCCCTAGAAAAACCAATGGAATAATGCAGGAAACATAATACAATAACAAAAATGAATGATCTCTGAGAGTGTTTACCTTTCTCATAAACAATACTGTTAGGTGTACAAGGTTTTTATTTTTCTAGAATTGATCTGTGCATGTGTTTGAACTTTTACTGAAATATAAGGGATAAAGGTACTTAAACCATAAGTAAATATCTCGATGGATTTTCACAAACTGAACACTTCCCTGTAGCCACCTCCCATATCAAGAGAAATGAACATTAAATTTAATTTAAAAAATAAATTAATTAAAAACAAACAAAGACAAATGGAACACAAATACCCCAGCAACTGTGTTGGGCTCTCTTGAATTTACCCTCATTCCAAAGCATCAAATATAACCCTCTCTCACATTGATTAATTTGGTTCACCTTTGAACTTTTTATGAATTGAATCAAGAGTAGCCAATTTTAACAATCAGCTCACACGTTTCAGTGATACTCTCATCTCCAATACAGAAAATTCTGTGATGGAAGCTGAACGTGTTACACAATTTAAATATGTAAAAGATGGGAAACAACTTTGATTTGAATACAATTTTAAAAACACAGAGCATATGTTTAAGAGAGAAAGCTTAGACCTCCTTCCGTCCTCAACAAGATCCTGAATGCCAAAAGAGTAATAATAAACAATTGCTGATATTTTCTGTGTTAGATACCATTCTAAGTATCAATGGAACATCTCATTTATTTCTCACAATAACTTTATCAGGTAGGACTGCATTTTACACAGATTAAACAGAATGAAAAGGACTAATCCAGGATCACACAGTTAGGAAATGATAGAGAGGCATATGGGCTCAGGAGCCTTCCTGTTGTTCTACTGAACTAGAACTGTCCCCATGATATGAGCATCTTCTGATCATCCTATAGGCCAAGACCATAATGCGACCACTGAAGAATAGTAAGACTCCTAAAGTTGTAAGCTCACCTGTTAGAATAATTAAGCAGAAGATGAATGGTGTTTTGTTTTTGTTTTGTGAAAGTACAGAACTCTAAAAAAACAAACTGATGGCTATTGCGGAAGCCTTAAAGCCTCAGTTATCTGGTACTTTCAATTAACTAGAACTTTCAATTAACTAGCAGTCTTAGAAGTAAGACTTGCACAATAGAGAAAATCAGATTAAAGCTAGGAATAAATAAAACTACACATACTTCTAGCCAATTGTTCCCAATAAGACGTGATTTTGTCCCAGGGGACATTTTGCATTGTCTGGATTTTCATGTTCATTGTTCATTTTCATGTTCATTGTTCATTTCATGTTCATTTTCATTTTTATTGTTGCATTTTCATGATGGGGGTGGTAAGGGGAGGAGGGCACAAGGGGAGAGGTGGAGGAAGGAAGATGATTTGGAGTGAGAGGTAGGTGGCATCTAATGGGTAGAGGTCTGGGGTGCTGCTAAACATTCCACAATGCACAGAAGAGTCCTCCACAACAAAATATTATCCAGCCTCAAAAATTAATAAAGCTGCTTCAGATGATGGCTTAGAATTAAAGTCTTCCCATTTTTCTGAATTGTCTCCCATGGAGAAAGAGGAGAAGATTCATAGTGAGGAAGCTCTGAGGGTGGACTCTCTGAGCACGATGCTGTAAGATCATAACCTCATCAGGCCTCCTGTGTTCATGTGGGAAATGTGATGAGTGAGGCTCCCTTCATGGAGTTTTTGTTTAAAATAAATAAATGAAGCACCAGGCATAGTGTAAGTACCTGTCACAATCTTAACTGCTGAATACTTTTCTTTTCAGTCAGGAGTATCAGAGCCATATTTCTTAAAGACTTATGGTTACTGGCTAATTTATTTTCTGACTTATTTTACAGTTTGACCCAAAAAGTTACAAAAGTTTCCCAAATAAATTTGGAAAAAATGAAAGAAATCCATTTATCAGAACAATTTGTATGTTGAGCCATAGTTATTTGTGTGTAGAAAAATGTCTTAGATCCCTGCTTCATAAGCTAAGTAATTCAGAAGCACTGACCAAATCCTCTTTAACCAGAGCTTCCCAAACTTTAAAATGCACCAGAATCATCTGTGGATTTTGTCAAAGGGCAGATTCTGATTCAGCAGGTCTGGTGCAGCATCTGAGATTTCACATTTATAATAATCTTTCAGGAGATACTGACCCCGGTCTGGGACTACATTCTGAATGCAAATCTCTTGAGAACAAGAACTATTAAAGGCACAGATAAATAAATAGGAGATGCTCTTTGAGATACACACAGAATCTGTTAACACTAGATACCTCTGGTATGGTTGAACAAACACAAATGCTGGCCTCCCTCTGGGCTGTGAAGTCCAATTTTCTAGACTTATACAGAAACAGTTAAGAAAACAAGTTCAGAATCTTTTAGTGGGGGGTGGGGGAATTGAAAAGAAGAAGGGCAAACATTAAATCCAAGATTCTTTAGATACAGCCTTACCATAAGCCCAGGACACTGTACTCCCTTGTCGCAAACTTGGCCAAGATCGCAATGCGGTCTTTGTTAAGTGGCTGAACATCAGTTCTTAAAGCACCAGACAAGAGGAAGCCCAGAGCTCTATAATGAAAACATTCTGTGGCTGCTCAGGCCCCTAAGCTCTGCAAGGAATGGATTACTGTCAAGGGATGTGTCAAAGAGTTTATGTTTAGGGCGATGGAATTACTGTACTTAAAAAAAATCCCAAAGGGTTAAAGGTTGACTTCTTAAAATGACTGGGAAGACAGGGACACTTCATAAAAAAGGAAGGACGGGAGAAAGAAAGGCCAGAGGCCTCTGTCAGCCTACTACGCTGTCACCTGCTGAAGTTCCAAACATGGGGTCCTCAGATACCTGCAAATTCTCCAGTCAGCATGTGCTCACACACACATCTCCAAGAACAGAATCCATAAATCTCCTTAGGGTATCAGAGCGGGTCTGCTCCTTGTTTCTCACTTTTCTTCTGCCTTTACAAATTCTGTGGTTCTATCTGTTAACTACTAATCAATGCCATATCAACTCCTACAGCTCTTCCCTCTCCTGGGACATATGTAACTACAAGACTTCTATTCTCACTTCAACTATCAGCCTCCATGACTCTGCCGCATGGCTCAGAAATTCTCCAGAGAGTATGTCAGACCACTGAGAGACACCACTAGCCATGTCCCTCTGGAATCATGGACCTTGTAGTATCACTAGCTGAGTAAGGCTAGATTGAAGGGGAAAGATAAAGCTGACATTAACCGGCAAAATTCACGAGAGTGAAAGGATATGGACACTGATGAGATTCTTTGTCTTCCATCCTTAAGCTCCAATTCCTGTGTCTCATGAAAACAGGCATTTTTTTTTTTTTAATTCAAAAGGGAATTGTTCAAGTTCTTTTCATGTAAAAAGGATGGGAGTGTTTTATTGAGAACTCGAGTTAAAAATGATATTTAATTATAAAACTATTTAACATTTATCATTTATTCCCACAAATACAAATAGTGGTTGCCTTAAAATACTGAGCCTTGAAAAAAGTCATGTATTCACGTTGTGAATAAAAATAGTATAGGCTCAAGAAAAATATGTCATAATATGAAATATAACACACATGGAATGCATTTCCCATTGAAGACAATATTTCTTTCTTGCACAAACGTTTCACTTGCCATTGAAGTAAACGGAAGTCCATGAAGGTTGGCCAAACAAAGGGGCCCATTTTTTAACACTGTACAGAACAAAGTGAATTCTAACTGCCAATTGCCCTAAACTGCAAAGGCTACAACATCTCAGGGACACAGCCAAAGGTCACAAGCAGTATAGATACTCCCCCGAGCAACAAAATCATGAAGTGACAGTGACATTTCAAATATACTTTTACCAGTATATAAAAACAAAGAGCACGTGCTTGAATGGGTTCTAATGCACTGAGAAAAAGGGGGAGCAAGAGACAGAGAGAGTGATTATAAATTGTTTTCAGGATCTTTTTTCTTATATTTAACCACAAAACAGTAATACCCTGACCATGATCAAAATGTATCCAGAAGATCTGGTTATGTCTACAATGGGCAAATAGTACTAGGTTAATTCCAAGTTCAGTTCAACTCAACTCAGTAATCTGGATTGGTTTTATAAGGCTACATAATTCCTAACAGCATTTCAAAAAGTGAAAAATTCAATCAAGCTGTTCTTATTTTGATTAAGGTGGAAGACAATCACCTTTATTATCTTAAAACTCAATTTGAATGACATTTGTTTGGGTCTTATAGACTTGTCTTTGAAGAAATTTTTTAAACATTAGCAATGAGTCACTTCCCTGGGTCTCAGAAATATCACTGCTCTAGTTAAAAATATATTCCAAAAAAAGCTATTTAATTAAAACCATCATATGTCATATATGACATGGCAACTGCTCTATTTCAGAAGCAGATTTACTCTATAGCTATCCCTGTAGCCTTTAGACAAAGCTGTTATCTCCCGATCTCATTCCTTTAAAAAACATTTTTACTAAAAACAAAAACAAAAACAAAAAAAACCTTACAGAAAATGTTTCAAGAAGACTATAACGAAATACCATATATTTTTCACCTAGAGCAACTGTTACAATTTTATCAACTTGTTTTATTCTCTATATATACAGGTAGATACACGTATATGGATATAGATACCAGTACCAATGGGGGTATCAACTTATTGATATACCCAATCTTAGGTTCTGTAGGTTGAAGCATTTGAGAATAAGTTGAATTAGCCATGACTCTTTGCCTTTAGATACTTCATATATTTCATATGCCTCAAATATATGTTTCATATACTTATATGCCTTTAAATACTTCATTATGTATTATATTAAAAAAGTATATATTTTCTAAGGACAAGGGCATTTTCCCCCAATATTCCATTTGATACGATGATCAAATTTAGGAAATTTGGCATTGTTACAATATTATTATCTTATACATAATCCAAATCTACCTCTTCCACTTGTTCCAATACTGTCTTTTTCCTCCCAAATGGTTCAGAATCCAGCATGGGATCATACATTTCATGTAGTTGATATGTCTCTTTATTCTCTTTCAACCTGCATCAGTGCCTACTTTTCTCCTTCTTTCATTAAATTGATACTACTGAAGAGTACATGCTAGTTGTTTTGCAGAATGACTCTCAGTTTATGCCTGTATCCTAGTTTCCTTGTGATTATATTCAGCATTATTTTCAAAGCCATGTATGACACTGTTTCCCATAATGCCATGTTTCCCAAGAATAATATTAGCATTTTGAAAGAAAAATTGATACCTCACACATACACACATAATCTCTCACCTTCGATCCCAGTAGTATTCCCCATTTTGTGAAATAATAAACACTCCTACAGACTCTCAAATGCCACTGGAGGTGGTCAGGTACCACCCCCCTGAATGAACAAGTGCGTAAATAGGTATAGACACAATCTGATTTTGTAATTATTTCTCACTATTTACAGTAAAAAACTAATTCCACAAATATTTGCTTCTTAAAACTACTTTCTATGACCTTTCCTTTCCATTCTAGTTTCCATTCAATGAAAATAAACATTTTCTTATTTTAACGTATCTCACAACGCAGCCTGTTTTCCTTGTGACTCATCGGTCCAAATACTTACATAGAATTAACATTTCAATTATGCTTTTTGACAGGATATTTAATCCAGAACTCTTCCACATTAATCTGTGGCTGTGTTTTAAGTCTGGATTTTGTCATCTGCTCTGGAACTAAAACACTGGATAAAATTCCGTTGACATCAAAACAGGGAAAGAAGTAAAGAAAAGCAAGGATGTCAGAGGTGCAATGGAGTGGTTTTGACTTTGAGTTCCATTCAAACAATACTTGTGGAAAAATAATCTGACAAACTTCATAGAAATTTGTAGGAGCCCAGAAGTTGGTCCAACACCCTTTTCTGGCTTGCTGCCACTGGTAATGGAGGCTTTTTTTTTTCCTTTTTCTCTCTCGCTCCACTTAGTTCCTGCTCTCATCTCTCCAGTCACCTCAAGTCATGCCAACATAATCTCAAGGCTGTTGCTGTCTTGTGATCATCCAAGGTCCCATGCATCTAAAGAAAGTAATTTATTTTTTTAAGCTTTTATTTATTTACTTGAGAGAGAGAGAGCACATGAGTTGGGGGGAGGGGCAAACAGAGAGGGAGTCTGCTTTCTCCCCTGGGGAGTGGAACCCCATGCAGGCTCAATCCCAGGACCCTGAGATGATGAGCTGAACTGAAGGCAGAGGCTTAACCGACTGAGCCACCCAGGTGCCCCCAAAGAAAATCATTTCTGAGTCAGGTATAAAATGCTTTTCTGAAAACAAAGTCTATCTTATTTTGAAACTTTTATTTTAGAAAGTCCTCATACATTGTGTGAAATATACAGTCTTCTGAAATTGCTGTCTTCTTCCTTTTCACAAGGGGAGACTCTGGGCATGTTACAGTGCTAAGGAATAGGTTTTTATTTACCAAATATATTAAATTATCAATTCATTTGTTAGGTATGCACGCACTATACAATGAGCCACCTGCATAATAGATGGCTACAGCCATGCAAACAACAAAGTTTCTCCTTTTAGTATTTTAGTATTTAGTATTTTAGTAAAACAAACATTTAATTTCTGAGAAGATTATACTAATCACGTTGATTATACCAAACTTCAGAAAAGCCAACCAGTCACCAGACAGCAATCAGAAGATAACATGAATTCATTTGAGAGTGATTTTATATATATATCTCTTAAAACCTAAAGAACTTCGGCAAGGCTAAAAGTATAATACCAAAACCTACGTTAAAACTCCATTTTGGGGGCACCTGGGTGGCTCAGTCGGTTAAAGCCTCTGCCTTTGGCTTGGGTCATGATCCCAGGATCCTGGGATCGAGCCCCACATCGGGCTCTCTGCTCAGCAGGGAGCCTGCTTCCTCCTCTTTCTGCCTGCCTCTCTGCCTACTTGTGATCTCTGTCTGTCAAATAAATAAATAAAATCTTTAAATTTTTTTTAAAAACCTACATTTTCAACATAGTCTGCTAAAAATTAGCAAGCATTTTTTTTTCAATTTATTTATTTTCAGAAAAACAGTATTCATTATTTTTTCACCACACCCAGTGCTCCATGCAATCCGTGCCCTCTATAATACCCACCACCTGGTACCCCAAATTAGCAAGCATTTTATTTTATTATTTATTTGTTTATAAGACTTTATTTATTTTAGAGTAAGGAAGAGAGACAGTGTGAGCAGTGGGAGGGAGAAGGAGAGGAGAGGAGAGAGAGAATCCCAAATTGACTCTGCACTGAACTGGAACCTGTTGCAGGTCTCAGTGTCGGGATCCTAAGATCCTGACGTGAGCCAAAACCAAGAGCTGGATGCATAACTGATGGAGCCACCCAAGTGCTCCTAGCAAGCAATTTAATGATGGAAATAAAAATGATAACAGATATTGTTATATTTGTGATAGGTTATCTTACAAATGTGTCAATCCTCCTAAAACTGTAGAAGGTATAATTATTATCCATATATTGAGAATGGGAGTGAAGGTTTAGGGAAGTTAGGCAGATTTGCCTAAATTCAGAACCAGCAAAGAACTGAGCTTGGATTCAATCCCAGTGGACCTCTAGAGCTCATTGTATTGAGCCTCTCTGAGGCTCAATATTATCTTTTATCTATTATCTTCTTTTTACCTCAAGACACCCCCACCCCACTGGTGGATATGACAAAGACATTTGGCATCTTGTATGGAAAAACAACAACGATGACAACAACAACAATAATAATCGTTAGTTGTAGTAGTAGTACAATTAGCAAATATTTTTTTAAATTGATGGCATATATCCATTAATTTATCCATTCATTCATTTATTCAGGTAGGAGTATTTTACTAAAGTATAATTTACATATAGCAAGTGCACAAATCTACAAGTAGTAAAGCTTTAGAACTAGGGACAAATGTATATGCTCATATAACTGTCACTCATTTCTAGGAACCCAGCAAAGTTGGGTTGGGTTTCTCATGACCCATGCCAGTCAATTCCCATCGCACCCTCAAGACTCAAGCAACAATCAGTCTTCCTCCTGTCACCGCAGATTAATTTGTCCTGCTCTTCTACTTCACATAGGTGGAACTCTTTAGTATAGCCATTTTTGTGACTGGCTTGTCTTTCAAAATTAATTTTTTAAGACTTACTTATCCACATTGTCACATCTATCACTAATTTGTTCTCTTTATTGCTGTGTTAGATCTGATTGTAGGTGCATATCATAGTTCGTCTTTCCATTCTTCTGTCAATGGTATTTGTTTGTTGATGGATATTTGTTTACTACTTGGCTACTGTAACTAAGTTTCCTATGAACATTTTTGTACAAGTTATTTTGTAGGTGCATGAACTCTTTGGTATATAGGCAGGAATGGAGTTCCAGGGGGTAAGTAGAGCTACTATTAGTTTTCCAAAAGGACTGTACATTTTTATACTCTGCCTGGCAATATATGAGAGTTCTAAATACTCCATATTTTGAACCACATTAGTCATTCTTGTGGGTGTTCAATATAATCTCACTGGGTGATAATTCATGTGTTTGCTAAGACATGCATTGGAGTATCCTGGACTATGAAGCTGAAGCATGACTTCCTTGCCTCATTTGATTAACATGGGGTCTCATTCTATCCTCAAACTGCCCAGTAGCCAAATATTGAGTCATTTTGCAGATGAGAAAAGTACAATCTAAAATGCTGCTTTTAATGGACATTTTCATCAATCACTGCCTATGCAGAAGTGGTTGTTAATTATGATGAAAAAGATTTATGTGTAAAAATAAAAAACAAGTATGTCTCAATGCATGAAACAAAATTAACAATCCATTACATATTAAGTCTCTTTTCCTTTTGATTTTTTTCTTTTGCCTTTCTCATTATGTCTCGTCTACTAGAAATGCTGTCAAAATCCTTTTCTGTCTCCACAGCTTCTGCCTATCTGATCAATGTCTTTCTTTGTCTCAAATCCAAAAAATTTAAGTAAAAAATCGTTCCTTTTGAAATGTAAAAAAGTATTTTATTAAATACATATGTATCCAGTAATTTTGAACCTAGTTATAAAGGGCTATAATTTATTATTATTATAGTCAACAAAATCTACTTACATTCATATATCAATTTTATTTCCAGATATTATTTGTCTTCTCACTAGTCTGGTCTAATTGTAACTTTAACTTTTAAGTAAAGACAAGCCAGAACTAAACACCTCTCTGCAGCATAATGCCAGAGGCAGGGGTCATTCTATTCAGAGGAAGACTGCTAGCTATTACTTCTCAACCTATGTGTTTATTATTAAACTTTTCTCAAGACTTGGTAGCAAAGATTTTTACAATGTAATTTTTTATCACACCCTCAATAGCATATTATCCTGACAAATACAGAATTCATGATTATAATGTGTTTCAATAGCATTTTAAAGATACTACCTTCATTTTTTAAAGTTAATATTTTTCTATATTTAATACCTGTAACTCTTGTGAGATCATTATAAAATTCTTCATATTTCATCTCTGTCATAATGTAGCCTTCATTACACAGGTGCACACCCATACAAATGCACACAGGAATTCACTGCTGCATTACTATTATCCTAGGTTAAAAGTCTGAACTTCTGGAAACTCTAGATTAAGTGTCAACAAGATACTGGGTTTTCCTAGAATGTTTTAGGGAGGGGCACCTGGGTGGCTTAGTCTTTAAGTAGCTGCCTTTTGTTCAGGTCATGATCCCAGGGTCCAGGGTTTGAACCCTGCATCAAGCTGACTGCTCCACGGGAAACTTGCTTCTCCCCCTCCCACTTCCCTGCTGGCTGTGTCTCTCTCTGTCAAATAAATAAATAAAATCCTAAAAAAAAAAGAATGTTTTAAGGAAGCTCCCATATTGAGTGTTGGGATTGACTTTAAGGGAAGTCCCCAAGGAAGTCTGTCTATGAGAAAATTAGGAAGAAAAAAGGGCAACTAAGTTAACTAAGTAAAGTGGAAATTGTTCAGTTCTCAAGTATTTCCTCCCCGCCCCCCAGGATTACCAACTGATAGGGAATCTAATTAAGATGTAGAATTCACAGCAATCACTGGGTGCCTGGGTAGCTCAGTCTGTTGAGCATTCGACTCTTGATTTCTGCTTAGGTCATGATTTCAGAGCCCTGGGATTGAGCCCTGCATCAGACTCCACATTCAGCAGGGAGTCAGCTTGAAGATTCTCTCCTTCTCCCTTTGCCCCCTACTTGTGTGCTCCCTTTCTCTCTCTTTCTCTCTCACTCTAACATAAAAATAAATAAATCTTTAAAAATTTCAAATACAAGCATAACAGATAGCATGGAGGACATGGGGAGTTAGAGAGGAGAAGGGAGTTGGGGGAAATTGGAAGGAGAGGTGAACCATGAGAGACTATGGACTCTGAAAAACAATCTGAGGATTTTGAAGGGGTGGGGGGTGGGAGTTTGGGGTACTAGGTGGTGGGTATTATAAAGGGCACGAATTGCATGGAGCACTGGGTGTGGTGAAAAATAATGAATACTGTTATGCTGAAAATAAAAAATAAATTAAAAAAAAAATTTCAAATACAGAATTCACAGCAATCATTATCTTGCATCTGATTTTTGCACACCTTGGAATGGAAATGAGTTAAAATATTCTTATTAAAATAACGACTGAATGGGGGTGCTTGGGTTGCTCAGTTGGTAGGGCGTCTGCCTTTGGCTCAGGTCATGATCCCAGGACCCTGAGACTGAGGCCCACGTTGACTCCCTGCTTAGCGGGGAGCCTGCTTTTCCCTCTTGCCCCTGCTCATGCTCTCTCTCAGTATCTCTCTCTCTCTCTCTCAAATAAATAAATATATTTTTTAAAAATAACGACTGAATAATATGAAGACTTAGGCTTGGCCACCTGCTCATGCAATAAAATTTCAATCTGATATATTGTCTATCTGTTCATAGCACTGTGGTTTTTACTTAAAGATGATAATGTAAAACTAAAGGCATATATGGAAAAAAAGAGAAATCATTTTCTGAAGGGTTCATGACTTCCCTTGTTACATCAGGAAATCAAATTTGAATATTGATATTACAGAGATGGGCTCTGGTCATTAAATTCTTAAAAAAAAAAGAAAGAAGAAAGAAGGAACTACTTTCCTTCTTAAAAAGGAATCCTTTTTAAGGATAGTAATCCTACTATCCTTCTTAAAAGAGAAATACAGGGGACACCTGGGTGGTTCAGTTGGTTAAGCGTCCACCTTTGACTCAGGTCATGATCTTAGGATCCTGGGATTGCATCCCACATCAGGCTCCTTGCTCACCGGGGAGCCTGCTTCTCCCTTTGTCTGCCATATTCCCTGCTTGTGCTCTCTCTTGCTCACTCTCCATGACAAATCAATAAATAAAATATTAAAAATAAAAAAAAGTACAGGAATGAAGAATGCTGTTTGTGAATGAAGAAATGGCTATGTGTTGCCTGTTACTGTCTGAATTTGACCAGAGAACTACATGCCCCATTTAAGGCTTTGGAATTCAAGATGTGTCACTAACAAAACAAGCAGCTTGTTGGACATGGGTTGGTAAAAAGTATATGAAATAAGACCTAATTTCTATTTGAGGATATCAGAGTTATCAGGAATTCACAAATGAAAATATACTGAAGATTAGCCAAGACATAATGAGAATTAAAAGTACTTTCAAAAGCTTGAAATGGTTGGAATACACAAAATCATCCTTTCAGAGATGAAAGACAAATAATGAAAAACTGACACAGTTCACACCCTTGGCTACTCAGCTATCACTTGTATTCTTCCACACATGTTCAAATCCTCTTGCAACAAGACTAAGCTATCCTTTCCACAAACAAAAAAAGTTCCTACTCTTTCCCCAAGTAGGAAGACACATAGTACCAATGGTCATTGAGTCTATCATGAGCTATATTAATCCCTCTTCATATTCAGTCACTGTCTTATAAAATATTCTGTTATCTAAATTTAAGCTGATCTATAATTGTTACTTACAAAAATTCCACTAATTATTACCTCCAATATATTTGTTAACCTCTAATTACTCACATATGAACTTTTTTAATAGGAAGAAGAGGATATTAGTATTTTCAAAGAAATATATGCATATAACAAGCATAAAGGATGTTTTTGAAGCTACTACAGTCCTCATTTCTGTAACTGGTCACAAGGTCATTGTAGATATCCATGGCGTCTTTCATCTACCATCCCATACTTCCATACTTCCTTTATCCTCAGTCAGAACCTCAGTTGTTCTGGGTTCTTTACTTTATAGGGGACCCAAACGTTTATTCCTGAGTCTTTAGTCATCTTGAGAATTTTCACTTGGTGTAGTTTTCCATTAACTTTTACTATTGGATGTGGAAGTGCTCAGTGGCACCCTTGAGAAGCCTGTGAATTTCAGAAACAGTTCTTTTTGTCTTTATTGTATAGAAGCAACCAAGTTTACTCTTTACCCTTAGTAATCAAAATCAATCATTACAGCCAATAGGTTTTTTTCCTTGTAGGCACATGCCTCATACTTTTTTTTCTTGGTTTGGTGCATAGGGAGCCCCAAATGACCAGGTGGAATCCTCATTTTCCAATCTGGAGGAGCCTTTGCTGTGGAGCCAACATATTCATGGATGGAAGTATTACCCCCTTGTAGTAATTCAGCAGAGCTCAAAGATACCAGAGTGCAAAGCAAAAATTCTGCAAGAGTTTATAATAGTGAGAGTAGCCACTTTCATTCCCACCCCTTGATTCTGGCTATGGGAAAACACACACACACACACACACACACACACACACACACACACACACACACGATGCAACAGTCTCTGATTCAAAGCAGAAACTACACACTGTAAAACAGAGCTTTCGTTTTTTCAGAGTGTTATTTCCCAACTAATACTATCAGTCTTTAGTAAACCATTCCATCTTTCAAACATGCCAACTACTTTTAGGTGATGAGATTTATGGTAACGCCAGCTGATTTCCAGGCATCAGTCCATCATTGCCCTACCTTGGTTGTGAAACACATGTCTTGATCTGATAAAATCCTATGTAAAATGCTGGGATGGTGGCTCTAGAATTCTGTGAATCCACAGGTGGTGGTGTTGGAAAAAATACTACTGTCAGGGAAGACAAATCCATATCCAAAATATTTGTCTATGTCAGTCAGGACAAATCTTTGTTGCTTCCATAATGGAAGAGGGCCAATGCAATTAACCTGCCACTAGGTGGCAGGGTGGTACCCAGGAATGGTGCCATATTGGGAACTCAGTGTTGATGTCTAATGTTGGCTGATTAGGCCACAGGTTAACGGTAGATAGGTCAGCCTTGGTAAGCGGAAGCTCATGTTGGGTCTATGCATAGTCTACATTCCTACCATCATGGCAATTCTGTTCATGGGTCCATTAAACAAGAACTGGTTTGGCTGATGAAAGAGGCCCACTGACATCCACAACAGCATTGATTTTGTCTACTTAAGTATCTCCTCTATGGCAGATATCCTTTTTAGCATTTATATGAGACAGAAATATCTTCATATTCTGTGTCCATTCTGAAAGATCCATCCACATAATTCTTCCCGCTATTTGCTACCAATCTTCCAATTTTATTTCTTCAAAGTCTCTAACCATTCAGCCAAACCATTAGCAAGTGCCCCATAAATCAGTATAAGCTCTTCACTTCCACCAGCTCTTATTCCAGATGTAGTAGACAACCATATCCATGAGATATGCTCCTTCCTCCTGAGAGGATTTTTATTCACCACAGACCTTCAATGTTATATTCCTTCTTATTTGGTCTAACACCTTCAGAAACCATTCCCACACATAGTCCCCAGGTTTCTGCAAATCCATGATAGCAAGGTCCTGGTATTTTATCCTGGGTTACAGTGTCTGTCACCCTGGGGCATGCTGAGATTTGAAACTAGCTATGGGTTGCCTTTTTCCTTGTTCAGTGTTCTTTTTATTATAAGCCTCTGATAATTTTACAGAGGTCTGACAAAATTGATTTTTGCTCTGTGTTTTGGTGTTTCTCCATCATTTTCTTTGCTATCATTCCACCAGTAAACTATCCTTACCCTCTGTGATGTTCATTCTCCTCCATTATTCTCATTTTGCCCCTTTACACCAAGACATGTGTACTTTTCATCAATAATGGTTTGCCTCTTTGACTTTCAGTTTTCCTATCTGTATTGCACACCCACTCCTCTTCTAGAGTATTAGAGGTTATATTTGTATGATGCTTAACACAATGTCTGGCATGGAGAAAAAGTTCAATAGCTCTCTGTTATATGGTAATATCAGATCTCTTTCATGATCTGTACAGTTACTTTTTTTCCTGAGTTATTCAACACATATTTACTTACCACCTTCACCCCACTAGGAATGGGAGATACAACCCTTACTCCAAAGTGGGCTGCAGCCTAATGACAAAAAGTCAAGTAGACATTCAAGTACCATATTCAGAAGAGGAAGAGTAGAGCATTAGGGGAGAGTGTCACAGGTAGTCCTAGCATAGTCTTGAAGAAGTTTAGAGAACACTTTGTAGAGAAAATAGCATTTGAAGTTACTGTTTACAGAAATCACACAGACCATGTTTTCTAAAATGACCATAAAGGACAACAGATGTTATCCACATTAAGGTAAAGAAAGAGAACACCCCAGGAATAGCAAATGTCTAAGCAAAGGCCCCAAAGCTGCCAAAGAGTGTGACATATTTGGGAAATTTCAAGAGGCTCTTTAGTTCTACTAAAGAAACTAAGGATGCAGAGAAGGGAAACTACTGGAGTACACAATCATATTTAAATAGTTGTTAGACATTCAAAAAAGACCAACCATTAATTATTCCAGAGAAAATATTTCCTAGCACCAAATATTAGAAATTATAGGGGCCACATTCTCCTTACGATGTTACAAAACTGGAAACTGTCATTAAAAGAACAGTTCTTGGGGTGCCTGGGTGGCTCAGTGGGTTAAGCCTCTGCCTTCAGCTCAGGTCATCATCTCAGGGTCCTGGGATCGAGCCCTGCATCAGGCTCTCTGCTTAGCAAGGAACCTGCTTCCTCCTCTCTCTCTGCCTGCCTCTCTGCCTACTTGTGATCTCTGTCTGTCAAATAAAAAAAAAAAAAGAACAGTTCTCAAATCTATCCACTACCCAATTTAAAAAGTATTCTTCCATGTATAATTTTAGGTATAAGGAGAAAATTAAAAATGGAATAAGTATCACTTAGAAATAATTTCCAGAAAGTACAATATATACTAAAACTTCAGAGGCATCATCACAGTAACATTCAAAAACATTTAGAATCTTAATACATTCATTAGGAAAAAAAATACTAATAAAGCAAAAATCTACTCAAGAAGCTAAGACAGCAAGATAAAATAAATATAGAGAGGAGCACCTTGATGGTTCAGTTGGTTAAGCATCCCACTCTTGATTTTGGCTCAGGGTATGATCTCAGGGTTGTGAGATCAAGCCCCATGACAGCGTCTGCACTGGATGTGGAGCCTGCTTAGCATTCTTTCTCTCCCTTTCCCTCTGTCCTTCTCCCATTCCCCTCAAAATATAATAAATAAATAAATGAATGAATAGATTAAATGAAAATGGAAGAAAAAATTAATAAATTTCAAAGGGCTGTTAATAAAACATAAAGCTTGATGTGGACTTAATAAATGGGGAAGATAATTAAGATTAGAACAGAATAGAATATATATTTTTACATTAATAAATCTAAAAACAGATTAATTTTAGCAAAATATAAACAACCACAACTATCTAAAGTCTTGTATAAATATCACAAATTTAAGGAAGAGTTTTATAAAAATCATATACAGGGAAGACAGATATAGAAAGACAAATAATTGAATAGAAAAATGGACAAAAAGCTATGATTGGAAATTTCACAGAAAAATAAAATACTAGATATAACCAATAGCTCCATGAAGAAAATGATCAACCTCCTTAGTAGTCAGATAAGTTCAGCATGAAGTGATACTATCATATTGTTTGTACTTGGGATTACAAATATAAAAGAAAAAGGTCTAGTGAAGTTCAGAATGGAAATCAATTCCACAGCCAGTGTCAAGACTATCTCTCAATCTCCTCATTTATTTCCTTCATCAAATTCATCCCTCTGATGGGATAAGATTCCAAGTTTTCTCAGGCACGCATAAATGGCTTCCTGGTGAGTCTGCCCTTCAGTTTTTTTAACTTGCTTATAGAGGTCTAATTTGCATACAGAGGTAGGCTCAGATTCTAATAACAAATTACTACTAATAAAGTTCCCACTTTTACTCTTCATTGATTAAATGTTCAAGTATATATCTTACTGAAGTTTTTCAATATATATTCACAATGAGCCTATTGCATACAATGCTTTTCATTCGGTGCATACCTATGTATATATGATGGGCAGGCATCATATACATATATTAATTATTGAAAAAATACACCTATAATGGTAGCCACCCTCAAAGACACTTTCCACTAATTGGTTTTTGATCTTCATGCCCTTGAGTAGTCTTCTCCCACATTAAAACAGAGCCAACCAGGAGATCAACAGAATATGACAAAAGTGACAGTTCATCACTTCTGAGTCTAGGTCATAAAAAGCATTACAAGTCCCACTGTGGTTTCTTGGATTACTTGCTTTGGGAGAACCAGTCACCATGCTGTGAGGACCTTCAAGCCACCCTCTTGAGGGGCACTCATTATGAGAAACTGAAACCTCCTATTAACAGCTAGCCCCTACTTGCCAGCCATGTAAGAGACAGATCCTCCAGCTCTAGCCAAGCCTTCAGATGCCTGCAGCCTGGTCAACATCCTCATGAGACTCACCTGCATAAAACTCATGAGAGATGTGGAAACAGAATCACTCAGTCAAACCATTTCTGGGGGCACCTGGGTGGCTCAGTCATTGGGCGTCTGCTTTCGGCTCAGGTCACAATCCCGAGATCCTGGGATCAAGCCCCGCATCAGGCTCTCTGCTCAGTGGGGAGCTTGCTTCTCCCTCTCCCACTCTCCCTGCTTGTGTTCCCTCTCTCGCTGTGTCTCTGTCAAATAAATAAATAAAATCTTAAAAAAAAAATCTGAATTCCTGACCCAAGAAAACCATGAGAGACATTCAGTAATTGTTGTTCTCTTAGACTACTAAGTTTTGATTGCTTATTTTCTGCAAATTTACCACCATTATCCAGGCAATGTTTGATGTATCTGGTTTTCTGGTATGAAATGCCAAACATTCTATGTTCAAACCTCCTATGATTTTCTTTGGTCAAGATTTACAATCTAGGAACAAACTTTCACTTTAACAAAGTTTCACTTCAACTCAGAAAGAGATATGTAAACAGAGAAACAATTCATTACAGAATAGTTCTTCTCTGCTTTGGACATTAATCATCATTTGGAAGTTAAATAAGACACTTACACAGCCAGAATGTAATAGAGTTCTTTGCATGAGTAAATGGCAGTTTCCAGAAACTGTCATTATGCCAAGAACAGGTGAAAGCCTGTAAGTGGCTTAGACAGGAGCACCCAAGGAAGATACTGTGATTCTGATAATTAAGAAGATTTCATATAAATAGCATGCTTATCAATGGAGTCATTGCTTTAAAACTGTTTTTTGGTGGGAGCACCTGGGTGGCTCAGTCGATTGAACGTCTGATTCTTGGTTTCAGCTCGGGTCATGATCTCAGGGTCAAGACCCCATGTCAGGATCAACTCTCAGCAGGCAGTCTGCTTGAGATTCTCTCTCTCCCTCTCCAAAATAAATAAATAAATAGATAGTTATATGGAATCTTTGAAAAAATATAAACTGTTCTCAGGTTAGATACACTCAGCTCCATTGCACTCTAAAGTCCCAAGCAACCCCACTTTTATTAATTTGTACGCTGTTCTTGCAGTTCTACAGAATAAGATTTACATGATCTTTGTTTTACCTGTCTTTTATTACATTCCCATTTACATTATTAATTTCATTTTCGTTTATGCCACTGAACCGATATTTTTATTAGATATAAGCAATAAAACAATTTCAATGTGCAAAGATTATGTCCAGATGGTAACACGAGAACTGTTCACAACTGGAAAAAACAGGGCCGTCCTGGTTGCACAAGAGACTCCCCTACTACCAAAAGCTGAACATATGAGTCCTTCTTTGTCCAAGCGAATAATAAATATTACTATGTAATAAAAAATAAAAGGACCCTCAGAAGGTCACAGTAAGATCCTGGATGTCCTCATTTTCTGGAGCCTCTATCTTTGGGTACGATTTATGCAGCACTTGGGTGGTGCTGTAACCTCTCTACAAGTTTTGGACCCACACTTGTAGAGAGGCTGCTGGCTCCCCATTTCATATGTCAAATGTGAAAAGCACCAGTTGAGAGCTAGGTGCGACAATTATTCTACAGCTTTTTGTTTCAGTTCACTCCATGTTTTCACATTTATTAGCTCATTGACTTCTGTCACACAAACTGGTAAGTTTTATTGTGGAATGGACATTTAACTATGTGCAGGATTCTGCTTCATTGAGCTGTTTAACCTACTTGTCTAAACCAATTTAATATCCTCAGATAAATAAAATGTTTACTACTGAACTGAATGAGGCTTCTCCCACATAGTAAGCTTTAACTGTCTTTTGGCCTCAATCCAAGATTTCTCATCAGCCACATCAGCTAAATGACCTGAAGCCATCTTCCCTCTCCGTTCACACCCCTTCACTTGTTACACTTGACATGATAAGCAGCTAGGGGAATAGAGCCAACAATAGGAAGTGCAATCCTACGTACTTGGAATCATAAATCTCAAAAAACTCATGCAGATTTTGCCTTTAAGACAACTGGGAAGTTCATCTTCTCTGGGTTGTTTTGCAGTAAGTAAGAGTGTTTTTGCACTCCAGACTGCTGAGATGAAGAGGCTCTGCTCACAGGAGGGTCCAGCCTGAGCCATAAGCGCAGGAGGGCTGTGACTCCAATCCTCACTCCCCTTCCCTCGCTCCCACCTCATATGCTGCTGCTCCCCACAAAATCCCCTGCAGAGTTTTTGCTCTGTCATATTCCAAACTGTGAAAATGCTTTGCCTTTAGTATGCAAGACATTTGCTCATGAATTTGAGGAGAGAAAGAAAGGAAGAACGGAGTAGGAGAGATGGAAGGAAAGGGGGAAGGAAGGAAAGAAGGAAGGACAGAAGACTGAAGGAAGGGAGGAAAGAAGAGATTCTGGTGAGCTTCCATTTGTTCCCTTGATGGAATGTATTTAATCATTTTCCCCAAAATATGAATGGTAGCAGGATGTTTATACCAGAGATAAGACTGGACTGAAATCCTAGTTCACTCTGGTAGCTAATAAAAGTAAAGATTTGAATTTAAGTATCACTTTCTCCTAGAAGCACAGGAACAAGGAAATGGGGGTCAAAAGGGCAGCGACAGTGTTGTAAGCACTTTATCTGAAACATAAACATCACTGGAGTGCATTTTGGACCAAATTACCTCTCTCAGATCTGAGATGTTAGCATTCCTGCCCTATTTAAGCATGCCAATTTTACTGTGGCTTTGAGGAGGGTTGATCAGGGGGGCTTGGTCGGACACTTGAGAAAAGGATCTTACCTCAAGCACTAATATAACTCAAGCAATTAAAAGGCAACCCGCCGAGGAAGATCTCATAAAACCCCCAATCCTTGGAACAGAGTCTTCCCCATAAATATCACGGGCAAATGAAACATGGAGTGCTCCATTCCAGAAGATAATGCAGCCACCTTCCTCTTGTAAACAGACACAGTTGGTAGGTTCAGAAACTTTGAGCTTGAAAGACTGGATATTCTACATCATATAAACATTCCCAGGAATATTTTATGGACCAAAAAAAAAAAAAAAAAGGAGTCTTTATAATTTTTTTTAATTTTTTTGAAGATTTTATTTATTTATTTGAGAGAGAGACAGTGAGAGAGAGCATGAGCGAGGAGAAGGTCAGAAGGAGAAGCAGACTCCCCATGGAGCCAGGAGCCTGATGCGGGACTCGATCCCAGGACTCTGGGATCATGACCTGAGCTGAAGGCAGTCATCCAACCAACTGAGCCACCCAGGCATCCCAGGAGTCTCTATAATTTTAATACAATGTATCTGGATCTCAGTTTTTCAACAGACTTTGATATCCTCAAATACACCATGAAACACTATGATGAAACTGTACCTTTTTGGATGTTGAGAACTTCTCTTTTCAAAATGAAAATATCATTATTCACAGCACTTCTCTTTTCAAAATGAAATATCATTATTCACAGCAGTCAAAAGATGAAAGCAACCCACATGTCTACAGACAGATGAATGGATAAACAAAATGTAACATACACATACGGGAATATTATTCCACCTTTTGAGAAGGAAGGAGATTCTGGCATATGCTATATAGCATGGATGAAACTCGAAGTCATTATTCTAAAAGAAATAAGCCAGTCAGAAAGGACAAATACTGTATGATTCCACTCATGAGGTAAACTAAAGGACCTAAATTCATAGAGTAGAAGGTAGAACGGTGCTTGGCAGGTACTGGGGCATAGAGAGGTGTGGAGGTCTGTTGTTTAATGGGGACAGAGCTTGAGTCTGCAAGATGGAAAGAGTTCTGGAGATGGACGGTGGTGATGACTGCTCGACAATATGAATGTCCTTAATGCCACTGAACTGCACAGTGAAAAATGGTTAAGACTGTAGATTTTTATGCTACGTGCATTTTATAAAAACAAAAGAAATAATTTAAAAATTTAAAAGTGCAGTTGACAGTGAAATTACATCTTTCTAATTTATTTTGGGGGTATTTCAATCCCCCCCACTCCCAAAGAGCTGTCTTGCTATTAACTTGAGAAAGAGCCCATTACAACAGCTCCAGCCCCTGTGCACTTCTTTTTAGAATGTCCTTGACTGAAGAGGCAGTTCGCAGTTATTACAAATTAAAGAGAAGCAATTTAAAATGTTAAAAATTCTGCTTTCTGTGTTAGATTGGTGGACACTCTCAGCACATAAAGGAGTTTTGCCTCTGGAATTGACACACATGTACCCTGAAGACTCACCTGGTTGTTAACCCTATAACCTTATTAACGAATGAGGAGACAAAGATTGCTTTAAAACCCAAACTTTGCAAAGCTGTAAATTGGTTGTGAGTGTTGCTTCCAACAGTATTAGCCAAAAAGTTGCTCTGCCAGTCTGCTGCTTTGCTCATTTTGTCTGTTTCTGACAGAGTCTAGAAATGCTTCCTGCTGGAACTCTTTCCCTTGGATTAGCAGCTTTGGTTAACCAGGCATTTTACTTGCTATAAAATATAGATGTTCTAGGAAAGATTAGAGCGAGCAAATACATGAGGATTTGGCCAAGCGAGGGTAAAAATCCCCAAGAATAAAAACACAATTTAAAACTTAAAGTCTGCTGTACATTAATGAGTAAAGAGCGGAGAGTACGTTTTTCCAATAGTGTAGCTTCCACTGGCTTTGAATCTCCCATTTTTACATCACTTACTTTTGCTTCATGCTCTCCAAAGACACTTGTTAGATAAGAGCCATATTCATACTGTGTTAACAATGGCAGGACTGGAAAAGTAATAAATAAATGCAGCCCTTCTCCCCACGATTTGATGTTGTGTAAAGACTCATTTATGTTGAGTGTTTGCAAAGATTTGGCAGACATACAATGTTTACAGGAGAATAAGAACCTAGACCTTTGGTCTCAGGCTGACATCAGTTTTGTCCTCCCATTTCCATTAATCTCAACCGTTTTTGTCCTCCACACAACTGCACAGTTATCTCTTCTGTGGTCCCATTCTGCAGCTGAGATGAATAACCCAGCTGCTCAGTGTAAGACTGCCTACTGCTCTTCCTACTGAGGGCAACAGAGATGGGAAACTTGATGATAGGGTGGATAGGAGACTATCCCACATAGGATAATAACTTCTGGAATTCATCATCCTAGTTAAAAATAACAACAGCAATGTGTGCTCTGCCTGTCACTCAACATACAACAGAGAAGCAGCCCATGACTCCACAAAGTGCTGGCTAGCTCAACCCTGGGGAAAACCAAGTCCACTGAAGTAGATTCCAACTTAATGAATGAGACAAGACAAATACAAAGGAAGAAGACACAAGAATCAGATAAAGATAACAAATTTAAATTAATATGTTGCCAAATAGGAAAGTAAATGTAAGGGTTTTTGGAACCACAGAAGGTATAGCATCAAGGAAAACAGTTAAAGAGAGTAATTCTCCATGCACCAAGTTTTGGTCAAATTGCCTTCCTTTCATGTGTCTCTTATTTGATAAAATTAATTTATCTGCATAGCTCAGTAGTAAACAATGCAAATACATTTGAAAAAATGGATGGCAAATGAGAAATAAGAAAGCAAAGATAGTTGCTGCAGGAGGTTCAAGACACATGAAGAACAATGTTATGCTGAATTCATTTATACAATTATTTGGAAATCCAAACATCCTTGATCGGTTTTTAAAAAAAATTAAGTCTTAATTCTCACAATAAAAGTTAACTAGAAACAGCTCAATGCCTGTAACTGAAATTCAGACAAAACAACTGCTTCCTTAAAATACTTTGATTTCTAAAAATCCTTTTTCATCTTTTCCCTATGACATTTAAAAGCCAAAACATTTTTAAAGCCAACATTATAGGTATCCTTGAGTAGCTGACTCCTGTTCCCAAGTCCACAGTTGTTTTACTTTCTCTTAAATAATTACTTTTCCTTGTTCTTACTAGTTTTCGTGAAATTGTTTTGCTAAGGATGTTCTAAGACTAAGCCATTGTGTACATTTATCACCAGACAGCTAAGGTAGTTAAAGCAAATGGCCAGGAAAACTAAAAGGAAGAAGCTGGCAAGGACCAATGCAATGCATTTCATTCTTCCATATAAATATTAATTCCTTCTCATAATGACTGAAGCTGTATGGATCAGTCCACAAATCTTGCTATTGTCCCCAATTCTACTGATAACAAGTGGACATAACCAGACAACCCCAACCCCTCAGACAGGAATATTAACTTTCAAGGCATTAACTGGTTCACCAGGGAACCCAACAGAGAGAGAAAAAGAGCAGATTCCTGGAGGAACATATCAGGGTTCATTAAAACTCAATGAAATCACTAAAAATATAATTCCCAATGATGGTGTTCACAGACACATACGGATACACACACACACACCCCACCCAGGAGACACATCCTTCTGTGAAATGAGCACTTGAAAAAAGACTTTCTTAAACCTTGAGGAAGAATTTAATCTGCCAAAAATCTATTATCTTTCTTAAAGAAAAACAAGTTATCTTCTTTTGTGAATATGTTCTGATATATACTGCCACATAGACAAACCTTGAAGATATGCTAAATGAAAGATGACAGTCACAAAAGATCACATGTCATGTGATCTTCTATTTATATGTCAAATCCAGAATAGGCCAAATCCATAGGGACAGAAAGCAGACAAGTATTTGCCAGGGCTTGGTTGAGAGGGAACACACAGCAATTGCTTACAGGGTACTGGGCTTCTTTTGGGGGTGATTCAAGTATTTTAAAATTCTTTGTCATAAGAGTTGCACAAGTGATGTGCTAACTGTACCAAAGGCGCTCTACTGAATGTTTTTTTTTTAAAGGTTTTATTTATTTATTTGAGAGAGAGAGGGAGAGAGAGCATGAGAGCAGAGAAGGTCAGAAGGAGAAGCAGACTCCCCATGGAGTTGGGAGCCCGATGTGGGACTTGATCCCTGGACTTCGGAACTATGACCTGAGCTGAAGGCAGTTGCTTAACCACTGAGCCACCCAGGTGCCCCTGCACTTAATGTTTAAAATGGATGGATTTTATGGTATATTAATTATATCTCAGCAAAACTGTTCAAATGAAGTCTAAATTGGTTTGTCTTTTTTTTTTTTTTTCATTATCACAGAACACATCTGAACTTGCCTTGAATTAGGGAACTGAGGGCATTTTTAAAAAGGAGGTGAGAGCCACTTAAATAATAAGCAAGGTGGAATTTAGCAAATGGCCTCATCATTCCTAATACGCTGAGCTTTAAAGTATACTCTGTAACTGTCAGATTCCTCTTCTTAGTTCACTCCTTCTTAGGTACCTCTCTTACCTCAGGTAACTTCCAACTCAAGGTACAGAATCAGAATTCCTAAGGACAACTTTTAAAAATTACCTCAAAGTCGTATCTGGAGGCGTTCTTCTCTCCACGACGTTAAGGTTGTGAATCAGCCGTGTCAGTTCAAGGTTTGCTTGTCCCTTCTCTCTGATCTAGAATTAGAAATAAAAGGATGGCTGCTACCTCAAGACCCTCTGAAATTACATTATTTATCAGCAGAGGGTTTTAAAAATGGAAACATTTCATAAAAATATAATTTATCAGTCTTAATAATGTGAGCAGAAATCAAAGAAGAGAACATTTTAATTTATAACAAAAGCTCCCATTTCTGCTCCTTCAGAGCATGTGATCTGCTTTGCAAAGTTACAGATTCCACTTCACAGAGAGAGAGAGGGAGGAATGGAGGGAAAAGGCTCTTATAAAATGCTATGAGGAGAACCCGTGTTATGACTCTGTCAGCCTCTCTGTAATCTAGAGGAATATATGTGACAGAATTTATGAAAGCCACACTTTAAATACAAAACTACATTTTGTGACCAGGAAACACCTTATAATAGCAAAACTTAACTATATGATGAAATTCCTTATAAACCCAACCATTCTAGCTGCAGTTAATGAATTACCAAAGAACTTCATGTGTTGTTTTGTTTTGTTTTAAGATTTTATTTATTTATTTGACAGAGATCACTAGTAGGAAGAGAGGCAGGCAGAAGGAGAGAGAGACGAGGAGGAGGCAAGCTCCCTGCTGAGCAAAGAGCCCGATGTGGGTTCGATCCCAGGACCCTGAGATCATGAGTTGAGATGAAGGAAGAGGCTTTAATCCACTGAGCCCAGGTGCCCCAGAACTTCATGTGTTTGAAGAGAACTTCTGAAGTACAGAAGACACACTTCATAAATGTCAATACCAAATCAAAATGTCTTTTATTAGATGTGCCATGAAATACCATGAAGAGAATAACACAGTTGATAGATTCTTGTGTTACTATGGGAGATTTCTCCAGCAGATTTTAAAGTTGTATGATCACATTTGTTCCAGAAAACTGAAGTTCCTTCCTTGTAATTCTGTTCATTCTCCTTTTAAGGCGACAGACTATGCAATCATTGAAGGGCCCTCTGTCTCTCCCGTCCTATTGAGTTTCTTTCTCCAAGCCTACCAGCTACAGCATTTTTGTAGCAGTTAGTGCTTTTCAGGCCTTAAAGTATCTATGAATCACTGGGGATCTTGTTGAAGTACAGATTATTACTCAGTAGGTTTGGAGTGTGCCCTGAGAATCTGCATTTGTGTTATAGTCAACACGTGCAATCCACAATCAACACTTTGAGTACAAAGCGTTCAAGCCATATATTTTCACTGTTTCTCTACCATTCCTTGAGATGAATGCATCCAACTAAGAGTCTATTAAATACAGAAATAATTTCATTTCCATTTTCTATTCGCCTCCATCCACTAGCATAATGATCATTAACACTGTCAGTGAAAAGTAAGTTATTTGTCAGCTGGTTCAGCTAGAAGCATGGCAATATTTAATCATTAGTTACAGCAACCTGGACAGTTTATAGGTGAATTTGTGGCAACCAAAGGATCATTTTTACTTATTGCCTCAGTGATATAATTGTTTCAAATGTGCTGACTCTAGTCTCCGTGAAGTGGTATCTTGAGAGGCAGATAAATTGAATTAGGCAAAAAGACTGAGGTGACAAGAAACAGCTGTTTTCCAACTGTTAATGCTTAGAAATTCTGGATAATGTACCCATGCTTGAAAGAAAGAAAAGACTATTTTCCTGTGCTCTGAAGAACCAAGAGCATTAGAGGGTGCTACGGCAATGCATTTGGGTATTGAGTTAGGCCTCTGTGGGTGGGAGTAAGGGTTTTTACACAAACCCAGTTGGCATAGCAAGTGACGTCTGGAAGACACAGTGAGGCACTGCCAAGATCTCCCTTCAAAAGAAAGCATATTGGCCAACTACAAGCCTTATCATTAGCTCACAGCCTTCAGTTGTTAAATGCATCAAGTTCCCCTCAGTTTTATGGCCTCATGCAGCTCCAGCCTACGACTGAGCCAGCCATGGATGAAGGGCCTTGCCAGGTCTACACAGCATGGAAGTCTTCTAATGGGCCATCTTTGCCCTAGGGTGCCTGTTGGATTACCAGGGACTTTATTTAATCTGTATGGAAGGCAGATGACTCTTCTCCCAATCCCCTCCCTCCCTGTTTGTTTCACAAGTATTACTTCCCAATTAAGCATTTGCACTCCTACCTCCATCGGAGCATCTGCTTCCCAAAAGACTCAACTGATACTGGAGCATCAGTGCTTGAGAAATGGAAACTAGGACCAACTCCCTGAAAAGACTGTCCCCCTTTAGTCTAGGTATGGTTACTGTTGACTAAATTAATCAAGCTCCATTACACCACGGTTCTGATTGGAGGTGTTAAAAGCATATAAAAACAAAATAAATCAAAAACAAAACTGAAACCAGCTATATTTCCCTGATGTCCATGCAGCAAGGGATCTGGAGAATCGAGTTCTACCAACATTGCAGTCTCATGAGATTGGAAGGTGGAAAAGAATTGGGCTCACTTTTTAACTACTTTTGTAAGCAAAACCGCAGAACTGTGGATTTCCTGTAGTACCAGTCTAGTCTGTTTTTTAGCTTCATAGGAGGAGAGAAGCATCATTAGAAGTAGCAGAAACACTGGCAGTAGCTTCATGATTCTTCCATTGTACTGATGGTGATCTTTCATGTTAGGATGACTGCTGATCTGGGGGCCATTTCTAGAAATCACTTCTTAAATTTTTCCAACCTAATTCATTCTATGAAACCTTCAATGAACCTTGATTGATACATTGGAGAAACAATAAGAAAACATATATCCCAGGCATAAGTATAATATTCCCAAGCGAGAAATGGAAACCCAAAGCCAGCTCCACATGTAGGAACATCAACTTAGCATTACAACCCATTCATAGTCAGTAAAACTGCCCAAGACCTAACAAAACCAAAAATTATTCTATAGATATACCTCCAGAACTCATGGCATTTAAAAATTCCATAATAAAAGAAAATTGTGCTAAAGACAATATCACACTAAGAATTCCAAACCACACCAGGAATCAAATTCCTAAGAGGAAAGGCAGGGGATGCAAAAAGCAGAAGAAAAAGTACTTACAAGAACTAGAAAAATTAAGACAATCTGAAATATTTTTATACAGTAATAATAATAAAAATCCAGAAGCACTTGGGTGGCTCAGTCAGTTAAGTGTCTGTCTTCAACTCAGGTCATGATCTCAGGGTCCTGGGATCAACCCCAACATCCCCTTGCTCAGTGGGGAGTCTGTTTTTCCCTCTCCATCTGCCTCTCCCCCATTCATACTCTCAATCTCTCTATAAATAAAATCTTTTAAAAAATATCCAAACAAAAAAATACGAAGAAAAAATCCTAAAATAATATAGAGGAAAAATAAATTCAAAAACCCACCAACAGAAATTCTAAGGTAAAAACAGCTAAATGATAATGTTTAAAAAAAAAAAAGGTGAAATCATGACTCCCATACAAATATGAAAATAAATACATGCTTAAGAGTTTTTTTTTTTTAATCATGAGAGAAACTGATTAAAATTAATCCAAAAAAGGGCACGTGAGAGATGCCTGGGTGGTTCAGAGGGTTAAGCCTTAGCCTTCAGCTCAGGTCATGATCCCAGAGTCCTGGGATCAAGCCCTGCATCAGGGTCCCTGCTCAGCAGAGATCCTGCTTCTCCCTCTCTCTCTGCCTGCTGCTCTGCCTGGTTGTGATTTCTCTCTCTGTCAAATAAATAAATAAAATTTAAAAAAAAAAAAAAAAAAGAACAAGGGGCACCTGGCTGGCTCATTTGATAAAGCATGCAACTCTTAATCTTGGGGTTCTGAGTTCAAGCCTCACATTGTGGGTAAAGTTTACTTAAAAAGAAAAACTACTTCAAAAAAGAATACTAAGAACAGTTATATTTATAGATTATAAATATTAGAATAAATTTGCAAAAGGGGGAAAGTAGGTAGGTCAGAAGGAAGGAAAGAAAACTAAAAGAATTTCCAAAGGAGAGTCCAAATTGTCATTATTCATAATTAAATATTCATCTAAATAAAAAATTCAGGAGATTCATTAAAAATAAGTATAATCGGATTGGAGAGTTCAGCAAACTGACATGTCATTTATAAAATGTAATCACAAAAATTCATTGGTAACTGAGAAATAAACTTAGAGTCTGTAGGAATAAATCTAATAATGTTTCGCACATAGGAAAAATATACAATTCAGGGGTGCCTGGATGGCTCAGTAGGTTAAAGCCTCTGCCTTCGGCTCAGGTCAAGATCTCAGCGTCCTGGGATCAACCCGCATTGGGCTCTCTGCTCAGCAGGGAGCCTGCTTCCGCCTCTCTCTCTGCCTGCCTCTCTGACTGCCTGTGATCTCTGTTAATTAAATAAATAAAATCTTTTAAAAAATAAATAAAATTCAGTCAAAATACATAAAAAGACCCTAATACATAGTGTTATATTTATTTTTCCACATTAGCCTGTAATTTCAATGCATTTCCAAGTAAACTTCTAGAAGATGGTCCCTGTCTCCTGCCCCAAATCTGACAACTAATTCTGACTAAGAAGACTTAAGAGGGGAACCTGCTAATGTCTTTTTAACAATCACTTTCTTAATAAAAGAAATGGATGCAGATGGCATTCCCATACCCATTCTTTCTGCTTGAATATAGACATTTTTCTTGGATGTGTGTCTGCCACCCTGCATCCATGAAGCAATATTTTTTAAAATAAAAACTTAACAGTTCAAAAATGATGTAGGAAAAAAAGAATGAAACAATATGGATTCTTAACATCTTTGACCCACTGCTAGTCATAGGCTGCTTAGCTCACAAAATTAAATAACTTTTTATTTAGGTCATGATATATAAGGATTTCAGTTATTTACACCCAAATGGATTCCAAGCTGATATATTACATGAACAGAAAACTCACAAAGCAGAAGGAAAATGCACCTATGAAAATATGCACAACTATCTATTCCACTAATTTTTAAACTTATATAAAAATAGGATAAAACTGATAGGTGGTTGCCCGGGCTGGGGGTTCCACAGAGGGTTTGATTCATGAAAACTTTCTAGAGTGGTGAAAATATTCTATATCTTGATTGTGGTGGTGGTTATGCAACTATGTTTGCTGAAATTCATAAAAGTGTACATTAAAAAGGGTAAAATTTTACTTCATGTAAATCATACCTTTGAAGTATACACATATGTAAAAAATAAGATACTACTTAATATTTACCAGATGAACAATTATTAAGACTGACAACCTCATGAATTACAGAGGATATGAAGACAGAATGAGGCTTACAATCTACCAGAAGCATTATAACTCATCTAGAAAACAATTTGAAAATATTGAGGTTAGTGAATATATGATTACCTACAAGTCAAGAATCTCCCTGCAAGGTAAAGTCTAGAAAACCATACACTTCTCCAACACTTGTTCTTCACTATCTTGTTAATTTTGGCCATTCTAACTGGTATAAGGTGGTATCTCAATGTGGCTTTGATTGAATCTCCCTAACGGCTAATGATGATGAACATTTTTTCATGTGTCTGTTAGCCATTTGTATGTCTTCTTTGGAGAAGTGTCTGTTACATGTCTTCAGCTCATTTTTTGAAGTGATTATCTGTTTTTTGAGTATTGAGTTTGAGGAGTTCTCTATAGATCTTGGATATCAGCCCTTTGTGTGTAGTGTCATTTGCGAATGTCTTCTCCCATTCAGTGGGTTGTCTTTTTGTTTTGTTGACTGTTTCCTTTGCTGTGCAGAAGCTTTTGATCTTGATGAAGTCCCAAAAGTTCATTGTTCATAGCAGCAATGGCCACAATCGCCAAACTGTGGAAAGAGCCAAGATGCCCTTCAACAGATAAATGGATAAAGAAGATATGGTCCATATATACAATGGAATATTATGCCTCCATCAGAAAGGATGAATGCCCACCTTTTGTATCAAATGGACAGGACTGGAGGAGATTATGCTGAGTGAAATAAGTCAAGCAAAGAGAGTCAGTTATCATATGGTTTCACTTACTTGTGGAGCATAAGGAATAACATGGAGGACACTCGGAGAAGGAAAAGTAAATTGGGGGAAATCAGAGGGGGAGAGGAAGCATGAGAGACTGTGGACTCTGAGAAACAAACTGAGGGTTTTGGAGAGGAAGGGGATGGGGAGTTTAGGTGAGCCTAGTGGTGGGTATTAAGGAGGGCACATATTAAACAGAGCACTGGGTGAGGTGCATAAACAATTAATCTTGGAACACTGAAAAAATAAAATAAATTTTTTAAAAAACATGTAAAATGAAAACAGAAAAAAAAAACCCACACACCTGCTCAACAGAAAATAAGTACATAAATGTTCATTATAATTTTTAATAGTAAATTTTGAAAACAACATAAATGTACATCAATGTTGAAAAAGACAAATTATTGTGCATCTAATGGAACATTATACATCAGTTAAAATAAATAGGCTAGATCCACCTGCAACAAGTTGGCTATTTAAATATATTATTGTTGGCCCAGACCTTTGGCGATCACATTCCTGTGAGCCCACTGGTGTTAAATAAATGTCTTCTCAAAAATAAAAAAATTATTGTTTAGTAAAGAAAAAATTGTGAGATGGTTATATACTGTACCATACTATTTATGTACATTTAAAACCCCCAGAAGTACTACACAGATTTTTTTTAAATCCCCAAAAATATCACACAGATTTTTTAAAAAGACTTTTTTTTTTTTTTTTTTTTTTTTTTTTAGAGAGAGGGAGAGGGCATGAGGGAGGAGAGGGGCAGAGGGAGAGAAGCAGACTTCCCACTGAACCAGGAGGCCAACATGGGGCTTGATCCCAGGACTCTGAGTTCATGGCCTGAGATCATGACCTGAGTCAAAACCAAGAGTTGGATGCTTACCTGACTGAACCACGCAGGCTCCCCAACAGTAGCACATAGATTTTTAAAACCTGATTGGGAGGGACTTACAAATCTTAAAGACAGTGGTTAATTCATGGAAGGACAGAAGCACCTGGAGGTAGGAAGAGGTGTACTTAAAGCTTCACCCATATATGACATTTCACTTCTATTAAAAATACATCTGGGGCGCCTGGGTGGCTCAGTGGGTTAAGCCGCTGCCTTCGGCTCAGGTCATGATCTCAGGGTCCTGGGATCGAGTCCCGCATCGGGCTCTCTGCTCAGCAGAGAGCCTGCTTCCTCCTCTCTCTCTGCCTGCCTTTCTGCCTACTTGTGTTCTCTGTCAAATAAATAAATAAAATCTTAAAAAAAAATACATCTGAAACAAACCCAATTAAATGTTATTCCTCATAACACTGGTGTCATGGCTGCATGCACTGGAAATTTTATATTATTCTCTGCCTTTTTCTCTATGTTTGAAATATGTCATGGAAGCAGTGAAGGAGTAGGAAAAAAAGGAATAAGGATAAAGAAAAGAAGAGGAAAAAAATGAGAGAGAAGGCAGCGTCACATTTTTGAAAATAAGTCTGAAACCAGTTATCTCATCCAAAGTGCTGGTGAACAGTTCTTTCAGCTCTTTTCTCACTAAAACACATTGCAAGAAAAATAATCAGTAAGTTAGAAAAAAGGGGGAAAGACTGGATATTGATTTACAAAGAAATTAACATACATGCAATGATCAAGGGGGAAAACACTATAAAATCTTAGTCCCTACATTTTCAAAAGTCTTTAGAAACCATTAGCCAACAGATCATTTCAAGGGCATTTGAGGAAACAAAGTCCAATCTTTCTAGAAACTGAGAAATGAAGCATTTGTTCAGGTTTGCAAAGGAAATCTGGTCAGCTCTGGGATTAAAGTTCCCTTCTTATGTTTTTTAAGACAAATTCAAATAACTTTGAAATGGTTTCACTTCTGCTTATTTGGCTTTTCTTTCACATAAGAGCATAACTGATGGACTTTATTTAAGTTCCTCCTTCATCTTTTCCCAAATTCCTTTTGAAAGTCTTCCAGCCCTTTCATAAGTCTGCCTATTATAGTCTTCCAACTACGTAACATTTCCATTTGATGCAACATATCCTGGGGTAGATATTATCACTTCCCAGAGAACTAAGACACTGTTAAATATTAATTCTTATCAAAAAATTAATAATTATTCCCCAGGAGTCCCTGTGTCTGTTATGCCACTGTTCACCTTTAGGATAAGTGGACACAAAAACTATTGGCTGCGACAATGTCAAATTGAGGTTATAGTTTTCTACCAGAAAGTGTCAATCCTTTAATGTGTTATATATCCATTTTTCCTCTTTATCATCTTAAGTTATTATTAAAGATAGATTTTACCACTGAGGATAACCAAATTCCCAATACTCTTAATAATGAAGAGAATGTAGTTCCACACAGTTTTTGAAAAATGTGTATATATACATATATATAAACATACACACATATATACATTATGTACACATATATACATACATATACACGATTTAATAAATAAATATTTTAGATAAAAATACATTAGAAATGTTTTGTCACTGACCCACTGCTTATATTCTAGCCTCTAAAATACTCTCAGGATAGGAAAGCCATCTTTTTTTTTATTAAATTTGACCCAGCAGGATGTTTGAAAGCCACATGTTAGAACAAACAGCTTGGGCAATTAAAGATCTAGGCCTTGATGGCTTGGTCTGGGAATTCGACTGGCTGTTAAATAATCATCTAATTGAGACTGTGGAGAGGACAGTGGGAAGTCAAGCAGGGATAACTCTCCCGCATCTGGAATTGGGATGAATTATGTGCCCATAAAATATGAGGTGGATATCAAGTTACTCATTATGCTACACAAAGAATCAAGAAAACAGAGTAAGCAGTGCAGCTAGTTAAGAGAATTCATAAAATTAAAGCTCATCTGTTTGAAAATCAACTTCGACTAGACAGAGAATACCTATCATTATAAGTACAGTAGGTAAATTGTGATTTGAGTGGAATGTATTTGTGTATATAGTCTTAGCTGATATAATGTATTTTCGTAAATTTTCACAAATTAGGCTCTCTAAACAAGGCTGATTAAGTTTATTCTCTATCATTATCTCAGTGGTTCAACAACATAAGATAATTTTTTTTTTTTTTTAATTTGGCAGGGTCGGGCGGAGTGGCAGAAGTCCACTCTGTTGAAGAGAGATAATGGCTGGACAGGGTAAATGACTGAAGGCTTCCTTAGTTGGAGATTTGGGATCCATCAGTTACACAATGAAGAAAATAAATTTCTGTCATGTCTCTCTGTTCCAAAGCAGTCCCTCATGCCCTCACCACTTTATTTCTTTGGAAACTCCCAGATTAAAAGAGGAAACATTCAACTGATTTCCTTTTACCATGAGTCTGTGCTTGCATCCCTGTTCTGAGGAGCTTCTTATGAAAACTGATTGGGTCTAGTTCATGTAAAAACATCATTTGTTCTAGATATGTTATGGAAATTAATGTCAGCATTTCTCATAGGACTGGAATTTCCCACCAACCTCTAATGAATGACAAAGGAAATTCAAAGTTGGAAAAACTTTCTCTTTCAAGGGTGAATTTCCAATGGAGTGACAGGCTAGCTACATCCATATTCAGTCTTACTAGGCCAACAGAAAAGGAATCCAGAGAAATACAAGAATGTACAAATTACATGCACACACACCTACACAGACACATACATATCTGAAAACAAGAATAAGTGAATTTTAGTTGAGTCATCAGGGACACTTTACTGTAAAAATAAAAAATCTGTATTATAAGCTTATAATGAAAAAATACAATAATAATAACAATAATAAATCCTGTGTTCTACTGAGATACATAGACATTTCTGAACAAAGGAATAATTGTTCACAGTTTTCATGCCCATATAATCTTCCCTACTAAGTGGGGAAATATTATGAGACTTGTATCTGAAATTCTCTTAAGACTCCTATAAGAGGTTCTAATTGAGAAAGAGTTTATTATGTCAGCAGAGAATAAGAAAAAAGTGAAGCAAATGCCTTTTCTGAGAATTAACGTGAGTGGTACACAGTCCAAACACTATTTTACAACTAGTTTGAGCATTTTACTTCTGACAAGTAAAGTAGGCTAAAGCTATTTGACTGATGAGAAAATACTAAGAGCCAAGTGGAAAGTAAGCAAGAAACGCCAAATGCTTATTGACTCTTGGACCCCTAGAATGCTTTTAACTTCCTGGATGTTCAAGGATGGTTAACTATTCCGGTTGCTCTGTGTAGGGACCCAGAGAAGGTGTGGGTCAAGTTTTACTTTGTCATCATCTACAGCAGAGAGCAAGAACTCCATTTCCAAAGCCTATCCTTATAAGACATATTTGATGTTTCCCTCCCTCAATGTCAGAGGCAAAAGAGATGAATGAGTATGACACCAGTCCTGCAGAAGAAAAAAAAACAGTTAAGAGCAACCTATAGATTAATGCAATTTCTAGGATCAGAGCAAAGGAGATCCATGGTCTCTCAATAATTTCTTTATTATGTCACTACTAAGTTTAGGGCTGACTTTGCTGGTTGCCACTCACTATTACATCCTCCTCATTTTTACTTAGTTTGGTGTGGAAATATTCTCAGTTAAAAAATGCTCACCTCCTTTATACTATGGAACTTTTATGTTTTAAACATGGCTATTAAAAGTACTTATTTCACATTATGTGAGTTGTGATGGTTTGTACTTCATGAAGACTTGTTCCATTTCCTCTAAGTCCTCAAATTATTATCTGTAGAAGTTTTTTGTTTGTTTGTTTGTTTTGTGGTACTCCCTCATTATCATTTCAAGGTCTGCATCATCTGTAATGATATCCCCTGCTTCTTTCCTGGTATTAGTAATTTGTATCTTCTCGCTTTAGTTTTTCTTTCTCATTCTTGCTAGAGGCTTGTCAACTTTATTACTCTTTTCCAAGAAATTTTGTTTGTTTGTTTTACGGAATTTTTTTTCTATTTTTTTTTTGTTTTGTTTTAAATTTCATTGATTTCTGCTCTGCTCTCTATCATTTCTTTCCTTCTTGCTTTGGGTTTATTTTGATCCATTTTTCCAATTTCTTTCCCTTTTAACCCAAATATTATTTGGAAATGTGCTGTTTCATTTCTACATATTTGGAGATTTTTCTGTTATATCTTTGTGTTACTGATTTCCTGTTTCATTCCATTGTGCTCAGAGGACATATTTGATATGATTTAAATTCTTTCAGATTTGTTAAGGATTGTTTTATTTAACAGGATATGTTCTACCTCAGTAAATGCTCCACAGGTGCTTGGAAAGAATGTGTAGTCTGCTATGATTGGATGAAGCATTTGACAAATGTGGATTTGATCTTAGTCATTGATGACGGTGTTGACTTCTTCTATATCCTTGCTGATCTTCTGTCTGGTTGTTCTATCAATTGTTGGTACGTGGGTATTGACGTCCCCAACTATAATTGTGTATTTGCCTGTTTCTCCTCTCAGTTTGATAGGTATTGTTTCGTATATTTTGTAGCTTTGTTGTTTGATACACCCAAGCTTGGATGAACCTAAAGGGAGTTATGCTAAGTGAAAAAAAGCCAATCTCAAAAGGTCACATATTATATGATATGACTCATAGAACATCCTTCAAATGACAAAATTAAAGAGATGAAAAACAGATTAGTGGTTACCAGGTGTTAGATATACTGGGGTTGAGGGGGCGTAATGATAAATAGCACGAGGAAGATCTTTGTGGTAATGGGTTAGTTCTGTACCTTGAATGCTGTGGTGGTTACATAAATTTCCACATGTGATAAAATAACAGAACCACATAAACACATTGTACCAGTACCAGATTCCTGGTTTGGACATTATACTCTAACAATATAAGTGCGACCATTGAGAGAAAATAGAGGAAGGGTACATAGGACACCCATGTACTCTCTTCAACTTCCTGAAGAGCTATAATTATTTCAAAGTAGAAAGATAAAGAAGTAGGATGTCAGGTTAAATTTGAATTTCAGATAAAACAATGAATAATTATTTAGTACAAGTGTATCTGATGTAATATTTGGAATAAATACACAAATCATTTGTTGTTTATCTGAAATTCAAGTTCAACTATTCATCCTGTATTGTATCTGGCAATCCTACCTGTGATACCGTATTTCATTTCCTTGAATGGAGAAAGAGTACCAAAAGAATTTCCAAGTACTTAGGTCCGGTAAGCTAAGGGGAAAGAAAGAAGGATGGTCAACAAAACCTACCCATATGACCTATAAGAACTGCTGTGTTTCCTTTCTTCCAGCCTTTAGCTTGGCTTTGCCCCAGACTGAACTTAGCTGGTAGTCCTCAGTTTTCAAAAATTTTAAATTTTACTCCTAAAAGTTAAGACTCTGAACTGGAAAAAAAAAAATCCTATAATGAGTTTAATCTACCCTGTTCCTTACCATGGATTGAAAAATATACAGTTTGTCTTATCCCTTTCTACAAGTTTCTCTTTGTGCATGGACTTCCGTCAGGCTCTAAGCACTCTTCTCACCTAGAGCCCAGTGATGCTCTGGTACAGAAGAACTTGGAAACACAGCCCTGAGTCCCACAGCTCTTCTCCTGAAACTAGTCTGGAGTTTCTGAGACAGCAGCCTTCCCCACAGCCCTTTGCTAAAAACACTGGAGAGGCTCCTGGGTTGTTCAGTCAGTTAAGCATCTGCCTTAGGCTCAGGTCATAATTCCATGGTCCTGGGATTGAGCTCCACCTTGGGCTCCCTGATCAGAGGGGAGCCTGCTTCTCCCTCTCCCACTCCCCATGCTTGTAATTTCTCTCTGTCAAATAAATAAAATCTTTAAAAAATAAAATAAACACACTGGAGTAACTAAACCCCAGAACAACACTACTGATCCAGAAATGCATACATCACTGAGAATAAGAGGGCAATAACAGACTGCTCAAAGGTCTAATACAGGAAGAGTTTATTCCTGTGTACAAAGAAGGGAGTCTTCTGTTTTTTCCCTGGCAAGGGGACATCGCGGATAAGATGAAAAAACACTTCTCTAACCTAGTTACCAGGGCTTCAGGGTGCCTTTCTGCCTGGCTGACGTTTTAGTAACTAACGTTTAGTCACTTACATCCCACAACCCAGTGGTCCCAATGTATCTACTTCGTCCACATAACATCAGAAAGGGGCCCAAGTCTACAGTCAGCAAAGCAGGTATTTAGGGATTGGCTGACCACTCTGGTTCTAAAGACCTGGGTCCTCTTTTCTCCACACAACCCAAGTGCAATCAGCATTGAGCCCTATACAACACACCTCTCAGAGGCTCTTTAATTAGGCCACTTCCAGGCATCCCACTACCGTTTTGTTTAAAACACACACATTTCCCACTAATGTCTGTGCCAGTTTGTGCCACCGGTTTGACAAAGACACAAATTTTCACTCACTTCTATGTGCTTGTGAAAAGTTCTTCCTTCAGATTCACAAAACCCTAACTCCCTTACCTTTGCACTCAGGATCCTGTCTTACAGTGCAGGTGTGGAGTTGGCAATCCTCACTGAGAGGACAAAAGTCTTCTCCATAATTTTCCTAAATTGTTTAACTTTTAATTTTAATCTAGAACATTTAAATGGCGTGCCAAAGCCTTCTATTCAATCCCAGAAGATTAAACTTTTTTAAAAAGGCCTTGGGGGATGCCTGGGTGGCTCAGTTGGTTAAGCGGCTGCCTTCGGCTCAGGTCATGATCCTAGCGTCCTGGAATCGAGTCCCACATCGGGCTCCTTGCTCGGCAGGGAGCCTGCTTCTCCCTCTGCCTCTGCCTGCCATTCTGTCTGCCTGTGCTCACTCTCTCTGACAAATAAATGGAATCTTAGAAAAAAAAATTAAAAAATTAAAAAAATTAAAAAGGCCTTGGAATCAAAATGTTAAAAACTGGATTGCATGTTTATATTGATGTAGCATTATTAGCATTATGTAGCATTATTAGCCACTCAAAATCAGGGGCTTGATGGCAAGTGTGTAATAGAAATAGAAACAAATGTGATTTACTGTATGGTTTAATCAAACATGTGGAGTACCAAGAATGGTTTAATCAAACATGTGGAGTACCAACACATGTTATAACTTTCTACAATATACCCCAAACAAATGCTTACAAACAAGATGGTAGATACTTTATTGATATATGTAGAAGGAGCTAGTGAAGGTCCTATTTACCTTTTTGCAAAAATTTAAACTCAGTGAAGAGATGCCCCAGAGGACACATGGAGGAGGGATGTATGTATGGAGTTTAAGGACCATAAATGGTGAACTCAGGAGAAGAAAGTTTTCTGGAGATTAGGAGGAGATCTTCATCTAGACTTCATTACATTATTATCATGGACCTAGTGTCCATGATAGCCAGAGACCAAAATTCCAAACAGAAAGGAGCCAGGGATCAGAGAGCCAAGAGGAAATGGTGGCAAAGCAACTAAGAAGCCAATCAGTACTTTAAGCAATCTCTTAAGATTGGGTAGAAAAATTTAGAATTCGGTTCCTACCAAGGAGGAAGAAACCTGGCATCTCTACAGACTTTCAGGTGAGCCCAAAAGGGTTAAAACCTGGCAGTTAATCCAGACTATAAATACACAAACCATTAACAAAGATTAAGCAGGCCAACTCCACCCAATCTCAGCAGGGATTAAGTTTAACCACATTTATCCAAACTGCTTGCCAGAGGGGAATGTAAATCCCATCTAGAGAGAATTAACATCACCTCCATTTATATCTATATTTTTCATACATAAATTCCTAAATTATTTTGTATACCATGAGGCAATTATTTTGCACACTTTAAGACAAAACCAAATAATTAGAAAAAGAAAACATACAGATATTAGAACAAATCCACAAGACTACTAGATATAGAAGTTATTAATCTTTGTAAGAAAGCAGAATACAAAATGAAGTATTTGCATAGATATATAAGATTTATCAAAAACAAAAGGGATATTTTAGAGTTGAAGAACACACTAACTGCAGTAAAGAATTCAATCCAATAGATAAAATTAACAGATAAACATAGAAAATTGAAAGGAAAGACAGGCTACAAAAAATACCCAGACTGAAGCACAAAGAAAAAGAAGAATAAAAATATACAAAGTCCACAATAGACAAATAGGACTTATTAAAAGATCATATGATTGAAGTCCCAGGAAGAGAAGAGAGAAAAATATAGTGCATGAATGTATAGTGACTAAGTTTTCCAAAATAATGAAAGACATCAAGCCAAGATTGAAGAAGAGCTATGAGCCCCAAGCAGGATAAATACACAAAGAAAAACATTATCAGGTATATCATATTAAAACAGGTGGACAATTTTAGGACAAGTAGAAAACTAAAATGAGTCAGATATGTTAATGAATGAAACATAACAGAATGAGAACTTCAGAGTGCCAAAAGAATTAACTGCTAACCTAGAATTCTGTTTTATAGGTCTTCTTTAAAAAGAACTCAGAAGAAAAGTATTTCAAGACAACTCAGAGATTATTTTCCATCAACATATCTGCACTCAGTATTGAATACTGAGTTCAATACTGTTCAAGGAAGTTTTTCTTTAGGAGAATAATGATGCTAGATGGAAATATGGAGATCAAAAGAACACTGCAAGGCAATGGAAAAAGTGAGTATGTGGGTAAGCATTAACTAATATTGATTGTACAAATAAAAAGAATGATTATCTTTTGAGATTCAAAATACACACATAATTAAAATGTCCTAAAAAATAGCAAAAGGGTGGGAAAGAAGTAACTATAATTCAAGTGTTCTAAGGTCTCTGAATACTTGATAAGTAGTAAAGAAATATATTCCAACAGATTCCAACAAATCAAAAATGCATACTGTTATCACAATAATATATGGCCTAACATGGCCAAAAGGTGAAAATAAATTAATAAAAATACCCGGTTCATCCAAAGAAGACAAAAAGGCAGAGGGAAAAAGATTACAGACTATAAAATAGATGAGATAAATAGATAAGTAATAAAATGGTGGTTAAAAACCAAAGAGATCAATAATTCACTCAATATAATTGGATTAAATAATCCAAACAGAATGATCAGCCTGGGGAAAAAGCACCAGTAACAAAACCATACTCTGTGTTGCTCACAAGAAGCACACTTTAAGTCTAGCAGTAAAGAAGGCTTATGAGAAAATGTAAGGAAAAATATACATCCTGAAAAACGTAATTAGAAGAAAAGTGGCATAATTACTAGACTTCAAGAAAAAAGTGGTGCTAGAGATGAAGAGGGATGTTTAGTATGTTAAAGAAGTTTGATCTTGGGCACCTGGGTGGCTCAGTGGGTTAAGCCGTTGCCTTCGGCTCAGGTCATGATCTCAGGGTCCTGGGATCGAGTCCCGCATCGGGCTCTCTGCTCAGCAGGGAACCTGCTTCCTCCTCTCTCTCTCTCTGCCTGCCTCTCTGCCTACTTGTGATCTCTCTCTGTCAAATAAATAAATAAAATCTTTAAAAAAAAAAAGTTTGGTCTTTAAGGAAAGTAAAATAATTCTTCATGTGCATAGATCTAATACACCGGCTGAAAATGCATACAACAAAAAAAGAACTAAAAGAAGAAACAGACCAAACCAAACTTATGGCAGAGCTTTTAACATACTTCTCTTAGTAACTGATAGAAAAAGCAGACAAAAATTACCAAAAATGTAGAATAAGCAACATGATTAACAAGTTTTACCAAACTGGCCTAAGAGAACGTGGCACTCAAAGTTTGAAAAAAATACTTTTTCCTTATTTCTTAAAAAGGCACAAAGCAATCTTGGCTCACAAACAAATTCTCAACAAAATTCATGGGTTAAAAATCACACCAGTATTATTCTGTGACCAAAATGGTATTGTTTGAAATCAATGAAAAACAAAAAAGATTTAAAGTGTCCAAATATTAGAAAATAAATTAATAAACTCATAAATAACTCGATGGGTCAAAGATAAAATCAAAAAGAAAATTAGAAAAATCTTGAAATGAAATATATGAAAAATGGGACATAAAAATACTAGGTTAATGTCCTTTTCAGAGATAAATTTATACACTTCAGCATATATTTTAAAAAGAAAAATGTTTGAGAATAATCTCAGTTTATATCTCAAGAAGTTAAAAATAGGGGTACTTGGCTGGTTCAATGTGTTAAGCGTCCTCTTGGTCTTAGCTGGGGTCATGATCTCAGAGTCATGAGATCTAGTCCCATATGGGGCTCTGCACTCAGCACAGAGTCTCCTTGGGATTCTCTCCCTTACCTTCTTCTCCCCCTCTGCCCCCATGCCCCTCCTCCAACTGGCACACATGTGCATTCTTTTGTTCTCTAAAATAAATAAATAAAATCTTAAAAAAAAAGAAGTTAAAAGTCATAGCAAATTAGGCAAAATAAAAGAGTAAAGATAAAAGTTGAATTTAATTAAATAGAAAACAATTGTATAGTAGAAAAAATTAAGAAAAATTGTTTCTTTGAAAAGGCTAATAAACTCCTAATAAAAATTATGAGAAAATGCATATTACCAAACTCAGACAAAAAAGGATTTATCTGATTCTATATCATTAAAAGATTCTATATCATTAAAAGTTTTATTCTAATACTTTTAAAAATTTAAAATAAATGTAATAATTCCCAGAAATATACAATATACAAAAGTACCTAAAGAGAAGTAAAAAAATCTAAATAACCCCTTGTCTGTTAAATATGTATTTTAAAACCTTCCCACAAAGAAACTCCAGGGGCAGATACTTTTACCAGAAAAATTTATAAATATTTAAAGAAGAAATGGGTCCAATTTTAGACAAACTTGTTAAGAGAATGAGCAAAGACAGCTATTTCCTAACCAATTTTCTGAGGCCAGTATAACTTTGATAACAAAACCTGCTAAGGACAGTTATCAGAAAGGAAAGCTGTAAGCCAGTTTCTCTAAGCACCAGTTCAAAAATTTAAATAAAATATTAAAAGCCCATACACAGTAAGATCCAAATTCAGAAGATATATATTCTGGGAATATGGGGTTTGCCAGTCAAAATCAATCAGTGAAATATATTAACAAAATAAGGAGAAAATGCGATCTTTTCAAAAAACGATTAAAAAAAAATCTTATAGCAGGGGCACCTGGGTGGCACCAATTGGTTAAGCATCAGACTCTTGGTTTTGGCTCATGTCATGGTCTCAGGGTCATTAGATCAAGACCTGCATTAGGCTCCAACTCAGAGCCGAGTTTGCTTAAGTTTCTCTCACCCTCTCCTTCTGCCCCTACCCACCTTAAACTCTCTCTCTTTTAAACAAATAAATCTTAAAAAAAAATCTGATAACAAACATATATTTATATACACCTCATGAGGAAATATTAAAAGATTTCCATTGACAGTAGGAAAAAAAAAATCAATATCCCCATTTCTATCGAACATTGTGCTAGAGTTTCTACAGTGCAGTAAACCAAATAAGAAAGTAAGTAAAGTAAAAGGTTGGGGAAAGAAAGAAGTAGTATTTAGACATGACATGATTATTATTAATAAGTAAATTTATCATGATGTCATGGTACAGATCAATTTAGGAAAATGATGTGTTTTCAATTTATCAGCAACAAATTGATAACATGAAGTTTATAAAAGTTATCATTTTATAATAGCTTTATAATCAAATAAATTAGAATAAGGCTGATTAGAAATAAGCAGCACCTAGGCATGGCAAAAAATATTGAGAAGATAACAGTAAATGGAGAAATATGCCATACTTATATATTAGATCATTCAAATTATTCTATAGATTCGATTCAATCCTAATCAAAGTCTCTTTAACCTGTTTGTGTGAATTTGCATATTTGTGTGTGTGTGTGTGTATTAAGAAACCTTTAAAAAGTATATTGAAATGCAAAAGTTTGAGAATATGTAAAACAGTATAGAAGAAAAACAAATTAGAAATTTATAGACTACTAGATTTAAAGATATAATTAAGCTACAATACATAATAGAGAATGGTAATGCCAAAGAATATACAAGTAAACCTGTATAACAGTAGAGGAATAAAAAAAAATATATGGACATATATGGACACTTAAAGGAAAGTAGTGGGAAAAATGACAGTCTTTTCATGGGTTAACTAGATAGTTGCACAGAAGAAAATATATTTTGACCTCTATTCCACTCTATTTAATGAATGAACGCCAGATAGATTTCAGATCTAACTATGAACTGTAAAGTTCTTTTAGAAGAAAACATATTTGTGATCTTGAAGCAGATTAAAATGCCTTAAATGAGATGCAAAAATCACTAACCTAGAGAGAAAAAACATAGAACCATTTAGGCTACATTAAAAGCATAAACTCCTGCTCATTAAAAGACACAAAGCATGAATACAAAAACCACAGAGTGAGAGAAGATACATGCAATACATGTAACTGGCAAAGGACTGATATATGATATGTATAGTGGATTCCTGCCAATCCATAAGACTAATGCAGACCACCTTCAAAAAGGAGGACATCCAAATGATCAATAAATATATTATGTTTAACCTCATTAGTCATCAGGGAAATACAAATTAAAACCATAATACAAAAATGTAATATACTCACCTGAATATCTAAAATTAAAATCACTGACCATCATGTATGTTGTTAAGAATGAGGAGCAAGTAGAACATACATCCATAATTGGTGGAAGTACAGATTGGTAAAACCGTCTCAGAAAATTATTTAAATGTATACATATTATATTTATATATGTGTGTGTGTGTGTGTGTGTGTGTGTTTGTATAAAACTTACGACCCAGAAATCCTACTTACAGATATGTACCATAGAGAGATGCTCACAAAAAGACAGGTATAGAAATGAGCAAGTATGTATATCCATGGAAAACAGAAAAGGCAAACAATACCAATGCCCATCAATAATAAAGTAGCAATAAATTGCTATGTGTTTATACAACAAAATGCTGCACAGCAGTGGGGGATCATGAAACTACTACTTCACAGAACAACTTGAAAGAATATCAGAAACATAGTATTGTGTGAAAAAAGCCAGATGCAAAAGGATCCATACAATATGGTTCCATTTATATAAAGTGTAAAATTTATCACTACGTTAACAAATAGCTTCAAAATTTAGCAGCTGATAACAACAAATACTTATTATCTCAGTTTCTGAGGGTTGGAAATCTGGGAACAGTTTAGTTGGGTCACTGGTGGCTCAGGCTCTCTCATGAGGTTGCAATCATCTAAAGGCTTGACTGAGACTAGAAAAAAAATAAGCTTTCAAGATGGCTCACTCACATGGCAGTTGGCTAGAGATTTCAACTCACTGACTATTGGCAAGAGGTCTCAGTTTCTTGCTACATGAACTTCTCCCCTGGGGCTACTACAGGGTCTTTACAAATGGTGACTTCAAGTTGAGACCAATGTCCATTTACCATTCTGAAAATTCTAGGGCCCTTGAGAATTATGCCATATCTCTTTGCCTGTACTCTATAAATGGAAAACCTGGATGACAGCATATCTGTTTATAACTTGGTTTACCAAATATTTTAAGCCCACTGGTAGGACTTAGTGCTTAGAAAAAAAATTCCTTTAAACTATTACTGCTCATTGACAATGCACATGGTCACCTAAGAGCTCTAATGGAGAAGTATAGTGAGATTGGTTTTTTTCCATGCCTATTAATACAACACCCATTCTGCAACCTATGGATCAAGGAGTATTTCAACTTTCAAGTCTTATCATTTAAGAAATAGATTTCATAAGTCTATAGCTTCCATACATACTGATTCCTCTGATAGATCTAGGAAAAATAAATTAAAAACCTTCCAGAACAAAACAAAACAACAACAAAAAAACCACCATTCTAGATGCCATTAAGAAAATTTGTGATTCATGGGGAGGAGGTCAATATACCAACATTAGCAGGAATTTAGAAGAAGTTGATTCCAATCCTCACTGGATGACTTTGGGGGGGGCAGTGTTTAAGACTACAGATACCATGGATACAGCAAAGAACTAGAATTAGAAGTGAAGCCTGAAGATGAGACTGAATGGCTACACTCTGATGATAAAACTAAAATGGATGAGGAATTGTTTTTATGGATAAGCAAAGAAAGGGGTTTCTTGAGGAGGACACTACTTTTTTTATTTAAGATTTTATTTATCTATTTGAGAGAGAGTGAGAGAAAGCATGAGATGGGAGAAAGTCAGAGGGAGAAGCAGACTCCCCATGGAGCTATAAGCCCGATGCAGGACTCCATCCCGGAACTCCAGGATCATGACCTGAGCCGAAGGCAGTCGCTTAACCAACTGAGCCACCCAGGAGCCCCAGAGATGGAAACTATCTTGATAAAGATACAATGCAGACTGTTGAAATGACAACAAAAAATTTGGTATGTTACATAACCTTAAGTAGCAGCAGCATTTGAGAGACCTGACTCTCAATTCTGAAAGAAGTTCTACTTTGGGTAAAGCGCTATCAAACAGCATCACATACTACAGAGAAATTGTTCTTGAAAGGAAGAGTCAACCAATGTGGCAAACTTCATTGTTGTCTTATTTAAAAAAATTGCCAGAGTGACTCAAATCTTCAGCAACTACCATCCTGATCAATCAGCAGCCATCAAGACAAGTCCCTCCACTAGCAAAAAGATTAGGACTTGCTAAAAGCTCAGATGATGCTTAGCAATTTTTTTAGCAATAAAATATTTTTAATTTAGGTATGTACATTGTTTTTAGACATAATGCTATTGTACACTTAAAAGACTATAGTATAGTATAAACATAACTTTTTAAAATGTTAATTCTGGTATAATTAATATACAGTGTTATATCAGTTTGATGTATGCAATATAAATTAAAAAATTCTGTGGATTATTCAGCGCTGATCACAATATGTGTACTCTTAATCCCCTTCACCTGTTTTACCTATTCCTTCCATCCACTTTTCTTCTGGTAACCATCAGTTTGTTCTCTATAGCTAAGAGTCTGTTTTTTGGTTTTTCTCTTTTTTAATTTCTTTCTTAAGTTCCACATATGACTGAAATCATATGGTACTTATCTTTCTCTGACTGGATTTTTTTCATTTAGCATTATACCCTCTAGAACTATCCAAGCTTTTGTAAATAGCAGGATTTCATTCTTTTTTTTTTTTTTTAATGGCTGAGTAACATTCCATTGTTACTACATTGTTACACACACACACACACACACACACACACACACCAACTTCTTTATCCATTCATCCACTGATGAACAATTGGGTTGCTTCCATAATTTGACTACTGTAAATAATGCTGCAATAAACATACAGGTGTTTCTATCTTTAGAATTAGTGTTTTTATTCTTTGGGCATCCTGTAGTGGGATTACAGAATCAAATGGTAATTCTATTTTTAATTTTTGAGGAAGCTCTATGCTTTTTTTCACAGTGGCGACACCAGTATACATTCCTCCCAACAGTACACAAGGGTTCCCTTATCTCCACATCCTCATCAACACTTCTTGTTTCTTATGTTTTGGTTTTAGCCAAACAAATGTGAGTTACTACCTCATTGTGGTTTTGATTTGCACCTCCCTGATGGTAACTGATGTGAAGCATCTTTTCATATGTTTGCTGCCCATATGTATGTCTTCTTTACAGAAATGTCTGTTCATGTCTTGTGCTCATTTCTAATTGGATTATTTTGTTTTTATTATTATTATTTTTTAATTTATTTTTTATTTTCAGCATAACAGTATTCATTATTATTTTGTTTTTAAATGTTGAGTCGTATAAGTTCTTTATATATTTTGGATACTAACCCCTTATTGGATATGTCATTCTCCCATTCAGTGGGTTGTTTTGTAGTCTTGCTATTTCTTTTGCTATAGAGAAGCTTTTCATTTTGATGCCATCTAAACAGTTTATTTTTGCTTTTGTTTCCCTTGCCTCAGGAGACATATCTACAGTCAATGTCAGAGAAGTTACTGCCTATGCTCTCTTCTAGGATTTTAATGGTTTAAGTCTCATATTTAGGTCTTTAATCCATTTTTCATTATTTTGCATGTAGCTGTCCAATTTTCCCAATACCATTTGTTGAAAAAACAATGATTTTCCCCCATTGCATATTCTTGCCTCCTCTGTCAAAGATTAATTGAACATATAATAGTGGGTTTTATTACAGGGCTTTCTATCCTGTTGTTGATCTATGTGTCTATTTTTGTACCAGCTCCCTACTGTTTTGATTACTACAGCTCTGTTGTACATTTTGAAATCTGGAAATGTGATTGTGATAGCCCCAGCTTTGTTCTTTTTCAAGATAGCTTTCGCTATTGGGATTCTTTTTCGGTTCCATGCAAATTTTAGGATAAGTTTGTTTCTTCTAGTTCTGTGAAAAATGCTATTGATATTTTTATAGGAATTGCATTAAATCTCTAGATTGCTTTAGGTAGTATAGACATTTTAACAATATTGACTCTCCCAATCCATGAGAAGGAAATATCTTTCCATCTGTTTGTGCCATCTTCAATTTCTTTCATCAATGTTTTATAGTTTTCAGAGTACAGGTGAAACCTCCTTGGTTAAGTTTATCCCAAGATATTTTATTATTTTTGGTGTAATTGTAAATGGGATTGTTTTCTAATTTCCCTTTTGCTATTTCATTATTAGTGTATAAAAATGCAACAGTATAAACATAATTTTTATATGAACTGGGAAACCAAAACCTTCATCTGACTCACTTTATTGCAATATTTGCTTTATTGTGGTGGTCTGGAAGTGAACCCGCAATCTCTCTGAGGAATGCTTGTACAGTGAAACTACCTGGAACCACCACCCACCACACACACCCCCACATTATGAACTGATGGTTCACAAACAATTCGCCATCAGATTTCTTCATACAGAAAACTCCACTCATCACCCTAAAACGTGGTTTTATTTATGAAAATATAATTTGACCACAACTTCTCTAGAATACAGTAATTACACAAAGTTAGAGATACCTGCCCAACCAACCAATCTCACCTAGAAGAAATACTGGCTTGTGTCCAGCATACCATTAAGTATTCAAATCTGTTCCAGACTATTTAATTATGTTTACCACAAGCTTCAATGATGAAGCCAAGTTATAGAGGGAAACATGCTATTTTTTAAGAAGACTGATTGCTATGTTAAAGTCTTCTGAGAAAAATATTAGCGTGTTATGTGTGGCTTGGCAAAACAACTCTTTGGAGATATTTTATGTAATACTGAAGTCAAAACCATTTTAGGTGATTCCCCTAAGGAAGTGGCAAAAACACACTGCAAAAAACAGAAAGGTTAGGAGTACAGCTTTCAAAAGTTCAAAGATTGGCTGCACTAATTTGTGTTTATTGGCTTTCTACTACCTTGTTACTATCTTCTTAAGTTTCCACAGCAAGAGTTTAGGTTTGACTCATTAGCCTCCTTAAGTAATGCATTCACACATGCACACACACCACATGTACACACACACACTAGAAAAAAGAGAGAGAGAAAACTGAAACATAGAAAAGGAGTGAAACAGAAAGGAGGCAGAGAGAGTCAGAGACTAAGAGACAGAGGGAATGAATGAGAAAGAGTAAGACTATATAACTAATTGTGAATAGATGAATGCATAGCCCATATACATATATGGAGTCTAGGTATTAGTTTTCTGTTGCTGTAAAAGTAACTGTCATAAACTTAGTAACTTAAAACAAAAACAAAAAAAATTATTATTTTGTGGTTCTGTAGGTAAGAAGTCTGTCATGGTCTCACTAGGCTAAAATTGGGCCTATAATCCTTTTGGGAAACTCTCAGGGGAGAATATGTTTCCTTCCTCATTCAGGTAGTTGGCAGAAATTTGCCTGAAGGTTTTAGGTCTGGGGTCCCCATTTACTTGCTGGCTGTCAACTGAAAGCTATTTCTTAGAAGCCACTTGCTTTCCTTGGCTTGTGGCCCCTTTCATACTCAGAAGTAGCAATGGCAAGTTGATTACTTCTCATGCCTCATCTCTCTCTGACTCTGTCCCCCTTTAAAAGGCCCATCAGATTACATTGGGCCTACCCAAATAATCCAAGGTCATCTTTTTGGGGGTCAGTTGATTAGCAAATTTAATTCCATCTGAAAAATCCATATTGCCATGTAATGCTAACATATTCTCATGTTTATGATACTATGGCACTGATATCCGTGGGGTGACATTATTTTGCCTAACAGATTTTAATAGTGGAATAGAATATTTATATAAAATATATTTAAGTTATCAGGGCATTTGGGTGACTGTCAGTTAAGTATGATGCCTTCGGTTCAGGTCGTGATCCCAGGGTCCTGGGATAGAGCCCTGTGTTACTGTCAGGCTCCCTGCTTGGCAGTGAGTCTGCTTCACTTCTCCCTGCCTTGCCTCCCACTTGCTCTCTCTCTCACTATCTCTCTCTCTCAAATAAATAAATAAAATCATTTAAAAAATCTATTTAAATTATCTATGTATTTATTATGTGTTGATCTATTTTTCATTCGCCTAAATTGGCTCAGTTACCCAGCATCTAATGATAACAGCATAATGTAAAGCACATGATTTCACAGTGGTTTCATGGATAAAATCATTAGAGAATTTAGGATGATTTGACCATCTAACGAAGTAGTGATAACAAAAATCATAATCCACAGTATAAAAAAAAAAGAACCTATGAGTTCATATAAAAATGAAGATTAAACAAATAAAGAGGAAGAAAGAGCCCTTCCTTAGAATAGAATACCAAGTAACAAATGCAGCAGATACGAGCGATATAATAATTCAACATTTAGCAATCAACTTAGTAACAGTAGTCTCAGGAAAATGTCATCAATGGATGCTAAATCTATTGGGTGATGCACAACAGGATATTTATATGGTCTCAAGTATTTTCCCTCAAGACATTCATTAACTACAAAGGGGAAAGGGTAACTAGTGTGGAGAAATCTGGCAGTCATGACCTTAAACAAATGATCAAAGTTATCACCAATATTTGACAAAATATGCAGTTGGCTTCCTAACAGATGCACTGAGAAGGACACAATATTCCATCTGTGACAATTTATCCACCAATCATAACATAAATTTAATTATGGGGAAACATTAGACAAATCCAAACTGAAAGAAAAAAGCAATGGTCCACATTCCTCAAAACTGTCAAGATGATAAAAGAAAGTTAGCAGAATTATTTCAGAGAAAAGAGACAGGACAATCACTGCAATAAATTATCCTAGACTGGATCCCAGATAAGGAAATCTCTTTATTTTACAATAAAAAAAAAGCAGTAAAAACAAATGGCAAAACTTGAATAAGATCTGTATATTAGAGGCTACTATTATATCAATCATCATGTCTTTATTTTCTTAAGTATAGTGTAATTATATAAAAGAATATACTAGTTTTAGGAAATAACAAGTATTTAAGAGTAAAGGAGTATTATATATTACTCTCAAATTTTGCAAAGAAAATATTAATATGCATGGAAATAAGCAAAGAAAATGGTAAAACAAATGTGATGAAATATTTCAATTTGGTGAATCTGAGGAAAGAGGAATTTTTTTCAAAGTCTTTACATTTCACATAAGACTAAAATTACTTCAAAATGAAAAGTAGAAAATAATTAAAGAAGAGGATTTTTACTTTCCCTACAGAATTATAATTTGAAACAAGTGCCATTTGAAACAAGTACCAGTACAGCCTATAACATATTCTGAATTAAAGATAGATCGTCTTGGGATGCCTGGGTGGCTGGCTCAGTTGGTTAAGCAGCTGCCTTTGGCTCAGGTCATGATCCCAGCGTCCTGGGATAGAGTCCCACACCGGGTTCCTTGCTCACCAGGGAGCCTGCTTCTCCCTCTGCCTCTGCCTGCCACTCTGCCTGTGCTCTTTCTCTCTCTGACAAGTAAATAAATAAAATCTTAAAAAATAAAAAAAGATAGATCATCTTTTATTTAACAACAAGAAACTTGTAATCAATGTGAATTGACTGGGAAATATTTTTTAATCAAGAAACTTACTAGTGCAGCAGTAAGTTTCTTATAATTAATAATACATAAATTTAACAGCAGGTGTCTACGAATTTTTTTTAAGTCGAACATGTGTGGATCTGCGTGGGAGCAAAATAAGCTAATAGGCTCTGAGCAGAAAGAACACAGTTGGAGTTAAAATACTGCCCTACACCTGGAACAGAAGGCAATGTTTATCAATTAATGGTCACTTTCAAGTTTACAAAAGAAAGCAAGAAATGTCAATTAAAACAAAGTATAGGAGATAAGTCAGGCAAATGAGAACTTCTCCCCATCTCATACATTTTAAGAGTACCCTTCCCACTCTCCTTCATTTTGTTCATAGACACTACCACCCACAGTATAATGCCCACGGAGATTAAACACTCTAGCAAAAAAAAAAAAAATCCTTGATCAGGATATGGAGCAAACAGAACTCATGCAGTGCTGGTTCAAGACTGTAAAATAATACAATCACTTTGGAAAAATGTTTGGCAGTTTCCAATAAAGTTAAACATACACTTACTCTATGACCAAGTTATTGCACTCTTAGGCATTTACCCTGGAGGAATGAGTACATATATTCTATAAACTGACCTGTACATACATGAATGCACATAGCAGCACTATTAATAAAAGCCCCAGATGTCTAACAACAGGAAAATGGATTGACTAAATGTGATATACAATGAAATATAACTCAACAATAAGTAACGACAAACAACAAATACAGGTAGTGGCACAGATATATCTTAGAAATATTATGCTGATCCAGGGCGCCTGGGTGGTTCAGTGGGTTAAAGCCTCTGCCTTAGGCTCAGGTCATGATCCCAGGGTCCTGGGATTGAGCCCCACATCAGGCTCTCTGCTCAGCGGGGAGCCTGCTTCCTCCCTTCTCTCTGCCTGCCTCTCTGCCTACTTGTGATCTCTGTTTCAAATAAAGAAATAAAATCTTTTAAAAAAGAAAAGAAAAGAAATATTATGCTGATCCAAAGAAACCAGACAAAAAAGAGTACACAAAGTATTATTCCACTTGTACGAAGTTCAAGAAGAAAATAAAACTAATGGTTATGGTGATAAAAATTCAGAGCACTGGTTCACTTTGGAGAAAAGGTAGACACACTGATCAGAAAGAATGCAGAGGAACTTTCGGAGGTGATGGAAATGTTCGTTATGATCTGGGTGACGGGGAGGTACACAGGTCATAATTCTTCGAGCTGTATGGTGAAGATGAATGTGTTTTATCTAAGTAAGTTAAGTGTCAATAAAGCGACGTTAGCATGAAGAAAAGCCTCTGGATGTCTAGCCACCTGATCTTTGCCCTTTAGACTCACTGGTTCTCATGCCACCTAGCAAACAATTGCCTTCATCACGTCACACAATTGTCTTGTAAATCAAAGAAGTGCTACGTTTATAGGAAGTTTCCACCGAAAAGTTACTATTATTTCTTAAAGAAAAAGATGGAGCACACGGGCTACCGGAAGAACTGGCTGCAGTGTAACCATATCAAATCAATTCTTCATGGGAAGAAAGAGTCTGAAGAGCTCTGACTCTTCTCAAAACTAGGAACATAAATCCCCCAAATGGCTATTAAACCTCAGCTAGCCTGCATGGTCATGGGCTACTGGGCTATATCAGTCTTCAGATCAGTGCCCAACAAGGTGGTTTCTTGAGGAGGTAAGAAACACAGGCATGCCTCTCACTGAAATATTTGCCTAGAGATATTTCTGTTCCTGAGAATGAAATGCAAATTTGTTTCCAGTAGCCTGAGGTGGGATAGTGGTTTTTATGGTTTTGCTTCAAAACCTGATGAAAATTGGGAGTGAGTTCATCTCTTTTTATAAGGTTATTTGGTGAGGTTTCCAATATGATCTAATCTTGCCCTGGAAAATGAACTAAAAGGAGTTGACTGGTTATTAGGAATGAGTTCACTGGCCCCACTTTACAGCCATCCAAGTGGATGTCTCCATGGAAGTGTCGAGGCTGCTCCTGTCCCAGCTGGGTTCAGGGACCTCCCTGTGACTTCAGAGGGACTTCCCAGGGCAGAACAGGGAAGAATCATATCCAACTCCTTTCACATTTTAAGTGTGCTTGTCTTTCCATTACCTACTCCTATTTTCAGAGCTGTATAATTTAACTTCCCAAATTAAGACCAGGTTAAAAACCAATAGCCTCTACTCACCCAGACACAATCTATTGTGCCTGAATTTAAAACAACACCCACGCATCTGTTTTTCTCTATTGAAAAAGCACAGGTGGATTGTTCCAACATTAAATCTTTCCAAAGTACACTTGATTCGAGTGAAAAGCAATTAGAATAGTCTAATAAAATTAATCAACTTCCACAATTAAAGGGGGAAAAAATGAAAGGACTTTTACAGGATAACATTTTGCATGCTGACTTGTAACTTCACACTCGATAAGGTGAGCTCTGATCTTTTGTAGATATTTTCACACTTGCTTTCACTAGTTAAATAAAGACTTGCTCCAGTGCCTGCCCTTTTCATGAAATTAAATAAAATGAACTTAATAGTCCCTGACTTCCACAAGGTCAGAAGTTGTTAATGACAACAAAAACCTGAAAGTGTCTACATCATTGTAAACAAAGTTTTAAAAAACGCTGAATAGATAATGAGGGAATAATGAGTTTAGGGAAAAAGTCTTGTGGAAGAAGGTCAGAGCTGAACTCTGACAGAGAAAGGAACTTTACTTTGATTCTCTGACCAGTTTTTCTGAAAAGAATATCCTTTAGTGCCGTGGTTCTCAGTGGGACACAATTTTCTGCCACCACCACCTAATAATGTCTGAATAAATTTCTGATTGTCAAACTAGGAAAGGGATGTGCTACTGGCATCCCAGGGGTCAGAGATTATGTTAAATATACTATATTGCCCAGGACAACCTTCCTTGTCCCCAGAACTCCCCGCAACAAAGAATTATTGGTCCAAATTATCAATAACTCAAAAACACTGTTTAGGATTACTCAGAACTTCACATTCATAATAGAGCTATATTGGCTTTTATATGTAAGTCACCTACAGACCTCAAGGAGGAGAAAGGACCAGGGCGCCTGGGTGGCTCAGTAGGTTAAAGCCTCTGCATTTGGCTTGGGTCATGATCGCAGGGTCCTGGGATCGAGCCCCGCATCGGGCTCTCTGGTCCGTGGAGAGCGTGCTTTCTCCTCTCTCTCTGCCTGCCTCTCTGCCTACTTGTGATCTCTGTCTGTCAAATAAGTAAATAAAATCTTTAAGTTTAAAAAAAAAAAAGGAGGAGGAAGGACCAATGTACTTAAGACTTTTCAATACCAGATTCAAACACGTTTTTAAAAGGATACATAAATCTCAAAACCTGCACTTAAATCATCTTTCTCCCCCTAGAATTATGGAGCTATAAGACACATATAAGTTTAAGGTGAATGACATAATTTGATATATGTATATATTGTTAAATGCTACTACAATAAGGTTAGATGACATGTATCATCTCACAAAGTCATCTTCTTTATGTATGTATATAGTAAGAAGTTTTTTTTTCAATTTATTGTACTTTATCTACTGGTAGATGACAGTACTTTTTTATTTGTTCAGTTAGGCAACATATGATACAGTATGAAGTTTTAAGATCTATTCTCTTAGCAACTTCCAAGTATATGATTTAATACTGTATTGTTAACTATAGTCACCATGCTGTACATTAGATCTCTAGAACTTGTTTATCTGATAAACGGAGAGTCTATACACTTTGACCTTCACCCATTTTCCCTACTCCCTGCCCTTGGCAACCACCAAACTACAATCTGTCATCGTAAGTGTGGTATTTTGTTAAGAGTCCACATATGAATGAGATCATACAGTATCTGTTCTTCTCTATTTGACTTACCCCACTTAGTGTAATGCTCTGAAAGTTCATCAGTGTTGTATGGAAATGGCAGGATTTCTTTCATCTTTAGGCTGAATAATATTGCATGATAGATTGATCAACCATTGATCGCTAGATAACAAATTCTTTATCCACTGATCCATCATGGACACTTAGGTTGTTTCCATGTGTTGGCTATTATAAACAATGCTGTAATGAACGTGGGGATATATCTTCAACAATATAACTTATATTTTCATTCCTTAGGTTGTATACCCAGAAATGGGATTGCTGAATCATATGGAAGTTATATTTTTAATTTTTTGAGAAACTTTGCCATACTGTTTTTCATAGTGGCTGTACCAATTTATATTCCTTCCAACAGTGCACAGGACTGCCTTTTCTCCATTTTCTCACCACCATTTATCATCACATGTATTTTTGATACTAGCCATTCTAACAGGTGTGAAGTGATATCTTATCGAGGCTTTGATTTTCATTTTCCAGATGATCAGCAATGTTGAACACCTTTCGAGGCACCTGTTGGCTACTTCTATCTCTTCTTGGAAAAAAAAGCCAATTCAGGTCCTTTGCCCATTTTTAAATTAGATTTGAATTTTATTTTTGGTTTTTGTTTTGTTTTGTTTTTGCTACTAGTTGTAGGAGTTCCTCATATATCCGGGATATTAACCCCTTACCAGATACATGATTTGCAAATATTTTGTCCCATTCTATAGGCTGCCTTTTCATTCTGTTGATTGTTTCTTTCGCTGCACAGCTTTTTAGTTTGGTGTAGTTCTTCATGTTGATTTTTATTTTTTGTTGTTTGTGCTTGTGGTGTCATACCAGTAAATCATTGCCAAGTCCAATGTCAAGGAGGTTCTTCCCTGTTTTCTTCTAGGAGATTTGCAGTACATCAGGTCTTCTATTTAAGTCTTTTATCTCTTTTGAGTTAATTTCTGTGGGCAGTATAAAATAGTATAAAATGAGTTAACTTTTGGGAGCAATACTGTCTTGCCCATCAACAGATGATGGATAAAGATACAGTATATATCTTCTACCACTATATTTATATATTACATATTATTGGAATTTTATTCTGTCACGAGAAAAAAGGGCATCCAGCCATTTGCAACAACATGGATGGACCTTGAGGACATTATGCTAAGTAAGATAAGTCAGACAGATAAAGACAAATATTGTATTGTATCTCTTATATGTGAAATCTAAAAGCCCATCTTTTGAAACATAGAGGAAATGATGGTTAATGATGGTTAACATAGAGGAAATGATGGTTACCAGAGGGGGATAGGGCAGATGCTGTTTAAGAATACAAGCCTGCAATGAGCAGTTAATAAGCCCTGGAAATCTAATGCAAAATATTGTGAATATAGACAACAATACTATATTATTATCATCCAGCTTGCTAAGAGACTAGACCTTAATTATTCCAACCACTAAAAAAAATGGTAATTATGCAACATGATAGAGGTGCTATTTATCACTACAATGGCAATCACAGTATATACATCTATCAAACTAACATGGTGTACACCTTAAATTTGCACGATGATATATGTCAAATATATTTCAATAAAAATATAAAAAAGTAAATTCACAATTAAAAATGAATAAATTTAAACTGTCAATAGTTTATTCGAAAACATTTGCTAAGAACCGTTTTAGACTGAATGTTTTTATTCCTCCAAAATTCTTATCTTGGAGCTCCAACCCCCAATGTGATGGTATTTAGAGATGGGGGCCCCCGGAGGTAAAAAGGGTTAGATAGGTCCAGGTGGGGCCTTGGTCTGATGAGGTTGGTACTATTATTAAAAAAGATACCAGAATGCTTATCTCTCTGCACCAGCACAAAGAGGAGATCATATGCACACACACACAGGGAGATGGCACCTGCTTACAAGCCACAAGAGGCTTCAGAATGAAGCCTATTTTGCTGGCCCCTTAACCCTGGACTTCCCAACCTTGAATTAAGAAATAAGTTGCTGTTGTTTAAGCTATCCAGTTTATAGTATTTTGTTATGGCAGCTTGAGCTAATACAAGAACCTACTATTTTCTAAGCATTGCAATAGACAGTGGGGCACCAATAACAGTAAGAGACACCAAGTCCTCACTGTGTTAGCATGTACACAGAATGTTGCTTAAGGCCATGAATGTGGATGAGATCACCTACAAAGAAATTTTACATAAAGAAGAAAAGAAGGTAAATAGATCAAAGGAAAGAGGAGAGGAGAGAAGTGGAGAAGGGAAGAGGAGAGAGGGAGAGAGAGAGAGAAGAATGCCTTATATGACTCCAAAGTTTAAAGTTCAAGCACATGAGGAAGAACCAGCAAAGACTCAGACCATGGCTGGGACTATGATGTCAAGGGACATTAACTAGGAAAAAGGTGGCAATGAACAATTAAATCAACCGCTGATGTGAGATCAAGTAACTGGAAGGCAGAAAATGTTCTTTCCTTTGGCCACTGCAAGTTATCATTAATCTTGACAAGAGTAGCTGTGGAGCTTGAGAATGTGTCTCAGATTAAAGTGGACTTAAAAGGGCAGTGAAGAAGTGAAGACAGAATGCCTACACTTCCTTTTTAAGAAGTACTGATGGGAAAGGGAACAGGAAAGGGTGGGGGATAATGTAAGAAAGAAGACATACAATTTTAAGATATAATCATGTTCATATGAAAATGAAAAATTCTAACAAAGGAGAAGTTTGATAATGCAGAAAACAGAGGAAAAAATTTAAAGAATGAAGTCCATGAGTAACAAAAGCAGAAAGGTAACATTTACCTCTGATAGGAGCCAGAGAATAAAAAAAATATATATCTATTTACCTATCTATCTATATCTATCTATCTATCTATCTATCTAAAGGAAGACAGGTGTAGGCCAGGCTACAGGTTTGGAAGATGGAGTGAGAAAATGCAGTTTTCAACTAGTGGCTTTTATTTTCTCAACAAAATTTAAAGAATGAAGTCCATGAGTAACAAAAGCAGAAAGGTAACATTTACCTCTGATAGGAGCCAGAGAATAAAAAAATATATCTATCTATCTACCTATCTATCTATATCTATCTATCTATCTATCTATCTATCTAAAGGAGACAGATGTAGGCCAGGCTACAGGTTTGGGAGATGGAGTGAGAAAATGCAGTTTTCAACTAGTGGCTTTTATTTTCTCAACAAAATACCATAATTTAATATATATTTTCATGCTTTCCTATTCCCAACTTGCTACAAATAAACCACTTTGGCATCCATCAGCAAACACAGGATCATGATTTAGTACTGTTACAGCTTCAAAGAGAAAGAATAAATTAACATTTAAATGTTTTACTATCCAAAAGTTTTTTCTGAAGCCCACACAATAAAAAAAAAAATACTACATTTGAAATCCAGAGGTTTTATTTTGAAAGATACAGAACTTATTGAGATTAAAAAAAAGAAGAAGAAAATAAACAAGTAGGAGGAGAGGGAGAAAAATGGCTGAGAACTAAAAAGGAAAGTTCTGAAGGAAGCAAGATGGAGACTTTATGCTACAACAGTGATACATTGGAAAGATAACAGAGGAATGCTCTGGCTCATCCCAGGATGAGACTAGATGACAGTGCCCTGGTTCATGAGGCATAAGAGAAAGGGGTAAGAGCTAATGTCTTTGGGGTGGGTCAGTAGATACTGGGACATAGAACAAGAACCGGTGTGTGGAGGGAGAGAGGGGCATATAAATGTGATCCCAGACCTTTATGAATACTGAGAGGCTGGACACTCTGCCCAACCTATGTCCTGAAGACATTCTTCACTAAGCTGAGTAGAGCTCTGGGTTAGATAAGAGTACGGGAATGTGTCTCAAAGTGACTTCCCAGGAAAGCTTGGAAGGTAATCAGAATACGCTATCTGGATGATGGGCATTAAGGAGGGCCCTTGATGTAATGAGCACTGGCTGTTATATGCAACTGATGAATCACTAAACTTTACCTTTGAAACTAATAATATACCACATGTTAATTGATTTAAATTTTTTTTTTTAAATATGCCATCCCAATGTTTGCCATTTCTGCATGAGAATTATTTTGAATTGAAGGCAACTGAAAAACAGCAGACCTAGGAAAGCTCTCTTCCACTTTCTCCCTAAAGGTGGGGCATAGATTTCCCTTTCTGATGGTATCTTTCTTCCCACCCACACCAGGAAGAGGGAGCTCAACTCTTACCACTGGAGATGGCATCAACTTGAATCTCATTAGCAAGTCTTACTGAAATAACCCTTACTTTCCATTAATTTCCTTCATATATTTACTTCAGCAGAAGTTACCGCTCCTAGAAGCCCAACCCCTTGTATTTTTGTATTGTCATTTCTCCACAGATTTGTCACTCTTCCTTAAAATGGTATTTAAGCACATGGGCTTAATTGCTTCTTTGAGTTTTTCACTTTCTTTTCTGTGAGAATCCTGTCCAGAGGTAAAATTAAAATATTAACTTCAAATAAAATTTGTATGTTTTTTCTCTTGTTTATCTGTCCTTTGCCAGTTTAATTTGCATAGCCCTAGGTGTTGAACCTAAGATGATAAAGAACAAAATTTTCCCCTCCCCTACACTTGGAATTTATGTGTTTATTGAAGAAAAGCAGAGAGGTCAGATGTGAAGCATGCCTGATAAGTCTCTTAAAGGTGGGAAGATAGAAGAGTCTGGAAAAAATAGAGAAACACTGGGAGAGTTGCTCAGGCTACTGAGTGAGTGGAAGAACGATGGGGGTGAATAATCAACCATCCAGCTGATGGGGGTGAATAATCAACCATCCAACCAAGGCAAAAAGGAAAAGCCCTAACAGCCTAAGTAGCAACTGCTTTAGATGTTGCGCGTAGAAAGATGCAAATGTCTTTTTCCAGATGCTTGAGCATTCCTTGGCTAAAATCTTTAACTAGAACTTGATCATATGATAAGCGCAATTATTATTAGGGCACAGCACACCTCCACTCCTCAACTGGAAAAGTAAATGAACTTCTGGCTAGAAGTTGTCAGGGAAGAAATAAATGGTAAAGTCCTTCAAAGAGTTAGAATTGAACTCTTGAGTTTCTTCATTTGTACATCCTTGTAGAAGATTTATTTCATTACTCAATGAAAACAAAGCAATTTTCTTTCTGTTTCTGTTTACCTTTGGTGCACTTGGCATTTGACTACACATTTCTGGACTCTGAATCACAGCTTTTCAGGGATTTGATGTTAACCACTAAAGGGGTATGGAACGGTAAGCTAATTATAATTATGCTCCTAATCCTGGTATTATACCATAATACGAAGATAAAATTATTATACCATAATAAGAAGATAAAAGGAAAAATAAGATCTAACTAAGCAATTGTTCAGTGAATTTTTTGAAAAGACACAATGTATATATTCTATACACATGAACTTCTTGAATAATTTTTAAACTTCCATTATTTTCTAACTTTATTCCAATAAAAAAGCTCTTTGAGATGAATGAAATATTTTTTTCTAAATAAATACCTTCATCTTTCTCTTAATTTAAACTTTAGGATGATTTTAGTAAATAATAATTGTTTTTCATTGTACAATAATCTCCCTAATTACTGACTTGAGCTCTAAATTATAAAATATAGAGGATGAAATTTTGAGAGAGGTAGTAAACAAAATTCTATAGGGAAGGAGATTATTACACACAGAGCTCTTTTGGTAAAGCATTTCAACTGCCCTAATTTGAAAATAATCTATCTCTTTCTGAGATATCTCTTCCATTTGGATGGACTTCCCACTTAAACATAGCTAAGGCAATTTCATTTGTGATGCTGGGTAAGGTGTTGCAACTACCTGGTTTGGGACGTTTTCACTACAGTCTTAGGGAGAGAAAGAAGCTGAGATTGTGGGAAGAGGTGGGGGAAAGGCAGGGACAGAAAAGCCCTGCTTATTTATTTGCAAATCTCTCTTCCTTGTTAATTTATAAAGAGACAATCATTGCCAGCCTTAGGCTCTATCACTTCCCTTTTTTTTATAACCTTAAGTAGGTTCCCAGGGCAAGATCTCCAATAACCCGAGTCAAAAACCATTCTCTCTTACTAGATGAAGTTGACAAGATGACCGAGAATAATTACATCTATTCACAAAGCAAAATCAAGATGTTAGTCCAGTCTGTGGTGAGAAACCAGGTATCTAGCTACAGGCAAAGGCACAGTCATGAATCTCTAATAAAAACATAATGAAAAGAAAACAGGACTCATTCACTGAAATATAGTTATCTCCATAAAGCCACCCCTTCATCTGGGAGGCACTCACCTAGTCTGGAACAAGAGTCAATAGGTGAGAGTAATTTGTTTAAAAAAAAAAAAAAAAAAAAAAAAAGAACCACTATGGACTACTTGGATTCTTTGCCTAAAACAAAACAACACTTTCCATTTGTTCTTTGGGATATAAGAGACTATGCCCTTAATATTAAGAATATTTACACTGACCTGAGAATGAGTGAATTGAGTTCCAAAGCCTTATGGCTCCTTTAATAACTCCAGAAGGATTTATTGAACACCTACTTGGTGAGAAACATGATACCAGGTCTTATAACACACATCAGAATATATTATGTTCTAACATATCCTCAGAAAATAATAAGTAAACCTCATGAAATGCAACCACTTTTAGACTGTGATATGAGTGCAAAAACTGAGAGGGATTCCTTTTGGCTTTGACTTCAGGAAGAGTGACCCCTGGGCAGATACACACACTAAAATCTTCCAAATAAAGGAAATGGAGAGATCCAAAGAGTAGAAAGGTACGGGAAAATTTACTGGGTGGCAGGAGAGAAGGGTTCATTGGGAGCATTATGAACATTGAGGCTGAAAAGTTAGGGAAGGTATAATGGAGGATTCTAATAGCTTCACTAAGGAATTTTAAGACTTGCTTTTATTTTTAACTGCAGCCCTTTTCAGACCCTCTAGTAAGTTAATATGCATTGTGACTCTCTAAAAATACAGCATGCCATAATCTCAAATGTTTTGTTCATGAAAACTTGTATATGAGATGTAATGAGACCCTTGTCCATTCATTTCATACACTTAGAGAAACCCTATTTTAGGGGAATTTGAAACTGTTTCACATTGAATGTGATAGCATTAATATTTATTAACAGAATCAGACCAGCCTAAAAGGTATTTGGCTTTATACTTATTAGGGATGATGTAAAAATGGCTGAGTCCTAAATTGGAAGATAATGTAAAGTCTGTCTGGTGCTGTTGGAGCTATCTGACATTTCAACAGCCTCAAAGAAAACAAACAAAAAACAAAACAAAACAAAAAATAAATAAAACAACAAAAACAAAAAAAAAGCAAACAAAACAAACAAATGGAAAGCCACACTATCATTGTCTAGCCTCTGGTGACAGGAACTCAACCAAAGAAACATTTTCATCTTCAAACAGTTTATTATTTTGAACCCAAATCTACTTTTCCAAGCTGGCTAGGTTCTTTTGGGGCAATCACTAAATGCCTAAATTTTCTCCTCCCCTAAAGCCCTTTATGTAGTTGGAAACAATTATCTCATATCCCCTTAATTTCTCTTTTCCTAGTTCTTTCAATTGTGCATCATCTATGGCATAGTTTTTAGGCCCTCACCAGCATAGCCATTCCTCCCTGGTTCCCTGAATACTCCAGGTTGTCTGTATGTCTCTTGACATGAGATAATTGACATGCATTCCTCCCAGTGTGGCCTGTGCTAAGATTTAACAGTCCAAATTCTGAACATTCTGCATCTATTATCACAGAGAAAAGTCACTGGGGTTAACCTGAATTCAGTATGAAGTTATGATCCATTAAATTACTTAAGTACTTTTCCAAAATAAACTTCAACTCAGCCCCATCTCCTACAACTTCTTCCTATGTTGCTGCTATTCAAAACTGTTAAAGTTTATCTTTTACCACCAGCATATCCTTCTTTTTCTGGTATAATCTTTTTGATTCTGATTCTGCCAAGTCATTTTGATCTGCCAATTTGATCAGCAGTCTTCACCTAAGACTGGATAAAATATTAGATAGGAATGGACCAAATACAAAACCTTGCAAGGGAACCAGACACTCCTGTTCATGATGTATTTAATCCATTGCTTAGTGAAATGCTATTTATCTACCAAAAGGGATCACCTACCCTACATGAACTGTAAAAAACTAAGGATCACCCAAATCTACTTATCCTACCTCTGCCTCAGTGCACCAAGAAAAGAAAGGTAAAGGCTACAACATAGCTAGTCAAATATATCTGGCTAGCTCCTCACTTGATACTACTCAGCTTTCAATAGGTCTCAGAATTTGTCTTTTCCTTTCTGAAAACTGGAACATCTTTCTGTAGAATTCTAAATTTTCTCTTATTCTCCCTGACTTGGCAAAATTACTGACCACATTTCTGCAATCTTACCTCCATGCTCTCTTAATATCATGGGACTTTCTCCACTTGGAGCAACAATATCTTTATTCTTAACCTGAATGACAGTATTTTCTTTCTGTTGGAGCAGGAGATCTTAGCTGAGCGTCATCTTTAAAACTAATATACTTACCCTGAAGGAAAAGAAAGATATATTCCCTTATCTCTCTTTCTCTGAGCAAGGGTTGCTCTGAGCAAAGGTTACTCATTGACATTTTGAATTAGATAGTTCTTTATGGAGAGATGTCCTGCACAAAGTAAGATAATTTTTCTGGCCTTTATCTACATATACTAGTAGCTATACCCTTATCCTAAGTAGTAACATAAAAAATGTCTCCAGTCATTGACAAATGCCCCATGTGTTGGGGGAATGAGAGTGCTCTGGTCAAGAACTATAGATCTGAGCTGGAGTTTGCAGAACTTTTCTTTCCTGCTGGTGTGCCCCCTCGGAGCTGAGCCATTGCTGGTTCATAGAGCTTGAAGGATACATTGGCCTTTTTATTTTAACAAAACGGAAGAAAACAAACAGAGCAACAGTATGGATCACTGTGAAGTTCTCAGCAAGAAAGTGATTGAGTTCAAACCACCAGCGTACGAACAGAGATTCTACTTTGTTAAAAACTTAGTGAATCAACATGGACACAAGAAGAATGCAGACTTGGGCTTTGGGGACGCTTGTATGGATGCTGAAATACCACCGCTGCGTTCAGTATCTTGTTGGAGTAGATATTGCTGCCAAATCCTTTGAATGGGGAGGGGGTAGGTTGTCTCCACGAGTGGGGGGTTACACCATTCCTCGGGAACTAGATTTGACTATAACCTTGTATCGTGGTTCTGCTGTACAAAAAGACTCCCGTTTGTGTGGATTTGACTTGGTGACATGTACTGAATTGATAAAACACTTAAATTCTGAAAATCTGGCCAAGATTCCTGAGGTTGTATTTGGGTACTTTTCTCCAGGTATGGTTGTCATCAGCACACCAAACTCTGAATTCAGTCCCCTATTTCCAGCATCAACCTTTAGAGATCCAGATCACAGATTTGAGTGGAAGAGAAAGAGCACTTGCAGATTTGAGCTCTGGATGTGGCAAAGCTCTCCCATTACTTTGTAGAGTTTTCTGGTGTGGAGGATCCACCAGCAGGAGCTGAGCTTGTTGGATACTGTACCCAAACACGGGTCTTCAGAAAAACAGAGCAAAGGCAACTGAATTGAGCGTTTCAGAGCCAGAGGAACATGTTTATGAAGTTGTATATACCACCTCCTACCTGAGTTTACAGCAAAGCAAATACTTCCGGTTTACTCTTGAGTACTGGGGCGGTGAAAGCCATCGTCGATGAAAAGCCGGTTTCTCCAGGGTCCAAGGAGAAAGGAGGGCGGCCGCGTGGCACCGCTTCGCAGCTGCACCCCCTTCCCCCAGCACGGGTTAACAGAAGCTCAAAGGGCCGAAATAGGGCAGTCCACCAAGCCACACAGTGTGGGAGAGAAGTTCTAGGTACCGCTGGAAAGACTCCTCACTCAACCGGAAGGTGAACCGCCTGGCGGCGGGCAGCACGGAGAAGCTGCGCACCGTGGTCGCGGAGGGACTGTGGCTGAATGGAGATCAGACCGCCGCGCAGGGGGAGTTGGTTGACTACGCACACAGCGCCTCTTTCTTGAGGATTTAGTCAGCCCTGCGCTGGAGCCCTAAGTGAGGCAGCTTAGTTTGCAGTTTTCTCTAACCGTGGGTTTTTTCATAGGCTTTTTGCAGGGCAGTGGAGGGCCCATAATGTGCTTTTTCGTGTTTCTTAGACCCATGTTGAATGTGATTTTACAAAAATTTTTAAAGCAAATTGGATTATCAAATAAAACCTTTTCGGGGCGGGGGGGGGGGGAAGACCTATAGATCTGACCAGAAGCAAACTGAAAAGAATAACCTTTTTGTCTATAGTTTTTTCTAATATGTACGCTTTTTATTTAATTTCATTAAAACTAGTTCAAAGAACAGTACAAAATTAAACTAGGAAAACATGCCTAGAATCCATTGTCATTGTCATCATCATAAACCATTATCATCATCATAAACCGTCATCATAAACCTGTTTATGGCCTTAGACGGCATGTGTTACAAAATCCAGATAGCAAACCTAAGGGCCAAGAAGTATCAATTATACCTTTGTCCATTAGGGCAAGTGTAACAAATACCATAGACTAAGGAGGCTTAAACAACAAATATTTATTTCTCACAGTCCTGGAGGCTGGGAAGTCCAAGATAAAGGTGTCAGTTGATTGGTTCCTAATGAGAAACTCTAGCTAGCCTGCAGATAGACACACCCTCTTACTGTGTCCTCTTATGGCAGAGAGACCATCTCTCTCATGTCTCTGGTTACAAGGGCACTAATCCCATTCATGAGGGTTCCACCTTCATGGCCTAATCACCTCTCAAGGCCCCACCTCCAAACACCATTACACTGGGAATAAGGGCTTCTACATATGAATTTCAGAAGTGGATCAAACATTTAGTCCACAGCAAATAGTAACCACAAGAATCGTGACTACAAAAGGATTAAAATGTGTTTCTCTTGTTATATATTTAGCTTCATGTATGGCTTTCAAAGGTCACATAAGTCTGCAAAATGTTTGGTTAAATTCCCTAACCTTCTCACCTATACCACCAGCCTTGGCCCTCTTCTTTCCTTTCAATCCCAACGACTTGTCACTGTTCATTTCTCTTTCCAGTACTATTCCATAAAGAAAGACAATGCTTATCCATGGGATACAAAATGTCCCAAGGAGACCAAGAAGAAAGAGAATACAAGTGAAACAGCAGCACAACCAGTCCCTTTCCTTGGGGATAGCTTGTTGGAGTATCTATCGCCCCCTGGTGGTAAGAGAATCTATTTCTTTCTGCTTTTATTTTGGACTTCTACTTAGTGGCTAGAACTTATTTTCAAGGCTGTTTTATATCAGCTCTGCCAAGAAGCCAGCAGGAGGATGTCATCTATTCTTTTCTTTTCTCAAGAAAAGGATCAAGCCAGAGTAAAGTGATGCATTGCTCATTTTGGCAAATGGTTGCATTGATTTTCACATTTCAAAAGGGGACATGTTTGTCACATTTTATCTTTGAATCAAGAATAGGGTTAAGGTCAATTGTTGATCCAATGTCTATGTTCTCGTTTTTTAATTACAAAATTAAAATTTAAAATGCACTGACAAAACATCACATTTCACAGGTCTCACTAAGTCAATTCTATTCCTTCTTTTAAAAACGTTCTAATAAATTGGAAAAAATAATTAAAGGCCATTGTTCCAACAGTGGTAAAGCTGAGTCTACCAAATATTAGATCAGTAAAAAATTCTTTGAGGGCGCCTGGGTGGCTCAGTGGGTTAAGCCGCTGCCTTCGGCTCAGGTCATGATCTCAGGGTCCTGGGATCGGGCTCTCTGCTCATCGGGGAGCCTGCTTCCTCCTCTCTCTCTCTGCCTGCCTCTCTGCCTACTTGTCATCTCTCTCTGTCAAATAAATAAATAAAATCTTAAAAAAAAAATTCTTTGAGAGCTGACATCAAACGGACTCTTCTGCTGTTGTGTTATCATGGAATCTGCTCATGAAACAAAACTTGACATCTATATTTTGGTGGGTTAATTTGGGAGAAAAAAATCCTTGTTTCGTAAAATTTTAATTTTTATGGCTTCTAGTCATTTTAATATAAACTTGGCAAAAGAAAGGAAATAAAAAGATCAGAGAAGAGATCATAGCTAAATTAAATATATTAGTCTGAGTCACTGAGAGTTTCGATGCCTGCCAAAACTGATTTTTAGGAACATGCAGGATTTTTAGTGAAGAAAGGGTGATGTTAATGAATGGATTTAGTAGCATTTTAAATTGCATTCCAGAAAGGCTATGAGTCTTGGCACATAACTTTGATTGCTTGTGCTTTGACACATTGATCTATAAACTAAATGCATCAACCTTCAATCTATTATGTCCAAGGCTATACATTAGGCACTGGGAAATAATCTTGATAATCACCCCTCCCTTCAGAAATTAACAAAGACTCTCCTAATAAATGAAGGGCTTCTTTTCAGGAAATCAGTTCTTCTTCAAAACAAATCTATCCCATTGGGAGGTGGCCTAAGAGGTGAACTTTGCATTGACCTAAAAAAGTTAACTCATGTAATTCTAGATTAGTCAAGAAGCACTTTGGCAACATGGAAGAAAGGCAATGTATAAATCAAATAATGAATAAGATTATGAATCAGATCAGAAGTATACAAACATGCCTGTTTCACAAAGGCAGAGTTTTTACGTATCAATCCCCAGATCCTTTTGCAAGAGGATAATTCGATGAATACCGACACCAGAAGGCTCTGATTGCATGTGCATGAGACCTTGGTCTCCAAATCCCTTAAATAAATGTCACACCCTTGCACATGTGTTGGCTGGCTTCGAGGCACCTAGCTCTATTAGATTCAAGGTGCACGGGCACTCCTATGAACTGGCACTCTTGTCTCATCCCGGTTCAGGGGTTTGGAGGAAAAACAGCAAGCATCAAAGCCAATGTGACTCCATCCTCTGATATCTATGGTTGGTTGGTGAGGCAACAGTGCTCCAGAAGATTATCTTGTATAACTTTTATCGGTCAGGAAGTACTCTTTACAAAGCATGTTTCCCATTCCAAGGCCGAGGCAGGTTCATGCACTAAACAGGGGTTCTATTCAGTCTTCTGTCTTCCACTCTATGTCTTCTGGATGTATTTAAGTGGTAGGAGAAACAGGACCAAGAGTTACACTGACTACAAATGAAGACAAGCAGGAGTACAGTCCTCAAGTAAATTCTAAAGAAATGAAGACCTGGAGACTCTGAAAACCATCTGCCTTTAAATAGCAGCTTATTCAGGAATGGGGATTTTGAGTTCAGGGGACTAATTTGACATTTGTAAGGTTATCAAGCAAGAACTAAGTCCATTTTTGGTACCACTTTTTGCACAAACTGGTCCAAAATAAATAAGCAGCACAGCTGTGGTGCAGAAAACCTCCTGTGTAAATTATTTTCATGTGTGTGGCTTTTTAAAATGAATTTCCATCAATCTTTCCATGGGTTTTGGTTCACACTAGTCCTGACTATAACTGTATTTTTCCAAAAAGTTAAGAGAGGTGACTATCTATCAGGGACCATCTCTATTATGTCCTCTTTTTTGTTGTTGCTGTTATTTGTTTTTTTTGTTTTTTTTGTTTTTTTTTTTTCAGATTGGGTTTGAGGCTCACCCCATATTTACTCACTATTCTTAATAGGTCACAGAACTTGATTTGGTTCGAAGCAATGTGTGAGTGATTAAATTTGGGTAGCTTCCCACCTCTCCCACTCTATCTCCCTCTACCTCCTCTCCTGAACACTCAGAATTCTTGGCTTTACTATTTATAGTTGCAGGGAAGCTCTTGCTTCTCCCACCCACCATTGCTCCAATTTGAAACACATTCAGGGAAAGAGAGGAAGGGGAGTTTGTGGGAAGAGAGGTGGAAGAACCACACCCACGGTGAAGCCACCATCTCCTCCTGTTTGCATGCGGTCAAACACCCAGAAAGAGGGTTTGCTGAGGCTCATTTCAGTACATCCATGCCTCACTGGTCCAAATACATGTTGGTTTCGTATTGTCTGACTCATTCTGATTTTGGCACAAATCAGTTTCTTGATCATGATGGAGGAAAAACCAATAAAGAGAAATGGCTCAAGTCATACCCTCTAATGCTTGAAAATAAAGAGGAGCAAAGGGAAAGAATAAAACCTTCTCGTCATTTTCTCAAGAGTTATCACATTCTGAAAGCCCTGCACCTGACCCTAATTAGGAACCTAATTCCTAAAGGTGGTACCTCATAGCAAATACCACCCCCCCCCCACAAACACACAGGGAAAGGGAAGAAGGTCAGGTGGTTTAGGCTTTAAAACCACTTAAACATTTTTCTGGAAGGTGAGAAGGTAAGGAATCTAAAAGAAAAAAATCTGTAATAGTATTTTGGCAAACTCTCCACATTATAAACTCTATACATAGGCAATCATTTGCTTGTGCCAATTTTGCTTAACTAAAAATGACTCGGATTAAATGTTAAGGGTGGTTGTTTGGTGACAGCAAAGCCTATGTTCTTTTTACCCCTTAAAAAGAATCCAGATAGAGAATACAGAGGTTGCTCCTACTGCCTCAGTCTTCTGTACTTCGACAGTTGCTCTGGTGTTCTTTAGATCTTTTGTTTTCTTGAAACTTTGAGGTTTTGTACCTGTGTCTATGACTTATTCTACATGTAAATAAGTGAATGGAGTAAACCATGTGTAAAAAGCTAAAGAAAGTAGGCAAATAATTGGTGATCATTACTATTACTGAGAGCAGGTAAAAACAGGGAGGATGATGATGTTTAATGTCAAAACGAGCAGCAGAATTTTGGAGTCAAGAAGGCCTAGGTTTAAATTCTGACTCTAGGCGTGAAAACCTGGGCCAGTTTTTAAAAAAATCTTCCTAAGGCTCTGTGTCCTTACCTATAGGATATAGGATAGTATGGTATACTATAGTATACCTATAGATATAGGGTAGTATTAATAAGGGTATATATTTCATAGGAATGGTGTAAGAGTCAAAGCATATACAGACCTCTCCCCAAAAACTAACATTTAGTTTTAAATTTGGGGAGAAAATCAATCACAAGACTCTGAACTGGTTGTGAACTGTTTCTCCGACCTTATTCTTAAAAATCAAGAAAGTAGTTCTTGAATTCAATGTAGTGCTTTAGCAATAGTATAAATTTCCATAATGGGCTCCATTTTCAAAATGCACTGCACAAAACAAAATCTAACAAATACTAATAGTTGTGGTATATTCCAATCCACTTTTTAAAAGAGGACATAGTTCCAAATGCATAGCCAACTAATTAACCTCATCCAAGAATAACAAAAACAAAAATACCATGTGTATTTCTGTTTATTAGTATCTGCAATTGAGACAAAGAGCCCTCCTCTGGGGTTTGGATGAGTTCCAACAGGAAGACTGGGTCAGTCCTCAAAAATGTCCAGCCACAAGGGAATTTCCAAAGCTGATTGATAACAGCTGATTACACATCCTACCCATCCGTGCCCTCCTTTTCCCACCCACAGACAAAAAAAGGAAGAAAAGAAATAAGCACAAAACACAAACTCTATCACTGGACACACCTTTTGTCAAATCCTTTGCTATCTTCTCTTTCTCCAAGACCCATTTGGAATGTTAGGTTTCTTAAGTAATCCAAGAACTCCATAGATGTTAAGTTCAGGATCATATAATGTTGAAAATCTGGAAGACTGTAATATTTTTTCTTAGGAGAAAGAAGCAAACTGAAATCTAATCTTTAAGTTAGTTTTGTCTCTGAAAACCATTTCTTGAAACTCTGCTTTAATACTTACTTATGATTTTTAAAATATGACCAATAATGTATCATCCATAGTTTTATCTAATGAGCAAAGAAAATAAAGTTCTGGGGAAAGTTAAATTCATTCCTAGCCATTTTCATCAGTATTTGAGATTCCTAAGAAAACCTGCTCTTTTAGGGGTACCTAGTTGGCTCAGTCATCAAGCATCTTCCTTCAGCTCAGGTCATGATCCCAGAGTCCTGGGTTTGAGCCCCACATCTGGCTCCCTGTTCTGCAGCTCCCTGCTTCTCCCTCTCCCTCTGCCTGCTTCTTCCCTCCTTTATGCTCACACTCTGTCAAATAAACAAAATCTTAAAAAAAAAAAAAAAGAAAGAAAGAAGAAGAAGAAAGAGGGGCAACTGGGTGGCTTAAGTCATGATCCTGGAGTCCCAGGACTGAGTCCCACATAAGGCTTTCTGCTCAGCTGGGAGTCTGCTTCTCCCTCTGACCCAACCACCCCCCATGCTCACTCGCTCTCTCACTCTCTCTCTCTCTCTCATTCAAATAAATAAATAAGTTATCAAAAAAAAAAAAAAAAGAAAGAAAGAAAATCCTTTTTACCATAAAGGGATTTTTAGTGGAACACTTGGCCATCACATATTTATCCCACATGTGCAAAGAGTTGTTCTGCCCCTGGATATTTAAACATACCGAATGGCTCACTGCCCTCCTATATATTTGCAACTGGTTTGGTGTGATGTACTATAGCACCATTTGCTAAAATAATGCTTTCCAATTATTTTTGGAACAGACCACTGGTGATCTTATCATAATGAGAAACATTAATACAGAAGACTAGTCCAACCTAAAGGAATTATGGAATAGTTTCTTCTTACTAATTTACAAGTTTAAAAGCAATGCCTATCAATTGTCTTTTAACTTTTTTTAGACTTACTTTTTATTATATGAGTGTCTGCATTGTTTGATGTTTTTTTTTAAGATTTTATTTATTTATTTGACAGAGAGAGAGATCACAAATAGGCAGAGAGACAGACAGAGAGAGAGATGAGGAGAAGCAGGCTCCCTGCTGAGCAGAGAGCCCTATGTGGGACTCGATCCCAGACCCCTGGGATCATGACCTGAGCCGAAGGCAGAGGCTTAACCCACTGAGCCACCCAGGCGCCCCTTGTTTGATGTTTTTAAAGTAACTATGTCATCATAATTAATGTTATTTAATTATAAGTACATAAAATTATAAATACTACATTATATGATCTATGCAAGCACATATTATAAAATTAAAAACTGCTTAAGTATCAGTAAGGGGCGGATGTGTTGTATGTTGAGGATAATTTAGGGGAAGAAGGGTCTAATTCTTAGCTAAGTCACTTTTTTTTTAAAAGATTTTATTTATTTATTTGACAGAGAGAGATCACAAGTAGGCAGAGAGGCAGGCAGAGAGGGGGAAGCAGGCTCCCTGCTGAGCAGAGAGACTGATGTGGGGCTCGATCCCAGGACCCTGAGATCATGACCTGAGCCGAAGACAGAGGTGTTAACCCACTGAGCCACCCAGGCACCCCAGCTAGGTCACTTTCTGCTTATGTGATCTCTTGCAAGTTATTTAGAGTGTATTTTAGGAGAACAAAGTGGTGGTTACCAATGGGCAGTTGAAATAGATAAAGGGGATAAAGAGTACATTTACCTTGATGAGCACTGAGAAATTTATGAGACTGTTGAACATTACATCATATACCTGAAATTAATACAACACTGTTAATTATATTTCTCAATAAATAAATACAAATAAAGTGAGTGTATTTTACTCTTCATTTATAAAATGAGGGTGATAATGGGTAAACTTGTTATAAGATTAACAGAAGTCAAACATAATGCAGTTCTAATTTTTATTGTGTCATCAGTGGTAGACATTAGTACTGCTATTATTCTTATCATTATTATATTATAAACCACCATTGCTCAGTGGCCTCTGACTTCCTCATAGCCACCTTTCTTATGCTTTGAAGTTCTCCAAAGATTGCTAAAAACTGATGAGTGATGATGCAGTCCATTGATACAATCAGCACCCTTGAGTGCCATTTTTCTGGGCAGAAGCACCTATATTGTCATCTTTTTTTTTCTGTCTGGTATATATATAGGATAAAAGCTATCCATCCTTTTCAAATTAAACAGAAAACAAGAAATATGAAGACAAATACCTATCAACTGAGTTCTAGATGGCTAGCTAATAAAAATAGTCACAAGTGAAATCTAAATTCAAAATGTGTCTTGGAACAAATTCATCCACTCAACTTTTTGGTTGATGTGCAGAGGGCCTAGACAATATCTATTTTTCAACAGTACTTCTCCTATATGGTCACACTCTAAAGTTTATTTTATGGCTAATATTAGACTTCAACATATAGTTCAAATAAGTTCTTTTGTTCTCTGAAATACATCATTCGGTGAAAAGTTTGGGGAAAACAAGTGATTAGATGGAATAACTTGGCATGTGGCTTCATTTCTCTGCTGAAGGATTCATCCCATGTCAGGATGAATAAATAAGCCTTACCCAATAGACAAGAGCTCATGCAACAATTTAATATTTAATTAGAAAGACCAAATTAAGCTGTTGTGTCTGGGGCTTAGATAAGCATTAACTTGGAGGAAAGGAGACAAATTCTTAGAAATTCATAATATAAAAATTAATTGGAATGGTACAACAGGACAAAGGTGATCCCTTAAAAAAAATGGAAGACAGATGACCTCACTAGACAACTCAGAGGAAAGAACCTCAGCTAGAAACAACTGTAGTAACTGCATGATTATATCAATAGACAATTTCAAAGGAGTTAAATTCTTTTGAAGGTGCCAAATTATTTGTGTGGTATTTTTATTTTTTATTTGCAGCATAAGTGTCATGTAAGCACTGCTATATATATCTGTAGGGCAAATGGATATTTTACCAATTGCAAGATTTCCCCTTTTTTAAAAGCTTCTTTAAAGATTTTACTTATTTATTTGACACAGAGACAGAGATCACAAGTAGGCAGAGAGGCAGGCAGAGGGGGTGGAGGGAAGCAGGCTCCCTGCTGAGCAGAAAACCTGATGTGGGGCTCAATCCCAGGACCCTGAGATCATAACCTGAGCTGAAAGCAGACGCTTAATCCACTGAGCCACCCAGGCACCCCAAAAAGCTTCTTTAAATATAGGAAGAAAATATAATCAGTGCCATCAAAATCTACACTGAGACTCAGGAGGAAATTCTCATGGAAATGTGGCTACTCCCCAAGAAGAATCTGGCTCTCGGGACTGTACTCAACATCTAAAGCAGACACTGAGCCATATTTATGATTTGGAGGCTTTTTTGCTATTATGAATTAATGCTTGTAATTTATGCCTTCTACATTTTCCCTCTCATTACATATATACACACATATTACATACATATACATATTCTTCTAAAATGCACTTACAAGTTTGTTTTAAAACTTTTTAAATAATACATATCACCAATGTTTTATATATAAACTCTCAATTTCCACCTGTATTAGCTATAAGTTAAAGCCTCACACATACCATTTAGATGACAACAATTAATAAAGATGAAAATCATTCCAGTGGTAATCATTATTTATGTGGCACAGACCACAGTATATTGCATGGGTCAGCTGAGTCCTCTATACCCTAACGTAGCATTTTGCAGAAACCAGTCTAACTTTCAGTGTGCATTAAATGTTGCCCACACAAAGCTGAAAAGCTGCTGTGTTCCAGAGTGGAATTTAGGAACTGAGAAGAACCAAGTGAATGGCCAATGTCTCCTCTGATTCTAAAATAATTAAAACAATTTTCATTTCTAAGCTTAAGTGGTGGTCCTTCATGATTCCGGGAAGATAAGGCTGATTTGATTCTCACATTTTACTTAGATCAGTTCAGTCTTCATCAGATTGATGTGAAAGACTTTTCTATCAGGACTGCCTTCTGCTCAATGAGACCTGTTCTTTCCCAACACACAATCATACTTCCATGATTTTCTAGCATTTGAAAGACTGTAAAGAAATTATTCCAGGTGGGATAAAGATGAGTAAACCAAAGTTTGCTCTCTTTTCTTACTCTCCCCACAGATCTGTGAGGTCAGGTACTTGTTCTCTGTCCAGGTGGGTGTCTACTCAAAGGAGTTGGCAGTGAAAAGTTAAAAGCAGATAAGCTAGGCATGAGCACAAATGTTCCCAACAAAGGTTGAGAGGGGATTCTCAGAAATCCTGATCCAAGGAAAGTAGCAGCAACAATTCTGTTTACATCAAATCTGAGACCAAGACTCAGGAAAGGAAAGCAGCCTTTATTATTTTTAAAGATTTTATTTATTTATTTGACAGAGATCACAATTAGGCAGAGAGGCAGGCAGAGAGAGAGAGAGAGAGAGAGAGAGAGAGGAGGATGCAGGCTCCCCGCTGAGCAGAGATCCCCATGCAGGGCTCGATCCCAGGACCCTGGAATCATGACCTGAGCTGAAGGCAGAAGCTTTAACCCAACTGAGCTACCCAGGCACCCCGGAAAGCAGCCTTTAGAAATAATTTTTTTTTAAAAAGATTATTTATTTATTTATTTGACAGAGAGAAATCACAAGTAGATGGAGAGGCAGGCAGAGAGAAAGAGAGAGAGAGAGAGAGAGGGAAGCAGGCTCCCTGCCGAGCAGAGAGGACCCTGAGATCCCAGGACCCTGAGATCATGACCTGAGCCGAAGGCAGCGGCTTAACCCACTGAGCCACCCAGGCGCCCCAGAAATAAATTTTATATCAGCCTAAAGACAGAGGAACAGAGGAACATGTGCCACTGATTGCTGTGTTCTATCCTTGTTCTGTTCCAAAATCCTGATATATATTATCTGATACAGAAAAGTGTTCTGAAGTAATAAAAGGGCTAAAGACGGATACTTTTGCAAATGAAGCTTTGTTATTTTTAAAATACTAGTAACAGCTAACCTTAAATAACAAAATAAAATTGCTTAGTAATTATCCTAATTTGTAAGAGTGGTTACTAATTATGCTAACACATAAAGTGTTGCCTCAAAGTACGTGAATGTGCTTGAAATGGTTTGTTCTATTTGTCTGGTTTATTAGTCCTGGAATCCTGTTTCATTCATTATTTAAATTAAAAAAAATTAATAGAAAGTCAATCTCTTACTAGATATCACAGGCAGAGATTTAAACTGACCCCTCTGATCTTCTCTTTTGTAGTCTTAATAAGTTCATAGTAATTCAAAACCTTTCAAAGCCCAGTTATTAACACATTTAAAATAAGAATCAATTGAATGTATGAAATTGGTTACACCTTCAAAATAGAGCAGTAGAGCCTGCGTCATGCATGGAGTGAAAGTAAGCACATGGCAAGATTTGGTTGCTTAGCTTCAACCTTAGGTCTATTACACTTTTGTGCATCAACATTTTTAAAACGCATCAACCAACCCAAGTATCTGAGACATCCCTATAGTGTTATGCATTTATTCATTCATTAAATATTTGTAAAGCACCTATCATGGTCCTGGTACTAATTAGACAATGGGATTTTTTTTTTAAAGATTTTATTTATTTATTTGACAGAGAGAAATCACAAGTAGATGGAGAGGCAGGCAGAGAGAGAGAGAGGGAAGCAGGCTCTCCGCTGAGCAGAGAGCCCGATGCGGGACTCGATCCCAGGACTCTGAGATCATGACCTGAGCCGAAGGCAGAGGCTTAACCCACTGAACCACCCAGGCGCCCTAGACAATGGGATTTTTAAAATGAGTAAGACTTTAAAGTTTTATGTGTGTGTAGAATGGCAGAGTCAGTATGACAAATGCACGTATAGACAGATGCATTTTAGGGACTCAACAAAGGTAGCTAAAGTTCTCTGAATTAACTATGTCACGTTTTCCTTAAAAAACCACCTTTATCACATATGGGGCTATGCATTCCCAGTGATATTCACTTCTTCATCTCCCATTTACCACTCACCCAATTAAGGAGGGATGGGGGAATAAGCAATATAGAAGCCACTTTTTTATTATTTATATTGACTCATAAATGAGACAAGAGAACAAGCGCACGAACAGGAAGGCCCAACCCTTCTAAGTAACATATTGGGAGTTGGCTTTCCACTTGGCCTACCCTAAGTGAACTGTTTATAGGTAAATTCCGAGACCTGATCTCTCCTCAACCTTAATCTCTGAAGAGCAATCAGTCCTGTTCCTACATGAGACATTAGACTGGAGAATAAAATACCAGCACATCCTTGGCAGGGAATCAGGAATCAGGAAAAACCCTAAGAGTCCAAGGTCATGCCAGCAGGTCTACTGATAGATCCTACACAGCAAAAACTACTGCCAGAAGAGGACATGCCTGTGGGTGTAATATGGCCTTTGAGAAGGACTGTATTCTTTACAACTGTTAGGAAAACCTCTATATAACAAACATGTGCATATGCCCCAAGGGCAAAGCATACTACTGATGAATTAGTTGAATAAAATACAGCTTCTACTTGTAACATCATTAATACTTCATACTACAGAGTTTTGTAATTCAGGAATTCTTTGACTTGGAGCAGATGAAACTTAAGAGAAACATCTCCAAAGTGAAAATGAGTTTATGATAGACACTTTGTTGCCAGTGAGAGGAAGAGTGGATTTAAAAAAAAAAATGGTCTAGGGGTACCTTTTTTTGTAGCAATCAATTTCATAAGTTAATTTTAATGCAGTCTTTAAACTTAAATTACAAAATCGCCTGTCATGTAGAGAGTGTCATCAGGAGACAATGTGATACAGAGACTGTTAACTGGCTTTCATACCTAATTACATGGCATACAAATAAATGACACTCTTTAAACAAGAAAAAATAATCCCATCCAAATTCTTCTTGATATATTTTCCACCTGCTAAAAACATAGACAATTGGAGACTCTCTCTTTGCAATGGAAAAGCACACAAACTTACAGAGTTGTTTAAAAAATAATCAATGCCCACTTGTTATTTCTACAATGACAGAGAATATGTAAGTAAATACAATGATCCAGAAGGAAAAAGAAATATACTTTTGATGGGGCTGCAAACATATATTTCAACGGACTCATCAACAAAGTGGGTAAGTGAGGACCCAAAGTATAAAGCCTGTGAAGTGAAGGTTTCAGAAAGGAGATTTGGTCTTGAAAAGGAAATATGAGGGGTCTTGCCATATGCTGTTAACCAATGAGGTGTTGACCTATGAGGCGGAGGTAATGAGTACTCTTGACTCTGTGGTGTTAGTGTAAACAATCCCTCGAGCTCAAGTATCAGCCATTTAAATAAATTCGGGAGACAGAGGAAGTGATGTTTATAGGCTAGAAGTCTGGGATCCTTTTTAAACAACCTTGGGTATACAGATCACAAAATGGAAACCTGATCTGATGGGAAGAAAATAAGAGGAAGTGGCACAGGGTAAACTTGAGGGTGTGGGTCAGAAATCCTGAAATACAGTTCTGAGAAAGAAAAAAAAAAACTTTATCCATTTGAGATGAACATCTTACCTCAAAAAGTTAGTGTATAACTATTTACCAGAGGTCGACAAAAATCTATTTTTGTAAGTTAATTTTTTCAAAGTTACAAATTCCATTTATCTGTGTAAATAGGAAGTTGTGTCACAAGTTTGTCCTAAGGCAAATTTTAAAAACAATTTAACTTTGAAATATTAAAAATCTATAGCATGCTTATATTTATTATATTTTGCTAAATGCAGTATAAAAATTATTGGCAGTTTGGGGCACCTAGATGGTTCAGTGGGTTAAAGCCTCTGTCTTTGGCTCAGGTCATGAGCCCAGGGTCCTAGGGTCCGGCGGGGGGTGGGAGGGTGTCTCTGCTCAGCAGGGAGTCTGCTTCCTCCTCTGTCTCTGCCTGCCTCTTTGCCTACTTGTGATCTCTGTCTGTCAAATAAATGAATAAATAAATCTTAAAGGAAGATTTTATAGGAAGTTTAAAGGAAGAATATATCAATATCCTTAGTACCAAGACTGACCTGAACTAGAAAATATGTTGTTGATAATTTCCTAAGTAAATAACACTGACATTTAGATGCCTATTATTAAGTGAAAGAGGCCAATGTGAAAAGGCTACATTATATATGACTCTAACCATAGGGCATTCTGGAAAAGGCAAAACGATGGAGATACTAAAAAGATCAATGGTTCACCAGAGAGTGCTGTCATTGTGGAAAGATGAATAGGCAGAGCACAGAGAATTTTTAGGGCAGTGAAAACAATATCTGTATGATATTATAATGATAGATATATTTAATTACACATTTCTCCAAGTCCATAAAATATACAACACTAAGAATGAAACTTAAATCATAGAGTAGGAATGATTATTATATGATAATGTAAATTCATATTTGGCAAAAAAAAATATATGTACCATTTTGGTGAGTAATGTTGATGATGGAGGAGGCTATGCATGAGTAGATACAGAATATATGTGGGAACTCTCTTTACTTTCCTCTCAATTTTGTTGTAAACTTAAAATGTCTCTAAAAGAAAGGTCTCTAAATAAATAAATAAATGCAAAGGAGATGGATGGAAACAAGCGAGAAGTAGATTTGTATATGAGCTAATGGGTTTGTCCCAGTCCAGTCCTGAAGAAACATTCCAGATTTTCAAGGGAGAGTAAAAACACATCCATACATCCTATGGATGAGGGCTTGAGGATCTCTTGGCCTCATCAATAATCTAGTGTGGTGTATGTAATTTTGGCTTCATTCTTGCCTTTGGTATAATGCAAACTGTAGTTACTGCCCTCTAAATTTTAACTGGAGTGCTAATGTTCTTTTCATAAGCAGGATCTGAAATATAGTCTTAGCCCTAATTGAAAAGTACATTTTAATTGAATAATCATTGGCACAGCTTGAGATCTGAGACCTGAGGGAACTAATTACTCTATGTCCAATCAGATTTGGTCTCTTCAACTCCCTTTCAGAGGCCTGTTTCCTCAATGTCCCTGTTTCCCATCTGTTCAAATTCAACACCACCACATCCATCCATCACAATCAGAGACTGTCCTATTTCTGTAAAGAGTGCTATCATTCTCCCTCACTAAGCCCACCTTCCTCTAACTAGCACTGACACAAACACACAAACATACACACACACACACCAAGTATTCTACCAAGTTCTATTTGTACTTCTTTTGCTGTATGTCCTATATTTGCTCTTTATATTGTGTTCCCAGAGCCATCCCTCTATTGTTAATAGCCACATAACTGGTCTCCTTGTCTCCAATCTCTCCAGACCTTCTGAGATTCTCTTAGCAAATCTTTCTTCAAATGCTCCAAGTCTCAGGATATGATTATGTCAGTAGTTTCTCCACTGCCTTCAGACAAACTTCAAAACCTCTAATTAGGCTTTTTTTTTTTTTTAAGATTTTATTTATTTATTTGACAGACAGAGATCACAAGTAGGCAGAGAGGCGGGGGTGGTGGTGGGGGAAGCAGGCTACCCGCTGAGCAGAGAGTCGAATGTGGGGCTCGATCCCAGAACCCTGGGATCATGACCTGAGCTGAAGGCAGAGGCTTTAACCCACTGAGCTACCCAGGTGCCCCAAAGTAGGCTTTTCCACTCAATACTCTATTGTCACCTGCTTTTACCCAACTCTCCAGTCTAGACTGTTGACACTTTCCTACCCAAGCACAATTTGTGTTTTCTCTTCTTGTGTCATGGCTTCAGCTACAACTACCTCTGCTTGAAATGCTTCCGTCAATGTCTCTACTTTGTGAAATTGGTTATCTTTTAAGCTTCCATTCCAGTATCCCCTATTCCATGGAGTTCTGCTCCAGGCACCCAGGCTGGTCTCTCTTCTCAAGATTCCCTTAGTATTTTATCTGTATCTTTTCTATGGGACTTACATTCCTCCCTATATCATGTTTGTTTGTGAATGTACTTTATCACCCCTTCTCTTTAACCAGGCTGTGAGATTAGATCCTGTCTGATTCATTCACCTTGAAAGCCCCCCACAGTGTTTTACACATAGTAGAACACAGTAAATATTTGTTGGGCAAAGAGCAAACAGCTCAATGGAAAGCCTAGAGTTTGAAAACATTTTTATGAATTTCCCACTCCAAACTAGTCAGCAAATGTTGACCCCCTACTCATGAGATTTTAAAGAATCATATGATACAATTCTGTTATTCTCATTGTTGTTTTGAAGTAGAAATAGAAAAAAATAGAGATGTTAGAATTTGCATGATAAAAAAGTAAACCAAAGGGGATGAATCTGGTAGATGTGATTAAAGCAACTTTTTAACAGTTTTGACACATAATCGAAATTGACTATGTGAGTAAAATCCACCAAAATAAAAAATTAGCTCATTTTTCACAACTTTAAACTGAACCTTAAATAGGAAAAAGAAATTTCAAGTTTGGATTTGTACATATAATTAAACCTGAATACCTGAAACTCCTTGTTAAAGGGGTCATAATCTAATTGAGAAACTATGCTGAATTAATTAAGTTTAATCTGCATATCTCTTCAGCCATTCAAACACTATTTTTATACAATACAAACTTATGAATGCATTTTCATGACTTACATTTTAAAGATTTTTTTTAGTTCAAGTAAAACATAAATTACTTTAGCAGATTATTAACTGTGCTGCCTTTGGAATGACGTATCCAAGTTCTCAGTTAATCAGCTTGCAGCTTCCGTTTTTCAGAAGTAAAGAGAAAGATTTGAAAATGTGTATTTGTTCGTATAATGCTATGATTTATGTCAGTTTCCCTTTTTATTTTCAAACCTTCTGTAAAAGAGCAATCCAGTTTGAACCACCTTTAAAGGAAAAAAATATATATCCAAAAATAAAACCACTGCATAAAGATTTTTGAAGGCTTCATCAAAAATCAGGCGGAGGTTAACTTAAGTGTCAAACTATGATTTGGTGTCAGCCTAACAAATCCATCTTGCATGTGGAGAAAAACAAGCTCAGTGCAGTTTACGAACTTCTATCTCTGATTATCTCACATGGTAGCTGCCTTCTGTTTCCATGGTCCTAATCTTGGATAAATGGCTCAAGAGGTAATGCTGCTTCAATCTTTAGAATTATATTCCTAACTGGAGGGTGTATGTGTGTGTGTGTATATGTGTACTCATACACATTGTGGTAAAATTTCCACAAAGAAGGGGCACCTGGGTAACTTAGTTGGTTGAGTGACCAATTCTTGGTTTTGGCTCAGTTCATCATCTCAAGGTCTTAGGATCTAGTTCCAGATTCAGTGGGGAATCTGCTTGAGGATACTCTCCTTCTCCCTCGGCCCCTCCCCCTGCTTGTACTCATTCTCCCTCTCTCTCTAAAATAAATAAATCTTTAAAAAAGATCCATAAAGAATAAATTGCCAATTTTGAGGGATTTTTTCCCCCAACTCACAGAAAAGTAGAATGCTGAGACTTCCATCTCATTTCCACCACTTACTAGTTTTGTGATACTCAGCAGGTCACCTGATATGTCTGCAGCACTATAAGATAAAGATAAGAATAGTTCTTCCTATATAGGCTATAGTAAGGGTTTTATGAAAAAATATAAGCCATATGTATGGCAACTATCTCTGCTTGAAATGCATCTGTTGGTGTCTCTACCTCGCTGGGTAAAAAGTTGGTGACAATAAGGAATTGGGTTAAAAAGCCAGATTAGAGGTTTTGAAACATAATAAGCACTTAGTCAATTTTACTTGGTATTGCTGAAATATTATTTGTTGTTGTACTGTTGTTGTATTGTTCTGTTGTTGTATAATCCACCTTCTTCATTTTATAGACCATTAAGCAGTCCTAGAAGCATCGAGTAGCTCTATACCTTAATGACTAAGAGTATCTGTTCTGAAGCCACAATGCCTAAATTTGAATCCCAACCTTCTGCCTAATAAATGTGTAATCTTGATCAACTTAATTAATATCATTGTTTCAGTTTCCAAAGTCATAAATTATGGTTAATAATAGTCACCAACCACCTCATAGTGTTGTTGCGCAGATAAAATGAGTTAATCCATGGAAAGCAATCTGAATAGTATATGAGCTCAATAAACACTAGTTAACATAGTTAACATAATAAAATCATGATTACTACTACTACCACTATTGTTATTATTAACAGACTTACACTGCATATTAGAATAGTGGTTAGAATACTGGTTAACACATGGTAAGTGCTCAATAAACATTCGCTATCCAGAGGTGGCCAGGAGGGAAAAGGGTCATTCTGAATGTAGCACAAAGGCATGGTAACAATAATCTTAAGTATCATTTAAGTTGTAGTACTTGGGAAAAAAAAAAATCAGGCCTTTGACTATGTGCTCTAGGAAGAAGGAAAATTTCAACTTTGTCCTGTGCTCCAAAATTTCCTGAGCTGACCATTTCCTCGCCTGCAGGGGGTCCTATCCTGCAGCAAGCTGACACCTATGCAGCCAGCTTGAGACAGTTCTCGCCTAACACTCACGGCTGTGTCCACAACCCCTTATGGATCAAGTTAACTTCTGGAGCTCTTCCTGATAAGAAGCTGCTATACTGAGATTAGGAGTTTCAGGAAATAGAGATGAGAGACACTGTAACAAAGAAGGAATCAAACAGGGACCACACTTGCTGGTTGTGGGTTTTGTCAGTGTCACTGGAAGACTGTGAGGAACATAACCTATGCATTTGCAAGTTGGAGAGGAAAAAGGAAAAAGATCATTACTGGGAATTTTGTTTCTCTTCCTCTTTTCAAATGTGATATCATAACTACTATGTGAACTGGGAGAGAAATTAAATAGACCTGGAAATGCATTGGATGTGCAAATCTGATGAATATTCAAAAGAGCTTCAATATTGTCTGGCACATCTTTTATTCACAAGTGATCCTATATTAAGAAAAATTACTAATGTTATTTAGAAAGACACTTCTAATAAAAATCAATAAAAATCATAAAGACTATTCAGGCAGGAATGTACTTTTGCATTCCCTTTAGAATGTTACAGCAAATCCTGAGACTGTTCTGGTCTGGACAAGATGGCACAGACTCGTTTCTACTTGCTTCTCCCTCCTAAATACAGATATAAACCCTGAAAGTAATAGAAGAGGCAATCTGAGGGAAACTTGGGTAGAGAAAGGAAGACTGGCAAGGGACCTAATCAGGAAGGAACAGCACAGCAGCAGGGAGTCTCTTAGGTTTACTTGCCTCACTCACTCACCCAACAGAAGAAGGTAACCAAGCAATAGAATGTAGTCCAGGGGTCCTCAGACCTTCACCAGATTCATCAGGAATCCCTCTAATAAAATGATGTAAACTCAGCACCACTGGAAAGGGGAGTAACAGAGAGCCCTCATTAGAGAGTCCTTAAAACAAGGGCCTGGTCCGGGAAGCATGACCGTTCTCCACTGGGCTGGAGAGCTCTTACCCCTAAAGGGAAAGACAAGGTGAACAGATGATACCACCAAAGGTATGCCACCTCAAGTGCACCTGGCCTGGGAAGTATCTTTATACCAATATTCCTTTATCCACCCAGAGACATTGGGAGGGCAGGTACACAGATGGGATTACAGAATTCCACCACAAGTGGTCTAAGTCGACAGTGTCTTTTTCCCATGGGCCTGAGACTCTCCTGCCTTGATGAGAGACAGTCAGGCAACTGGACAGCATCAGCAAGGAGGGTCTCACAAGTGCCTGACAAGGAAACTGCTTTATCCCCACAGGCTTAACTCTTCTCCCCCTCCTAACGGCACCAGGTATTCTGGCCTAGGGATAACACTTTCACTGCCTTAGGGACACCAGTAGGGTCCAGTGGGAGTCCCAGAAGCACCAGACTAACCCAGCAGACCAAAATACATTGGGGAAGTTCTGAAAATTAATGAAGTTATTATTGCAACCACAGCTCACAAAAGAAGGTATGCTCCTGTGTAAACCTAAACATAGTGACTGCCTACTAAAATAAATGATGCCTATAAGACCCAGATTCTCCAAACTTAATAGCCAAAATACCCAGAAAACAAAGAATATTTTATCTGTCATATCAAGAAACAGAGAAATCACAACTTAAATGAGAAAAGACAACCAACTGATGCCAATACTGAGATGAAGCACATGTTATCTGAGAAGCCATCCTCAAAATACTTCAATAAGCACTTGAAAATTCTCTTGAAACAAATGAGGAGAAGGGAGTTGAGGGAAATTGGAAGGGGAGGTGAACCATGAGAGACTATGGACTCTGAAAAACAAGCTGAGGGTTTTGAAGGGGCAGGGGGTGGGAGGTTGGGGGAACCAGGTGGGGGTATTAGAGAGGGCACAGATTATATGGAGCACTGGGTCTGATGCAAAAACAATGAATACCATTATGCTGAAAAGAAATAAAAAATTTTTTTAAAAAACATGAAAAAATTGGAAATGTCAGCAAAGAAAAAAGTTGCTAAAATAAAGAAACAAAATGGAACTTAAAGAATTGAAAACCACAGTAACTGTAAAGTTTTAAAAACTTACTAGATTGGTCCGATAGGAGACTGAAGAAGATAAAGGTCAGAATCAGTGAACTTCAGGACTTGAGGACAGATTAAAAAAAAAGGTACCCTATTCAAACAAAAAAGAAAAAATAGATCAAAAACTAACAGATAAAACCCCAGAGTATGAGGGACCTGTATGATAACAACAAGAAAGCCAAAATTCGTATCATCAGAACTGTGGGATGAAAGGAGAGGGGGAAAAAAGTGGGGCTAAAGGGGTATTTGAAGAAATAATAGCTGAAAATTTCCAAATTTGGTAAAAGACATAAACTTAGATTTAAGAAGGTGCATGACTCACCAAAGAACTTAAATCCTAAGAAATCCATACCAAGACACAGGATATCTAACTGTGAAAATTAACAGAAAGAGGAAATTCTTGAAAGCAAGCAGAGAGAAACAATGCATTACATATAGGAAACACCAATTTCAATGACAGCATATTTCTCATATGAAATCATGGAGTACAAAGAAGTGGCAAACATTTTTCAAGTCTTGAAAGAAAGAACTATTAACCACAAATTCTATAACCAATGAAACCTCTCCTCATAAGGGAATAGAATATAAAAACATTCTCGGGTGAAGGAAAATTGAAAAAGAATTTGACATTAGTAACCAAAGATTAGATAGTAGAGTTCTTCAAGAAGAAATGCAGGGATAAAAGAAGGAACTTTGGAGATGAAGAAGGAAGGACCAACAACAGAAAGAACAGAAGCATAGACACATAACACACTATTCTTCTGCTTACGGGTTTTACAAATCGTATTTGATAGATGAGTTAAAATTTGATACTCAAGATAATATTTAAAATAAAGAAGTTACCTTCTTTGCCTACCTTTACAGGGAATTAAATACAATAAAAATTTCCATACTTCACTCAAAGTGGTTAAATGTTGATACCAGTAGATGATGTGTATTGTAATTCCCAGAGCAACCATTATGAAAACAACAGAAGGAGATACACTCAAACTCAAAAACACCATAAAGAAATCAAAATGGAATGTTAAAAAAAAGTTTGAGTAATCTATGGAAAGGCAAGAATTGAGAGGCAGAGAAACAAGAAACAGAAGAAATAAAGAAAACCAAACAGAAAACAAATAATGAAATGGCAGGTGTAAGCCTTAACATATCAATAGTTACCTTAAATATAGTCTAAAAGCCAATTAAAAGGCAGAGATTAGAAAATGGATTAACAAATCATAATCCAACTATATATTGTCTACAAGATACTTCAAAAATGATGACACAGGTAGACTGAAAGAAAAAGGATGAAAAAAATATACAATGATAATGTTTTTAAAGTAGGAGTCACCATATTAAAATCAGATAAATTATGTCAGATAAATTATACTTTGATTTAGAAGAAAATTATTAGTGACAAAGAAGAATATAACATAATGATAAAAAAAATCTCATCAGAAAGAAAACACAATCCTAAATGTGAACCCTCCAAAAAAATAGAGTTTCAAAATACATGAAGCAAAATTGACATAGCTGAAAATGAAATAGATCACATTATTGTTGGGGATTTCAATACCTCAATTTAAGCAAGTGGTACAACTACTAGACAATCAGGGATGTGGAAGAGATGAATAACACAATCAGCTAACAGGGTCCAACTGACACACAGACAAGGATCTACCCAACAATAGCAGAATATATGTTTTTTCAAGCACAGATAGAATATTCACCAAAATAATCCATATCTGAGGCCATAAATTACTCAAAAGATTTAAAAGACATTAGTATTTCAATGCACAGAGTATGTTGTTGGACCATACTGGAATCAAACTAGAAATGACAAGAGAAAACTCTATAAACAATTAGATACTAAGTAACGTACTGTAAATAGCCCATGAGTCAGAGAGGAGGTCTCAAAGGAAATTAAGAATACACAGAACCTGAATTAACATTAAAATAAAATATACATAAAGTGGGATGTTGTTACTACAGTTTCATAAGGCAGATTTGTAGCACTAAATACTCACACTGACCAACATTAAAGACCCAAATCATTAACTGCTTCTCTACCAGAAAACTAAAGAGGTAAGAAAAAATATGCCCAAACTACTATGAGAAAGAAATAATAAGGAGCAGAAATCAATGGAATTGAAAATAGGAAAAACAATAGAAAAGATGAAACAAAAATGTTTCTTAAAAAAAAACCTGATAAACTTCTAGCAAGACTGCCAAAAATAAAATGAGGGAAGACACAAACCATCAATATAAGGGATGAAATTGGGTTTTTCACTACAGTTTCTATAGTGATCCTGTAGTAATTAAATAAGGAACTTTACCCTTAAAAATTTGACAACTCAGAAGAAATTGATCAGTTCCTCAAAAACCACAAAGACCAAAACAAAGTAGATTATCTCAGTAATATTATAATCACTAAAGGAACTGAATTTGTTATTTAAAAGCTCCTGAAGAAAATCTTCAGACCCAGGTGGTGTCATTAGAAAAATGCTACCACTGAAAGAATTAATACCAATTCTTAAAAATTTCTTCCAGAAAATAAAAGAAGATGAAACACTTTCTAAGTCATTTTATATGGCCATTATAGACCAAATTGATAGCAAAACCAAATAAAAACAACAGTAAAAACAAAAACAACAACAACAACAACAAAAAAAAAAAACAAAAAACTACAGACCAATATCCCTCAGGTCTATGGATGTAAAAATCAACACAAAATATTAACTACTTGAACCCAACAATATATAAAAAGAATTATATACAATGACCAGGTGCAGTTTATTCTAGGTACATGAGGCTGTTTCAGCATTCATTTAAGAACCAGTGTGGTCCATAATATGAACAGGCTAAATTAGAAAAATCATATGAGATTACATCAATTTACAGAAAATGCATTTCATAAAATTTAACACCATTCATGATAAATGCCCAGCAAGTTAGGCATAGACAGAAATTACCTCAACTTGAAAAATGAGGATTTACAAAACAACCTAGAGTTAATATTGTATTTAATGTGAAAGACAGTTTTCTTCCTAAAAATCAGGAAGAAGGCAAAGATGTCAATTCTTACCACTCTTACACACATAGTTCTGGAAGTTCTCACCAGTGAAATTAGGGAACAACACACACAAAAGGAGCATGCAGATCAGAAAAGAAGAAAAAAATCTGTTCCTGTTTGCAGATGACATAATTACCTACATAGAAAATCAGGAACAATCTACAAAAGTCTTACAGATCTAATAAGTGATTTTGGCAAGATCACCGGATAAAGGAACAATACACAAAAATTAATCATATTTCTGTATAGCAGCAATAAATATGCAGAAGCAGGACTTAAAAACACACCATTTGGGGCACCTGGGTGGCTCAGTGGGTTAAGCATCTGCCTTTGGCTCAGGTCGTAATCTTGGGATCCTGGGATCAAGTCCCATGTCAGGCTCTCTGCTCAGCAGGGAGCCTGCTTCTCTCTCTCTCTCTCTCTTTCTCTCTCTCTTTTCCTGCCTCTTTGCCTACTTGTAATCTCTCTTTGTCAAATAAATAAATAAATAAAATCTTTAAAAAAACACCATTTGTAATCACTTCAAAGAAAATCAAATGCTTTGGTATAAAGTTATCAAAACATATACAGCACTAGTATGCTCATAAAAGAAATAAAAATAATTTAAATAAATATTCATGGATTTGATTATATGAAATAGTGAAGATATCAATTCTCTTCAACGGATCTGTAGGTTTAATGCAATTCCTACCAAAGTCCCAGCAATAATTTTTATAGATATAGCAAGATTATTCTAAAATTTATATGAGATGGCACAGATAGTATATTAGCTAAAATAATATTGACAAATGAAAGTAAAGTAGAAGGAATAACTATACCCAATGTTTAGGCATATTCTATAGTGACCAAAATCAAGACAATGTGATACTGGCAGAGACACAAACACATAGATCAATACAACAAAATAGAGAATCCAGAGTAGATTTAGACAAATACATCTAAATTTTGACAAAGTACAAAAACAATTTGCATGACAGTGTTTACAACAAATGGTGATGGAAAAATTGGACATCTGTTGGCAATAAATGAACCTCAATCTAAACGTCAGACCTAGGGTTCCATGCAATCCCTGCCCTCCTTATACCCATCACCAGGAGCACTGGGTGTTAAATGAAAACAATGAATCATGTAACACTACATCAAAAACAAATGATGTACTGTATGGTGACTAACATGACATAATATAAAAAAATAAATAAATAAATAATAAACTTCAGACCTTACACAAAAATTAACTTAAAATGAATCATGGACTTAAATGTAAAACATAAAGCAATAAAAACTTTGAGGTAAGAACATGGAGAAAATCTTCAGAATCTCTACTAGGCAAAGAAAACTTTGATAATACCAGAAACACAACCCATAAAAGAAAAACTGATAAATTGGATGTCAACAAAGTTAAAAATGTTTGCTTTGCCGAAGATCCAGTTAAGGGGATGAAAATAAACTATAGACTGGTAAAGAATACTTGCAAACTACCTATTGAACAAAGGGCCAGTATCTAGATTATACAAAGAACTTTGAAAACTCACAGTAAAAAGCAAACAATTAAGAACCATGAACAACATTAAGGATCCTATAGTAAGGGAACTATTCTGTATTTTGACTGCAGAAGTGAACACCCAAAACTTTACATGTGATAAAACTGGGAAGACTCTGGCACACACGTGTGTGTGCTCATGCACATTCACATACACCTTATTACATATTATTATAAGGAAAACTAGGAAATCTGAATAAGTTCAGTGGGTTATATCAATGTTAATATCCTGTGATATATTACAGTTTTACAATTATTTAAGGAACTCATTCAACTCAGTAACAACCAAAAAATCTGATTTTAAAATGAGATTTTTCTGGGTGCCTGGGTAGCTCAGTCAGTTAAGAGTCTGCCTTCAGCTCAGGTCATGATCCCAGGGACTGAGTCCTGCATCAGGCTCCCCGCTCAGCTTTGACTGCTGTCTCTGTCTGACAAAAAAATAAATAACATCCAAAAATAAAAAAATTAACTAAAATGGGACTTTTCTAAAACAACATACGAATGGCCAGCACATACATATAGATGCTCAGTATCACTTACCATCAAGGAAATGCAAATCAAAACCACAATGAGATATCATTACACCTGTCAGAATGGCTATTATCAAAAAGACAAGAAATAACAAGCGCATTGAGGATGTGGAGAAAAGTGCACTGCTTGTGGGAAACTAAATTGGTACAACTACTATAGAAAACAGGATGGAGGGGCCTCAGAAAATTAAAAATAGAACTATCACATGATCCTGAAATCCCACTTCTGTGTATATAATCAAAGGAAATAAAATCAAAATCTTGAAGAGATATTTGCATCCCCATTTTAACCACAACATTTTCTACAATAGCTAAGAAAGGGAAACGAATTAAATGAGTATGTATCAATGGATCAATGGATGAAGAAAATGTGATGTGTATACACACACACACACACACACACACACACAAAGGAATATTATTCAGCCATAAAATGATGGAAATCCTGCCATTTGTGGCAATATAGATGGATCTTGAGGGCATCAAGTTAAGTGAGATAAATCAGACAGAGAAAGAAAGATAATGCATGATCTAATTTATATGTGGAATCTAAGGCAAACAAATTCATAGAACCAGAGAATATATTGTTGGTTGCCAGAGGTAGGGATGAGGGTCAGCAAAATATGTGAAGGTGGTCAAAAGGCATAAACTTCCAATTACTAAAAAAAGGAGAAAGACTTTGATACTATATCCAGACCCAGATGGCACCAATACCATTAGAATAGAGGCCACAGATACCTCTATTTCTGCAATTAGTTAACCTGCCTCTCATATAGTATCACTCCAGCAATACAGGCAGTCCTAGAAAATGTCTGGAGACATCTACCCAGGAGATCTAGAGTAACATACAGGGAAGTGAAAATGTGGTATGTCAAAAGACAGCCTTGCTCAATGTCCCACAGCTTTTTAGTTGGGGTATAACTGGACAGCTCACATCATTGATAAGCTGACACATACTCTACCTGACTTATTTATTTTAAAATTCTTACAATCACTGATTTCTAAACCCACTCTTTGTTTCTTTCATCTTGCACTTCTTGGTGATATAATGTATGTGATTCAAGACCTGTCACATGTCAAAGACATGTGTACTTTAAGTATTCAACAAAAAGTAGTTGCATGATTTGAATTCAAGAATCTTCTTTTTAAAGGTTTTATTTATTTACTCATGAGAGACAGAGAGAGAAAGAGAGAGAGAGGCAGAGGGAAAAGCAGGCTCCTCAAAGAACAGGGAGCCCAACAAAGGACTGATCCCAAGACCCTGTGACCCAAGCCACAGGCAGACGCCTTACCATCTGAGCCACCCAGGCCCCCCCTCAAGAATTTTTTTTTTTAAGTTTCCATGTGCAATACATATACCCTATAGAAATTAAACCAAAGCAAACTTAGTTTATTTTCTAATAAATAATGAAATAGGTAGGCTATCAGCTCTTTAACAATGCAGTAGAAGGCAAACTTAAAAAAAGATATGAGATGATCAGATGACAGAGGGATGACCTCTAGCCAAGGGGATGAGAAAAAAGCTCCACGAAGGAAAAGAAATTTAAACTGAACCTCAATTGATGGGTGGGACTTGGGAGGCAGAGGGAGTGACAGTGTTTCTCAAAGAAACTGGAAGAAACTTTCTTCTGTTTACTGAAGAAAAGAAAAAGTGAGGAAACAGTCCTAGAAAGGGCAATTTCTGAAACTCTTCTTTGAAGGGGGTGTGTCTGAGGGTCAAACAAAATAGGCACAAAACCAAGAAAGACTGAAAAGTATACTGAAGGTAAGTTATTAAGCATTTGTATCTACCATGCCAAGGAGTTTGGACATTATAACATGAGAAGAATCATGAGATGTTTGGTCTAGAGAACTTAATCTCACAGTGTTAGTGTTGCATGGAGATGGTGGAACTAAAAATAATGGAGATTTCCATAGAATGACAAAAAGATGGGATCATTTAATGGGGTAAAAGGCAAGTATGTGAAAAATGTGATTTTTGCATAAACTATCTGGATTATCTTTAAATGGCTAAAAATCAAGTTCTTTATATATAACTCTTACCCATCTTCATTTAGTCACTCAACAAGGCATGAACTCTTCTCAATGTTATTGATCATCTTGGGGCAAGGGAGGCAGCCATTAGCAGGATTTCCCTGGTAAAGTATTTAACTCCCTATGACCACTCATGCCTCGCCCCGTCGCCTGCTAGGTGGAATGCCTGCTCTTGCCATCAGTCCTAAGTATTCTTAGAAATGGATGTGTGAACAGAGTTAAGGTTTATGGGGCAGGAGGAATAGATTAACTAGTTACCACATCAGCATGGGTAAGTTTATCTAATTAATCTTTGATGAACCCATTGTCACCAGGAGGATCAGGACACTGGAAAATATAAGCTAAGTAAATGTTTAATTTGCGCAAAGAAAAAGAAGCTTGATGAGCTTCCAGATTCTGACCAGATTTTGCTGGATGGCAGGATCAAGTCTTATCTAAGTATTCTCCAGATGGTGGCCAGAGCTTCTGAGAACAAACATGCTTCAGAAGGACTCTAGCCATGCAAGGCCTTTCAACTGGCTTTGACTTGAAGCCAACTAAGTTTTGTAAAGGTACTAAATTAAAGAAGATCCCATAAAAATGAATCTTTAGTGTCAATTTCATATTTATATTTTTTAAAAAGAAATCATGATGAGAATTAAGAGGAAAGCTAACTTTCCATTTCCAAAAAGGTTTTAGAAAATACCTAGAGAAGTCCTGCCAGGGAAGCAGCTCCTCTCTGGGCTACATTTGCTCACAGTGTGACTCACAGGAGGTCACCTGCAACAGGAGAGGTTCCTTCCTACCCTGGGTTCAGAACCAAATAAATAAATAGCACACCGACTTTGGAGAGACACACGTCAGAGCTAAACGTGTAATTTGGAAAATTATATGTGGCTAATTGCCCAGAAAAGACCTCTTAGGTTTTCACAGAGATTCATTGGGAAGATTTTGGAAGACTCATCAGAAAGGCTTAGAACATTTCTCTTCTTCCCAGGACAAGGGTGAGAAAAAAATATTCTGGGGAACATAAGAATGAGGCAGCATAGAAGTATTTATATTTACCCTAGCGGCTACCAAAGGATAAACAAGAAATGCTCCCATAAACCCTTAACTTATATGAGAGACAGCTCATATGTTTCCCAAGCTGCTATCCTTTTTCTAATCTTAAAGTGTCTATACTATATAGGCACCTGACTCTGCTGGTTGCTCACCAGAATCACTTTTCAGAATTCACTGGTCTTATTTAGGGTTACAGCAAAGATGACTGATTGATTGATAGATATAGATAAATAGATAGATAGATAGATAGATAGATAGATAAAACAAAGTAATTAGGCACAGGCACCTTCTTGATGACAAGCCTTGGCAAAAAACAAAACAGAACAAAATTGTGCAAATAAAATTATGAAGAAAGTTTTGGGATGTCAGCCCAAATCATCTTGCCTTGGGCGATTTTTTTTTTTTTTTGGTCCCCCTCTATCATGACAAAAATAAAGAAGAAGGAAGTGAATAAAATAGTGGCATCTCCTGATTCCCTCAGAAGTTCTCCACATTCTTGTTGAGATAAAAGCTATAAAACATTTGTGTATTCAGAGCAGGTGAAGACTGATAGTTTTTGCCCCAACCCCACCATTTTTACAGATGTGATCTGCTTTTAAATCCCTTGCAGAGTATCTCCTTGATAAGCCTGATTCTTACAAAGCCTATATGACAAATCCTGAATCACAAAACCGAACTACCATCCAACAGAACTTTCTGTAATGATGCAAATGTCTTATAAACCTTGTTGCCCAGTATGTCAGTCATTTGCAACAGGTGACTATTAAACACGTAGAATGTGGATAGTCTACCTGAAAAAATCTTAATGTTATTTAATTAACTGAAATTTAAATAGCCACATATGACTAGAGGCTACCACATACTATATAAAGGACACCAAGTGGCTCTCTTTGATAGTGACAACTCCAAAGTTATCAATGCCTACCTGCCCCATTTTAAACACCTTTAGATTAATGTGGAAGGGCTTTCTAATAGTAAATGAAAAAGAAGTTAGAATTGAAATACATTTTCTAAAAGGATGTAATCACAGTACTTACAGATATGTAGGATAACGGACATAGAGGTAGCTAGTTGCTAAAGGGCCTGTCTTGCACTTTTGATCATGGAAATATTATTATTTGCAATTAACCTTTTAAGCACCCCAAACTGGACCTGACTTGTTTACTTTGCAGTTTCATCATCTCTATGTAAATTGTATTTTGTGGTACTTTTATCTTCTCATAATCCAGTTTTTTTTTTTTTTTATACTATGCACTTCTTCAAGTGAATGCTCTGCCCCTTAACTTCCAAAAATCTACCTAGACAACCACTTGCTTTGTCTACAAAATCAAACAGTCATGATCTTCTTTCTGGGTTAATTAACCTAGTTAACTACTGGGTTAATAGCCAGTTTCTACTGGTATATAGTATTGTTGGTGACTTGCTTTTTCATGTTTTTCTTCCTGAACTTGTAGCAACTTCTTTGATTCCAATGTTTAAAAACTTTATCTTATACCTGTTGTTGACCCATGTACGTGCAACTTCACCAGATTATCTAGAACAAAGGTTCCCAAACTTTAAGGCACATAGGAATCATCACTGGAAGGCTTGCTGAACACAAATTCCTGGGTCCTAACCCCAGAGTTTCTGATTCAGTAGGTCCAGATGGAGCCAGAGAATCTGCATTTCTAACAAGTTCCCAGGTGCTGAGGATGCAGCTTGTTGGGGGACCACAATTTAAGAACCCCTCACCTAGACTTTAAGAACTCTTCTTGGTTTCTTGGATTTCTCACACACCTACCTGAATCCCATGGACGGTCATTTCGGTGTAGACCCCAGCAATGCCCTTTATAAAATTTGGCATGCTGTGAATCAATTGGGATACTATTCAAATGAAGAGTTGGAATCAGTGGGTCTGGAGTAGAACCTCAGAATCTGCATTTTAATAAGCATCCTAGGGGATGCTCATGATCCACTCTGAGTACTACCACCTTGGAATTCTTTACCTTAACTTTCCCCCTTACTCATTTTCACCACTGTGTTATTCTGAGACACAGGTTTCCTAATATCTGCTAAGGAACTGGACTCTTCACACTCATTATCACCTATGAGTCCTGATAGCTAGCACTGGAGCTACCATTCCCCAATCACATATTCAAGGTGGACATCACTGATTCATCATGGTGATTATGAAGGCTGAGTCTGAATGTAGCCTCAACAACCTCCTCAGAACAGTGGGCATCAGACAGCCATTAACGAATCCCAGCAGACTTAGAGCAAGCTGTCTCTCTTTGTTCAAATATATCTCCCAAAATTGTTATACTGAACTTCACTAAGGATTGAAATTTCCCCATCTTTTAATGTCAATAGATAAGTGAGCTTTAAAAAAAAAAAAAAAGATTTTCTTTGACAGAGAGAAAGAGAGAGAGAGCACACACAAGTGGGAGGGAGTGGCAGAGGGAGAGGGAGAAGCAGGCTCTCCACTGAGCAAGGAGCCTGATGTGGGGCTCAATCCCAGGACCCTGGAATCATGCATGGCCTAAGTTGAAGACAGATGCTTAACCGACTGAGCCAGCCAAGCACCCCAATAATCAAGGTTTCTATATACCTGAGAATATCTAATTCACATGGCTACTCAGTTCCTTCTTCCTTGTGAATTTTGATAAATCCATTTCTTCCTCTTGTTTTCAACCATATCTCTCTTTCTTATCTTAGTAGAAGTCATATTCTACCTTATTAATAGCAGATTTTTTCCTTCTAAGATAAAACATACCCTACTTGATATCTTTAATATTTTCTTTTTTTATTTCTCCCTTATCTAAAATAAGCTCATGTCTCTTATCTCAAAAACAAGGACTCTTGATGCTGCTATTACATAAAAAGGCTGGTCTTGTTTCTCTTTGCTTTGACTTTCACTCCCCCAAAATGGAGTCTATACTCATGGCTTCCATTCAAAACACCATTCATTTCTAAACCTCCAGAAACTTGTTTCCTTCCCCACCTCTCTAGCAATGATGTCTCACAAGTGTTTATCCAGGGAATTCAATGACTTTTTCACAGTTTTCAGTGCAATAACCACTACTGATTAAACTCTTAGAATAAAAGGTTTTATTTTCCACTGGCTCCTGGCCTACTCCTTGTTTAGATCTTTGGTTTCATTTCTCTTTCCACCACTTGATATCTAAAACCCAAAAAGTAGTTCTGTCTCTAGTACACTATAGCTTTCTCTCTCCAGCCTTCCTCAGATTTCTCATTGAGTTTCACTGCTTCAGCAAACACTTCTTTTATGGGTGATGACACCCAAACCCATTTTCCTTTGAAGGTTCAGCCCTACTTCCCAAAAAGCCAACTAGGCATCTCCACTAGGATTTTCTCAACAGGTTTAAAGCTAATCTCATTTTCCTCACCTAAGTCAGTTTCCTCTTTGGGTTTCTTATTTTTGCTCTTCAAGTTACCTAGGCTCAGGGTCCTGGAATTGGCCTGGACCTGCCCACATGTCACTCTGTACACCCAATAAGTTCTCAGAGCCTATAAATAGTTCCTTACTTCCTTCAAAGTGTTTCTCTAAACATTCCATTCCTTTTTATCACTGCCAATTCCAACCCAGTCTTATTACTTAATCTTCTAAGCATAGAAGATTTTTCAATTCTCTCCATGTTAATTAATCCAAGAAGCTACTGTAATGGAATTTCCCAAAACCCTTCCTTCTTATGTCACCCTCATGTTCCCAAAGCCTTCATCATACCATTTCCTACAGCAAATATAATCTATAATCCTATCCAAGGGATTCTGTAATTACAACCATTCAATCTATCCAATCTTACCTCCTTCTACCCACTCCATGAACTCCTCAGCCATGTTGGTCCATTTTTTCTCAAAACATGCCATCCTTGTTTACAAAGAGCCATCACACCCCACTCTTACATACTACCAGTTTCTTATGCCCTGCCCTCCTCCACTGTTCATCCCAAAGTCCAACTTCCGGGTGGACTTTCTTGACTATTTTTGCCCTAGTATGGTTTGTATAACTGAAGTCTTTTTTGAACAACTTACACTCATCTTTCCTGTCCTTGCATTGCTATTTACCTTTTCCTATAAATCCTATATTCCTGCACAGATTCAAACATGGAAGGAGGTCTATCTTACATCTGCTAGAATGGCAGCCAATCAAAGATCAGCAATGTCACCAGACAGCTGAGCTTAAAAGTAAAGATTTTATCCTAATTGTGTCCATTTTATGGATCAGCATTAGAATTTCTATGCAGTATGAACTATGCAACTATGCAGCATTGCCCTCAGGGTGACAATTTTATACATTGCTCTATAATAGATAAACACACCAGAGCCGGTAGTATTTCCTCTAATAATGAGGCTTTCACACAGTCAAAATCTGTAGTTTAACTAAATCTTGTTTCATATTCTAGCTAATAAATGCTCCTAAATATTTTTAAGCTTCTCCACCGTCGCTAAGGCTTAGAAAGGCTATTTGTCATACTTGCAAAGGCTTCAAATGAGGCATGATTTCCAGAAGAAAGCAGCTGTGTAAAATTGGCCTACAAACAGAAAGACGGCATGGCTGTGGGACACCTAGCTTGCTGTCAACAACCAAAACCTTCACTGGCACTGGTAAATGTTTTATTGGTTTAATATTAAATTAACTGCCCTTGCATACGGAGTGCATTATATTTAATGGCATTCTGGTATTTGGAACTGCAGTTTGCTCTTATGCACCTGTAAAATTAGTATTTCATAATATTCCACTACGTTCATAAAGCTTCATTTGTTTTATACGCAGTTTTCAAAAGCTTGACATAAGCAGTGGAACTTGGGCTTGGAGAAAATCTGATGGGCAAACTGTTACCACAAAAGAGGGACTCCTTTATTTTTTCTATCTACAACACACACTATTTGAAACAAAGATTATAAGGTTTTTGTTTGTCTTGAGTCATCGGTGAATGATTAATGCACTTTGGTTGCCCTTCACTTTGCTCAGGAAAAGTCTATCTGGGGAGATGAGTAATTGCAGGTTTACTGAGATCAAACTTGACGACAATTCTTTAGGCTGCTCCTGTTTAAATACCTTAACTGTTACTAAACCTTGGGTAGGGAGTCATTTTTGGTTTTGCCCAGACATTTTAAGCCTACAATTAGAGAGGATTATTTACAAATAGTATTCATTTAGGGACAAAATTTCCCCGATTATAAAACAGTTTAAAAAAAAATCCTGAAAACAATGAAGCTTAGATTCTGTGCTTCTCTTATTAAAAGTTATTATATGGCTAACCCAGAACTCACCTTTCATATTAATTGGCCTAATTTACAGAAACAATTGTCATCCACTGATTCTGCTTTTGGCACTGAGAGCAGTTTGAACTACACACACACACACATACACACACAAAACAGTTTTAATAAACTCAGATGGCATTGTGGCAAGCAGACTTTATTTTTACAGGACTCACTTTCTAAGGTAAATTGCCTAGAGCCTGACCTCATTCAAAGACACCCATTCAAAACTTGATCTTCATTTATGTACAAGCACTTGTTTGAATATCTGTTTTCAATTCTTTTGAGTACATAATCTAAATAGATCTATAGAGACAGAAAACAGATTGGTGGTTGCTAAGTGCTGGGGGCAAAGAATGAGGGACTGCTTACTGGGAATGAGGTTTCCTTTCTGGGTGATGAAAATGTTTTGGAAGTAGATAGAGGTGATAAATGTACAACATTGTGAATGCACTTTAAAAATGCCAGTGAATTATACATTTTATGTGTTATGGTTAATTTTATGTATGTGAATATCACTTCAACTAAAAAAAAGAAAAAACTGATCATCATGGGCTTACTGAACATATGGCTTGCAAGCCCCACTCAGGTCAGTTCGACAAGTGATATTGAGCTGCCCTAAAAATGAACCCCACAGCTTATCTTCTGAAAGAAACATGGGACTTCTAACAATTTCTTACATTTTATTATACAATCAAAATTGCCTACTTCTATTTAGACCCCTTGCATCTGTCTCTATTAAAGATTCAATGACCATCTCTCTCCCTTCTTGAAGATCATTCCACCAGTCTCTGTCTCATCACAGTGTGTGGTCTTTCTTCATTTCCTTTCATTTCCTGAGCATACCTAAGGAGCTGGTGTCCCTTGCAGACTCTGCATTAGCCCTCTTCCCTTCCCGGCAGGATCTCAGAGGACTTCTTTGCCCCTATCAGCCTGCTAAGGCCTCTCAATCTTGGACTTGCAGCCCCTCCTTCTTACAGATCTGTGTGGCATTAGCCACCTTCTTGTCCAGAAAACTCTCATTTCCCAAATGGAGTCCACTGTAAAACAACAGCTGACTTTAATAATAGTTTTTGAAAAAATTATTTAGAAAATGTTTTCATAGACATTCTCTTTGAATCTTCACAACTCCTTGGGGGATAAATAATATTGTGTCCCCACATGGCAGCTAAGGAAGTTGAGGTTCATAAAGGTGAAGGGCTTGAGGTCACTAGTTGATAAATAGCAAACATGCCAACTATTCAGCCTCCCAGTTCCTTACTCACCCCAGTGTATGAGAGGGATACCTTTATATCTCTTCAAAAATTGTTCCCTCTCCTACATTTGCAATCTACCTAGGCAACATCACCCTCTCTACACTCAGGCTCAGGAACTGGAGCCTTCCAAGTCATTCATGACCTTCTTCTTCTCTTTCACTGCTAACATCTAACCAAAGTCTCTTACCTGTTGTCTATTCTATGTCCATGGTTACCACTCATCCCCTCTTATATCTTGCCAGACTATTTCAAAAATTCTCTTAACTGACCTCCTAGCACCCATTTCTATCCCTACAGGCTCCTCTATTATTGTATCCCATCATTCATCCCTATTCCAGAGAGCCTTGGTTCATCAGTGGTACCTATCCAACCACATCAAGGGTTTTAGCATGGGATTCAAGGTCTCTTCACATCTTTTCACTTTCCTGGTCTATCTATCATAATTCCTCACCATGTCTTTAATTCAGGGATACTGAATTACCTTCAATTGCCTGAAGCCACTGCATTTCACTCTCCTGTGCCTTTCCTTGTGCTGTTTCTTCTTCTTGAATCTCCTTCTTACTTATTTTCTAATATATGAAATCAATTTGAATTCAAAATTCAATTTGAAACTCACTACCTTTGTGAAATATTTCCTGAGCCCCCCTACATGGTCCAGGGAGAAATAGTCAATCCTTACCTGATTTTTTTTAAAATTTTTTATTTTTTATAAACATATAATATATTTTTATCCCCAGGGGTACAGGTCTGTGAATCGCCCGGTTTACACACTTCACAGCACTCACCAAAGCACATACCCTCCCCAATGTCCATAATCCCACCCCCTTTCTCCCAACCCTCCTCCCCCCAGCAACCCTCAGTTTGCTTTGTGAGATTAAGGGTCACTTATGATTTGTCTCCCTCCCAATCCCATCTTGTTTCATTTATTCTGATATACATGATAAGAAAAGCGCTTTGTATTACCTGATGTTTAATACAAAGCGCTTTTCCTATCATGTATATCAGTTTGCTATAATGAAGTAGCACAACCTTTGTTGCTTAAAACAGCCGAAATTTATTCTGTCACAGTTCTGGAGGCTAGAAATACAAAATCAAGGTGTTGGCAAAGCTACACCCCCTCTGGGAGTTTCAGTGGAGAATCCATTCTTTGCCTCTTCCAATGCCTGATGGTTTGGTTGCCAGAATTTCTTGGCTTGTGACTGCATCTCTCTTAGCTATCTCCACACTCCATGTCTAAAAAGGATTATTTTCCCCTAACACGTGAAGGATAGCTTTGCTGGGTATACTAGTATGGTGTGAAAATCATTTTCACTCACAATTTTAACAGCCTCTTGCCTTGCATTCTAAGTTCCATTATTGCTATCTGGTCCCATTCTTAGGTCTAGTTTACTTTATATGATTTCATTTTTTTCACCCCCCTAAAGTTTTTACCATTTTTTTCTCTCTTTGTCCCTGGTTTCTTAAAATATCATGATGGGGTTGCCTTGGTATAAGTTTTTTTTGGTACTCATTATATCAAATACTTGGTAGGATAGTTCAACATCCCTATTTCTAAGAAATGTTCTATTATTTGGTGAATAACGTCCTATTTTTTTATTCTAATTTTCTCATATACCTACTAGCTAGATGTTCGATGACCCAGAATAATCTGATAACATTCTTAAAAATACTCTGCTTTCGCTCATCTTTTTATCTTTTTATCTTTAAATTCTGGGTATTTTCCTCAGATTTATCTTCCAACAATTCTACTGAATTTTTAAAAAAATTTAGTTATCCTATTTTTAATTTCCACAAGCTCTTATTTTTTCTTGGCCTATTCCATTTTTAGCAACAAAGTTAAGATGCAATGGTTACAATATTTCCATATATCTTTTTGAGATGTTTTATAATAACCTCCTCAAGTTTTCCTTTCTTATTTGTATTGCTTCTTCGTCCTCTGATTTCTTTCTTCCTATTTCTTTTGGTATTTATCTTTTCTGTAATAGATTTTCCTCAAATGGTTGATGTTGCTTGGTTATCCATTTACATTTTACAGCAAAACACTAAATACTTAAATAAAAGCTTTATGTATATTTATATGGTTTCTACAGGCCAAATATATGGCAGGTCAAATATAATTAATGCTGGTCTTCTTTCTAGGGATTGTTTTGGCACTCCACAAAGAGAATCTCCAGTGTTCTGTGTAGAGAATCTCCAATGTTCTGTCTAGAGAGGGGTATATCTAAGGCCAGATGAGAGGCAAGAAGGTCATTTTTCACCTTCTGGTTTATAGACTTCTACTTAGGATCAGTATAACATCCCAAGCTCATTCTCCTCTGGGCCCTTCTCCCTAATCTCTGAGATTTCTCTGGTTCAATTCTTTCAAGGATAAATTTTCAGACTCTTGAAAGCATAGGAAGTTGGGAGAATTTTGTCTTTTTACTATAAACTGTTGGAGTGTGTATGAAGAAGTTGCCTATTTCTTTGACTTATTTCAAACATACCTATTTTCAGCTCCACAGTTCACCACTACACTCTTCATTCCTGCAATTACTTAGCCATTTTCTTATTTACAAACAAACTGGATTGGGTGGCATTTATTTCCATACCACCATCTCCCAGCCCTGGCCCCAAAGTTATTTAGGTCTAACTTTCTAAGTCCTTTCTACCTACTGCATACACTTGCTATCTACTATATAGAAACACTTGCTATTTTCTCTACCTACTACTACATATTTAGAGGTCCAGAATCTCCCAGTTTATTCAAAGATTGTGTTTCTTACTCTCTATTCTTTTTTTTTTTTTTGAGAATGTCTAGAGAGGAGGATACCAGATAATGCTTTATTTATTCCACCACTTGGAAATTAAAGTCCTCATTTATTCCACACCTTTCCCTCTGATCTTTTAACATACACTCTTTACTTTCTTTCTTCTAATTTTAGTATATGTGCTGCCGAAGCGAGCACACTTTCTTTCTTCTAAAAAGATAGTCTTTCCCATTACCACCCCCAAACTTTTAGAGGCTCTGTTTCTGTCTCAAAATCCCCTCTATGACCTGTATTTCTGATACTGAAATAGTATTCAGTTCCCTATTTCCTCAAACAGGACTAAACTGCATTTTTTTTCCATTTGCTCCAAATTGCCTCTTATCTCTCCCTACTTTTAAAATTGTGTCTATTCCTTTAAGGATAAATAACTTTCAACATGACATTCAAAAAGAGTAACTGAATACTACTCACAACAAACTGCTCAAAAGAAGGGAGGGAAAAAAAGATTACTATATGTCCAGGCCTACCAGTCACTCATTAAATATTAAACTGATTCCCACAAAATTTTCCATGGTGCTTTAAACTTTAGAAAAGCCTAATAGAGCATCACAGTATGGATCATTCATTAAGCATCCATACTGTGATGCTCAATGAATTGTAACAAATCAAACAGGACTCAACTAGTCTGAGTACAAGTCTCTGGGATAAGTTTAACAATAAAAATAGACTTCATTTCCATCCACCACAATTATACATTTTATCCATTGCTTTGGAAACTGTACAAGGGGAATTATAAGTTCCACAATGTCAGTAATCAAAAAAAATCAATTAAAATATATTCCATGTTATTAAATAGTTATGACAGTTGCTTTCATTACTTCACAGATTTATAATTAGCCCTCAGAATACCACTGTGGTCACTTTCTATTTTGAATGGACAAACTGAGGCATGAAATAATAAAGTATGTTTTTTAAAAATATGTTTGAGGAAAAAAAACAGAAGAATTAAGAATAATATGGGCTTGGCTTACCCTCTTGTTTATCAGCCATATGACCTTCCATATAAGAGTTTGTTCATGGCATCACTGAGCTTAAAATTCCAAGATATTTTTCACATTAAATCAGATACTTAAATGTAAAAACTGTCTACTTCCTGACATCTATAATGCCCACTCTATAAAAGTAAATATATTTTTATTAAGCACTTTAATTATAAAAATGTCTTCTAGTTTAAAATGTTGTGTTCACACTCTTTGAAATTTACATTGCTGGGGCAAATATAATTAAATTTGGTTACACATTAAAACAGAGACCTGTTTGTGCATTTTACTTTAACTGTGTGTCTATTTTAAAGAGCACTTACAGTTACAATGATTCAAATCCAAGGAATAAGTTTTTTAATGTAAGACTATATCATGAACTTCATAGCTGGATGAAAATTATTGGATTCAAAATCATTCAATTGCCTGCACGAGCCAGAATTTGGATCAGATTTTTGGAAAATGTGGTCTACTATTAAAGCTCTCAATTGAAACCCACTAAAGAAAATACAGAGAACTAAAAATGCAATGTGAAGAAGAGAGGAAGAATAATATTTTCAAATTATAAAGGAGTTGTGTTACAATGGAAATGATTATTCCTTCAGTATGGGTAGTTCTTGGTTGTACCATAAACCATCTCTCTCTAAACCTAACAGCCACACAGTAATGCCTATCCCATTATGCTGCCAGAAGCATGGAAAAAACCTGCTGCCTTAGAAAGACTCTTACACAGAAGATGGGGAAGACCAGTCACACAGCTGTCAAGCCTGCCTGTTCCTCAAGCCTGAGCCTCAAAGACAACAACCTGTTTTAATCAGCATTTCTCTATAAAGCCAAGAAGACTCTATAGTCTTCTTGGTATACCAAGAGTCCCTTCCCCTACCATTGGGCACAACCTGATACAGCCTTTTCTCTGCACTCAAACTTTGATGGGGTGGGGAGGGTCTCTACTCTGGTTCTGGATTCTCCTCTGGAACTCTATAAGGACACTGATTATCCAATCTAGCTCTCCTCTGCCCCATTTCCTTGGAGGTGGCGTCCCACTCCCTATACTAGCTGAGGTCCTCTTTTGGATAAGGTTCTTTTTTCTTGATAGATTTCTTAGACAGTCAGTAGAGGTCCCCTTTCAGCCTGAATGGATTCCTCTAAACCACTTGCTTCATCACAATAGCATCACCTGTGACATGAACAATTATGAAAGCTTGCACACAGCACTTCTCTAGTCCATACTTCATACTACAGCCAGAATGGTCTCTGCCTCTCATCTGCTTAAATCTCTTCAGAGGGGGCCCCCAGTCCTCTCAGGATAAACTCCAAACCCTTAACTATTTCTATAATTTTACTTTCTGTCTTGCTCCAACCCAGTCTCTATGCTCAAACCCTGTTGGGCTATTTATAGATCCCTGAGCACAAGTTCCTCCTATTCTCTGGCCTATGGAATTACCACAGCTACAGAGACTTGAGTCTAAAGCACTTCACCCTCACTCTAGGCTGGTTTTTTTTAGAACCACTTTCCCTAATACCAATTCATCTATAAATTAATATCTCTTAGACATTTATTTTTTTTTTTACATTTTACTTTATCTCATTTCTTTTTTTAATTTTTAAAAAGATTTTATTTATTTATTTGACACAGAGAGAGAGATCACAAGTACACAGAGAGGCAGGCAGAGAGAGGAGGAAGCAGGCTCCCCACTGAGCAGACAGCCCGACATGGGGCTCAATCCCAGGACCCTGAGATCATGACCTGAGCCAACGGCAGAGGCTTAAACTACTGAGCCACCCAGGCATCCCACTTTATCTTCTATCTTTTCAGTGTTCCAAAATTCATTGTTTATGCACCACACCCAGTGCTCCCTTTAGATTTTTAAAAATACATTCTTTTATTTTTAAGCCATATTTTGACTTTAAGATTTTTATTGCTCACCTTATCTACCTCTAACTTTTTTTTTTTTTTAATTGCAGGATTTGGGGCACCTGGGTAGCTCATCAGTTAAGCTCCAACTCTTGGTTTTGGCTCAGTTCATGATCTTAAGTTCATAGAATTGAGTCCCTCATAGGGCTCCGTGCTCAGCCTGCTTGAGATTCTCTCTCTCCCCCTGTTTCCACTAATGTGCTATCATCCATTCTTTCTCTCAAATAAATAAATCAATATGTTTTAAATTGCAGAATTTTATGGAAAATGAGATTTAAAAAAATTTTTTTTGCAGATATCTCTTATGGTGGTTGTATTTTTGAAAACTTTAAGAACATTCAACACAAATAATTTTTCATTTTTTTATTATTTTATCTTTTATTATTTATTTTAGAGAGAGAGGGGGAAAAAGTATGAGCAGGAAGAATAGAGGAAGAGGAAGAGAAAATATCAAGCAGACTCTGCAGTGAGCACACAACCTGATGTAGGACCCCATCTCACAACCCTGAGCCAAAACCAAGAGTTGGATGCTTAACCAACAGCACCATCCAGGCACCCCTTAAGGAACTTTTAAGCCAGCAATTCATGCTTCTCAGCAGTATACAAAGCAAGAATCACAATAACTTACTGTCTTTCATATTATTTAGACTTTGTCACTAAATAGCCAAAGATAGCCAATATTTGATATTTGACCAATATTTTAGTTGAAGAATATTCTAGGGTGAAACCAAGGAAATGCCTAACAGAGTTAGAGAACAATCCTAAAAAAATAGAGTGAGTGAGAAATTATTTAACCTATTATGCAAATGAATAAATGCACTAAATATCAAAATTCTTTTTAAAAAGCATATTTAAATTAACTGACAAGCATCTGAGAATGCTTTTTTTGTGTATAACTGTATTTTGATTTTCACTATAGCACCATGAGATAGATCTTCACTACAAAGAAGAAGAAACTAAAATTCAGACACATTAAGTGAAATGTATCATGCAACTGCAATGAATGGAGGCAGGACTAAAACCTATGTCTTTCAAGAACTTCACTGCTCTTTTCACTGCAGTCCATGAATCTTGACATCTGAATGATGTCATAAGTCCATGAATCCAAATGACAGAGCTGAAAATGTTACCACTGATGTCTGCTTCATTTTTTCATAGTTGGGTAACTCAAAAGGAAAACAGATTTGAGAGACTTCGGTAGCCATGGGGAACTGCATCAGAAAACTACAGTACTGTGTAACAAGCCACCCCAAGCTCAGTAGTTAAAGAACAATAATTTATTACAGCTCACACACAACTGTAGGTTAGCTGGGGCTGGGCTAATCTAGGCTGGGCTCAGCTGGGGAGGAAGTGCTTTTAGCCTACAGTATCCGAGGAGATTCTGCTTTATGGGACAGGTCAGATGAGGCGATTCAGCTGTAGGGTGAAAGTCCAGCTTGCTCAAATTTTGTTCCTGTTTTATTCTGCAGCTCAGGCTAAAGGGATAGCCATGGCTTGGATGTGCTTGTAATGACAGTGAAGGAGACATAACAAGGCAAGTAAAAACTCATGAGCCTTAAGGCCAAGGCTAGAAATGGTGCATAGATATTACCACCTACATGACATTGGACAAAGCCGGGGCTGAGACCCAAATCAAAGAGAAAAGTATGCTGTGGATCATAAAGGTAATCACAAGGTAAAGAAGAAAGAGATGAAGAAACAGAGCCAGCAAATCATTCTTTCTAAAACATTGTTTTCTAAGTACCCTCTGATTTGAAAATATGAGATCAGGTACACTGCTTGGAGAGTAAAATAAATTCACCTTTCTTCTTTCCATTTATCCTTCTATTTATCCATCCTTTTGACAAACTTTGAAAGCCTACTAGGCAAAACAATACTATAGACACTGGAAATGCAAAATTAATAAAAAATATTTCTCTATCCTTCAGATAAGACAGAAACATAAACAGTATCTTCATAGCTTATGAGAACTTTAATGCAATAAAGGGAGAGTTAAATTGGAATAACTTTTCTCGATGATAGTTTGGAACATAAATCAGAATTTTTTTAAAAAGGACTTTTCATTTAATATAACTTTTCACCTCAACATTCGGTTAACAAAATAACTGGATAAATATACTCAGGTGTACATACAGGGATATTGAACAAATACTGTTTAAAAGAGCAGATATCTGGGTGCCTGGCTAGCTCAACCAGAAGAACATGAAACTCTTGATCTCAAGATTATTCTCAAGAGTAATCTCTATTTAAAAATAAGATCTTTAAAAACATTTAAAAGAAGAGAGCAAATAACTGAAAAGAACTTAAATTCAATAGTATCAGATGGATTTCTGGAAGGAAATAGACCAACAATTATAAATAGCTATCTCTGGTTAGTATGATTATGAGTGATATTTTTCTTCGAACTTCTGTTTGGCTTCTATTTTGTCTACAATGGACAGAGACTACTTATATAAAAATAAATTTAAAAATATGACTAAAGAAAAAGAAACCTTGAATTATATTTTGATTAGAACTAAAACATAAAAATTAAGGTTGCCAATAACACATAAATAATTAAAATATAATGTAATTTGGTTCACAATATTTGCTATATACCTAATACAAAGAAACACTCTCTGGAATAGGCCAGTCCTATGGAAACCTTATAGAGCAGATCTCTATTAGAGCTAAACCTAGAAGGATGTGTGGATTGCCAGGAGAATAAAGGGAAGTGAGACTGTGTCTTCCTGGTAGAAGAGAAATTTTTGTAGAAATAATGAGCAGTTAAGGGTATAGAAAGCAATTCCCATCATTTTTCAAAAACTTTAGTGAGACTGAGGGACCAAGGAAGACTTGAACTACTTATGAAATTCTTACTATCAAAATTTTTACCAAAATCAATGCATTTTCTAATACAGAAAGTACCAATGAAGGAAAAGATAGCATGTTTTACTAAGTAGATGTGGAGCATCTTCGACTTATGTTATTGAGGAAAGAGTTGTAAATCAAGTGTTCACTTCCTTGTGGTCCTTAACTAAATGTTTGATTTAGCATTGAAAATGTTAGGTAGCTACTGAAAAGACTGTGGATTTGAGTAACATTTTATATTTGAAAATGACAGGTCTCTCATAATAAGACATTTCTTCTTCGGAAAGGCAGGATAGGGTTTTTCAAAACCATTGGGAAGATATGGTCCATTTACTGATTTCCATTTCTGGACTTGATTTATAACCATGTGAGTTCATCAAATTCAAACTTGAGAGAAGAATTTCTGCCAGGAAGATATTTTAGACCAGACCAGATTGCTGGATATCATCAAATTTCAAGATTGTTATATTTTCCATCAACTGTCCTATTCATCCACACTTTGCATGTACTCACTAGTTTTTTTCTTTCTATTCCTAGAACTTTTATAGGTGACTGTTTTCTTCTGTTAATACATAAACTCAAGCTTTTTAGGCATTTAGTTTTTCATAAACTCAAGTATATTTTGCTTCTTTTCCCAATCAATGACATTAATGGAAAGAATATGATCTCAGAGGCCAAGTTGAAATTATGCTATAAAAATTTTGACACAAATCCTTGTAATTCTAGACCATTTATATTTGATTTGTCTCATTATTTTGTTATATATATTATCTCTTTTTGCAAAAGATTTGTCATTTCCTTCACTGTAGTACCTGAAGCATATAATTATTTTGTATTTTTGTCCCATTCCCTATCCCCACTCACAGACATACAAAGCACTAAGCTCTGCAATTTGATAAACTTGGTGAATTTAGAGAAACTCATGTATACTCTATTCTTCCTGCTCTTCTAAAATGTTTGTCTACATATTTTGCATTTTCAAGTTCCTTTTTAAATATTTTTGTTATTTTATTTTTACCATCATGGTCAGTATACTCTTTAATCTCCATCCCCTATTTGCCCACCCCCCCCCCCAATTCACCTCTGGTAACCATCAGTTTATTCTCCATTGTTAAGAGTCTCTTTCTTGGTCTCCTTTTTTCCCCCCTTTGCTTGTTATTTCTTAAATTCCACATATGAATGATATCATATGGTATTTGTCCTTCTCTGACAATTTTGCTTAGTATTATAGTCTTTAGCTCCATCCAAGTCATTGCAAATGGCAAGATTTCATTTGTTTTTATGGCTCAGTAATATTCTGTTATAAATATAAATATATATAAAATATATACCAGTATATATGTATGTGTGTATATATATATATGTATTCACACACACACACACACACACACACACACACACACACCTCTTCTGTATCCATTCATCTATAGATGGACAATTGGACTGCTTCCATTGTTTGGCTATTATAAAAAATGCTGCAATAAACATGGGAATTGCATGTCTCCCTTTGAATTAGTGTTTTTATATTTTGGATAAATACCCAGTAGTGCAATTGCTGGATTGTGGGGTAGTTCTATTTTTTATTTTTTGAGGAAACTCCATACTGTTTTCCACAGTGGATGGACCAGTTTGTGTTTTCACTAAGACTGCATGAAAGTTCCTCTTTGTCCGCATCCTTACCAATACTTGTTGTTCCTTGTGTTGTTGATTTTAGCCATTCTGACAAGTATGAGGTGATATTGTGGTTTTCATTTGATTTGTATTTTCTCAATACTTTCAGCTTCTAATAAAGTTTTCTATTTCAATTCCTATAGGAAAAATCATTTTCCAGGTACCTTTGCACATGAACCTTACAATATTCCTTGACAGAAAGAGGACTTTTGAGGGAAATATATAAAAAGAGCCTGAAGAAGTTTATTTTACAATAAAGCATACACACAAAGAGGCAAAGAAATTTAAAGCCCTTTCTTTGAATGGGTTTTTAATTACTTCTGTATTTCACTTGTTTCTCATTCTCTTTAGAGCAATAGTTTCTAATTTTTGCTGGACATAAGAATCATTTGAGATGCTATTAAAAAATACCCATACTCAAGCCTTGCCCCAAGTGACTGAATCTGAATCCATTTAAGGAGGCCCCTAGCATGAATACTTAACATGTCTCCTAAGACAATTCTGGAAGTAAATTGTAGGGGCCAAAATCATAATCACTGAATTAGACTTCTCCAAAATTAAAATTAAAAAAAAAAAGATTTTGACTTATTCAAATAAAATGAGCTGATATTTAAATTAATCTTAGGATCAACATAATCCAATAAATATGTTGAGATTGCCAATTAAGCAAAAGGTACAGACTGAGTCAACAGGAACTTTAAGAACAGGGTTTCCAATATTATCATTCCAAAGAAAAGTCTATCTGTTCAGCCTTATCAGTCTACTTGTTCTCTCAATTTAGGGCTATAAATCCAGACTTCCTCAGTTATCTGATTCTCTTAAATTTAAACAAAATGGCTGAATTCGCCAGATGTTCTGTTCTCAGATTAACCAGGTAATCTGGCATCAGAATCCACCTCCATGTCAAGATGAACTGGTAGCCTGCCAAAGCATCTCCTCTACCCAGAGTCCTTTTCTCTGGGTAGAAAGGTTAAAATCATAGCAGAGCTGAAACAGTATTACTAACTCTAACAAAACAGGCCTGAAACAAACCCAAAAAGGAAACTGGGCTCCCAACTTCAGATCTTGACCTCTGTACCATTCTATTCAATTTGAACCTTACATTTTTCCTTTTTCATTGCTCCTTCTTCTGAGATGATATGTCCTTTGGCTTCAGATTACAAGCAAAAACCAAAACCACTTTTTTTTTTAAATCCAATGTTTTTCTCTAAGTTTTATCTATTTCTTTGAAATATCTTAAATGCTATGGTTGTTTCAACTAGTAATTGTGTTTTTACATCATCTCTGAGAATGGCACGTAGTTAAGAGAAAAAGAGCCAAAGTAGTTCAGTGTTTTTGGCTTATGGTTTGAATATCTGAAAGCACTGCAGCTGGAAAGAATTCCATTAATTTGTGGCTAGCACCGATACATCAGCCTTAAGAGCTTCCAAGTAAACACAGGGAAATTGGCATTGCTATCTTGTGGCAAGAACCAAAGAACAGAGTGGTACAGAGTTCTCCAAGAAGGAAACATTAACCCAGATGTGAAAAAGACAATGAATGAATTGTTCATTGGAACTTTTCAACCTTTCAGCTGTGAGCCGCAATTATAATCACCAAACCATCCAAACACTCAAAGGAGACTTAAACCTGAAAATTACTCATCATGGCGCAAGCACAATTATGTCTCCATAGCTCCATGAAGTACAGGAGTCCAAATTTAACTTAAACACTTAAAAAAATTAAACTTCTCTTTAGAAGAAACCCAGAAAACCATGTGGTCATGTGTAATGTGTGCACGTGTGTGCGCACACCTCCCACACCCAACATTTAAAAACAACTGGCATTTATCTTCAAGAATCAACTCTTCATACTTATTGCATAACACTCCTTTCACTTCTAATCAGAAAGGCAATCTTTCTTCGAATATTATAAATATAATTTATTTGCAAATCTACCAGAAAGGATTACAGCAGGCTATTTTAGGCCTCTGACTTCAGAGTTGTGTAGTACCTTAACTTTTTTTGCCCTGCCAGGGGACAAAAGTGTTTGTGTTTTCCTTGCCTAGATGCTAAAGTTCTAAATCATGTGTTTTATTAAGCATCATAAATAATCAGATGATCTCTAATTTGAAGTATGCAATTATACTTTTGCTCCCAAATCAGATTCTTTTAGTTTTCACCTCTTAACTGGTTGTGTTTCTGGCTCATTAGTAGTTCAGCCAAAGTGTTCCTTCCCATGTGCCAAAGGGAAGGTTAATTCTGGTAGCATTTAACCAGCAATATGAATGAAATTATTTTAACCTCATTTTTCTACATATTCCATTAGAAATCTCTCTGATGTTACCTTGATACATACAATTAAAAAAACGATTGATTGTATTATCTATGTATCTTCTAGAAGCTGTTTTGAAGTTACTAACTGTTAAGAAAATAACTGTATAAAACATCTTTACTGATTTTGACCAACAGAATATATGTACAAATCATTTTAGGAATGATTTTAGATATGTATAAAGAGATAACAAAATATATTAAAAGAGAATGTTTACAAAAATGAAAGGAATGAGCCTTTAGAAAAATGAAAGTAAATGACTACTACAAATATTATAGCTTAGGGAACAACCAGTGAATCTTAATTCTTGTAATTCAGACATAATAACTGATTCTGATAATATCTAGTATATTACTACTTTTATGCACAATTTCCTAGTTACAAACACAATACCATAAGAGTTTGGCCTATAAATATTTCTGTAAAATTACTCTTCTAAGAAAAACAGAATGAAATTCTAAATAAATTGCACATCTTATAATATTATGGTACACTAATTCAAAGCTTTAGGCACTAATTATTTTACCTTATTTTTACGAGGAAGAACTTGACCATGGTAAAAGAATTCTCTGTACTGTTTTCTTAAAAATTTGCTTTGGAAAAAAAACAAAATACTTCTTGATATTAAATGTGGCAAGCCCATATGAATGTGATGATAAATCAAATAACTATGTTTCTAATCTTTTAACATGCAATTAATAAATTGTTATTTGTAGGAGAGATTTCATGCCCAGTAAGTTTTATGGGTGAAGTCTTAGGTCTGACTTTCTTCTTTTTTTTTTTTTTTAATTTTTATTTTTTATAAACATATATTTTTATCCCCAGGGGTACAGGTCTGTGAATCACCAGGTTTACACACTTCACAGCACTCACCAAAGCACATACCCTCCCCAATGTCCATAATCCCACCCTCTTCTCCGAAACCCCCTCCCCCCAGCAACCCTCAGTTTGTTTTGTATAAATTAGACACAATACTTGTATCAGAGGAATGTCCAAATAATAGATGGTTATTGCAATTCACAAATCCTGAGTACCAACATTTCCAAAATTCTAGGGCATACTGAAAATCCCATCACTTCCAGAAAGTAAACCCATGTGCCTGAGGAAACTTTATGCTAATGGTGGATTTCTTTTTATGATCTTTACATAAATTATGAATATTGGTTTTTATGTACAAATCATAACACATAATATTATGGATTTTCATCTCAAATATTAAATATAAAATATAGCTTATGATTATTGTAAACTAAGACACTTCCTCTTGACACTTTGTAGGAAGTGAACCTCCTTTACATGTCTTTCCATAAGAATATATTCAAAGATATAGACTAAGACAGTAATTTTCAAACTTTTAATTGGTGGCCAATGCAAAAAAGACCCTGCATTGGGACTGGGTCAGGATACATGTATACATTTATATGTATAACTGAAATGTAAGTTTAACAAAGTAAAACTCCCCCTGACTACCAGTGATACTCTTATATTTTCTATTCCATTCCATTTATTTCCATTATCAGTTATTATGTTTTAGTTTTACATACTATTTATGACCCACAATATTAATTTTATGAACCATCCATTGTTCCCCACCCAGAGTTTGCAAAACACTTCTCTGAGAAAAAGAATCTTGCCCATGTCTACCTCTGTGATGGGAGAGGGAAGGTCTTCTGTCCTTGTCAGGTATTCCATTATGTTTAGGACCCCCAAAATTCTAGGCCCTTCACAGAATCTACAATCTAGGCCCTTGACAGAAAATAAAAGTGAAAAGTTACTGTTGTGCAATATAAAAAATCTTGTAAGAAGCTACATTTGTGGAGATTATCTGAAGGGACAGGCAGACCATTCATGTGAATGGATAATCTTTGACATCTACCCCTGAATTAAGCCACACCAAAAAAATTCATAAAGTGGTTTTCATCAAGAATCCATCAGCATATCCCTCGGAGAGACAGTGAGAGAATCAAGCATCAGGAGGAAGTGTTGTCTACTAGGTATGCTCTGGTCCAGGGCACCTCACAGTTGGATGTACACAAATACCAAGGAAAATCCTGTTAAAATGTTAATGCTGGTTCAAAAGGGCTGCAGTAAACCCTGAGATTCTGCATTTTTAACAAGATCCAAAGTGAGGACAATGCTGTTGGTACAAAAAACACACTTTGGACAACAAGGGCCCATATAAGACAATGTTATTCCTAAAATTCTGCATTTTAGAATTCTGATTTTTGGAGAATACTTAAGATAATTATTTTTTAACATTATCAAAAAGAACTTTTCTTTTATTGATCAAATGCTTTGTATTGGGAAAAAATAGTTACATTTTATTAAATTATACTTATTCCTGGATCTATGTTATAATTCTATTTTTTCTTTCTTCATTATTAGCAATTTACATTCTGATTCTATCTCTCACTTGCACATACTGCTAAGAATTACTTTGTATTGGGGCACGTGCACCTGAATGTTTATAACAGCAATGTCCACAATAGCCAAAATATGGAAAAACTTAGGTATCCATCAACACATGAATGGATAAAGAAGATGTGGTAAATATAAACAATGGAATACTATGCAGCCATTAAAAGAAACAAAATCTTGCCATTTGCAACCACGTGGATGAAGCTAGAGGGTATTATGCTGAGTGAAACAGGTCAATCAGAGAATGACAATTATCATATGATCTCTCTGATATGAGGAATTTGAGAAACAGTGCAAGGGATTGTGGGGGGTAGGGAAGGAAAAAATGAAACAAGATGGAATCAGGAGGGAGACAAACCATAAAAGACTCTTAATCTCATGAAACAAACTGAGGGTTGCTGGGGGGTGGGGTGTAGGGATAGGATGGCTGGATTATGGACATTGGGGAGGGTGTGTGCTATGGTGAGTGCTGTGAAATGTGTAAGCCTGATGATTCACAGACCTGTATCCCTGGGGCAAATGATACATTATATGTTAATTTAAAAAAAGAATTACTTTGTATATTTTTAAATAAAACATGAATAGCATAACATTGTTCAAGATTGTAGGATTTAGGGGCACCTGGGTGGCTCAGTGGGTTAAGCCTCTGCCTCTGGCTCAGGTCATGATCCCAGGGTCTGGTGATTGAGCCCTGCATCGGGCTCTCTGCTCAGCAAAGAGCTGCTTCCCCTCTTCTCTCTCTGCCTGCCTCTCTGCCCACTTGTGATCTCTGTTTGTCAAATAAATAAATAAAATCTTTAAAAAAAAAAAAAAGATTGTGGGACTTAGAAGAAACAGCAGAGGAGTAGCAGACTGAAATGACATCAAATCCCAGGAGTTAAGCTAGATAGGTATCAAACCATTCCAAACATCTACAAACTCAACAGGAGATAGAAGAGAAGAAGAGCAGCAATTCTAGGAACAGAAAATTGACCACTTTTTGAAAGGTAGGACATGCAGCGAAGTGAATCCAAAGTGACAGGAAGACAGACCATGGGGAAAAGGGTTGGCTCCTGGCAAGTGGTGGAGCAGTAGAGCACAAAATCAGAACTTTTAGAAGTCTGCTTCACTGAGGGACATCACTCCAGAGGTTAAGCAGGAGTGGAGCCCTCCCGGGGACAGTGTGGTCTCAGGTCCCACAGGCTCACAGAAAGATCAGGGTGTCTGAGTGTGGTAGAGCTGCCACATATCAGAGCGGAGAAGCCAACTACAGAGACAGAGCGAGAAGTGAGCTTTCAGATGGGGGTTACCTTAAACTGTGATCCAAGACACAATTAGACCACTGCTCTCCGAGCAGGGATCCTACAGGTGGTAGATCCAGGGAGACTTACCTTCCTCCTCCAGGATGAGCAGTGTAGTAGGAATCTGCTGGGTTTGGAGACTCCAAATGGGGTCCTGCACTAGAGATAGAAATGCTCAGTCACAGGCCAGGTGAGCACAGAGCACAGCTGGAGACCAAGGAGATGGGAGTCATTGACTGCTTTTCTATGATAGCACACTGAGGACTGGGGCCCCGAGCTCTCGGCTCCTCTGGGCCGGAGACTGGGAGAGCACCATTTTCATTCCCGTCCTCCAAAGTAGTACAGAGAGTGGTCAGGGAACAAAAGCTCAGAAGTGAACCCAAGCAGATTACTTAGCCCGGTCCCTGGCAAGGGAGGTGCAATTGTGCCTCGGGCAAAGATATTTGAGAATCACTGTCACAGACCTCTTCCACAGAAGATCAGCAAGAACATCCAGCCAAGACCAACCTCACCTATCAAGGAGACTAGAGGAACTCCAGAGCTAGGGGAAAACAACACACAGAATTCATGGTTTTTCCCTACGATCCTTTAGTCTTGCAAAATTAACTTTTTTTGTTACTTTTTTCTTATTCTTTTTTTAACTTTTCCTCTTTCTTCTGTTAATTTTTTAACTAGTTTATCTAAAAAATACCTTTCTCAAAAAAAATCTTTTTAAACCTTCACTGTTATAGTCATATTTTATCCCTTCATTGTATTTAACCTTATTTTTTTGTATACATACAGGATTTTTTTTTCCTAAACAATTTTGGGATACAATTTCTTCTAATCAAAATATACCCTAATCTAGCACATGGCTTTGTCCTAGTCTCCAGCCAGAGCACATTCCCTCCTCTTTTTTTTTTTTCCTTTTCCAACCAACTTATCGTATCAATTCCTTTTATAAATTTTTTTTTTAATTTCATCTTTACAGTCATATTCCATCCCTTCATCATGTTTATCCTTATTTTTAGATATATGTATATATATGTTTTTCTTTCTTTAAAATTTTGAGAGGTAGTTTCTTCTAAAAGACAAAAATACACCCAAAATGAAGTGGTTGTCTCTGTTCTATTCACCAGTCTAAAGGCGCGCGCGCGCACACACACACATGTATATATATATTTATTTATTTATTATTTCTTTTTTCCCCTTTCCTCTCATCCCATTTTTGGATCTCTTCTAATTTGGTTAGCATAATTTTGGTTAGCATAATTTGGTTAGCATTTTTCTGGGGTCTTTGCCACCCTTAGAGTATTTTATTTGCTCCTTCATATATTCTTATCTGGACAAAATGACAAAATGACAAGGCAGAAAAACTCACCACACACACACACAAAAAGAACAAGAGGCAGTACCAACGGCTAGGGAACTAATCAATAGGGACATTGGGAATATGTCAGAACTAGAGTTCAGAATGAAAATTCTCGAAGGTACTAGCTGGATTCGAAAAAGGCTTGGAAAATATTAGAGAAACCCTTCTGGAGAAATAAAATCCCTTTTTGAAGAAATAAAAGAACTAAAATCTAACCAAGTTGAAATCAAAAAAGCTATTAATGAGGTGCAATAAAAAATGGAGGCTTTTATTGCTAGGATAAATGAGGCAGAAGAGAGAATTAGTGATATAGAAGACCAAATGATAGAGAATAAAGAAGCTGCACAAAAGAGAGACAAACAACTACTGGACCACAAGGGGAGAATTTGAGAGATAAGTGATACCATAAGACAAAATAATATTAGAATAATTGGGTTTCCACAAGAAGAAGAAAGAAAGAGAGAGGGACAGAACGTATACTGGAGTGAATTATAGTAGAGAATCCCCCTAATATGGCAAAGGGAACAAGCATAAAAATCCAGGAGGTGCAGAGAAACCCCCTCAAAATCAATAAAAATAGGTCCATACCCCGTCATCTAATAGTAGAACTTGCAAGTCTTAGTGACAAAGAAAATTCTGAAAGCAGCTTGGGACAAGAAGTCTGTAACACACAATGGTAGAAATATTAGATTGGCAACAGACTTATCCATAGAGACCTGGCAGGCCAGAAAGAACTGGCATGATATATTCAGAGCACTAAATGAGAAAAAAATGCAGCCAAGAACATTATATCCAGCTAGGCTATCATTGAAAATAGAAGGAGAGATAAGAAGCTTCCAGGACAAACAAAAATTAAAATAATTTGCAAACACCAAATCAGCTCTACAGGAAATATTGAAAGGGGTCCTCTAAGCAAAGAGAGAGCCTAAAAATAATAGATCAGAAAGAAACAGAGACAATATACAGTAACAGTCACCTTACAGGCAATACAATGGCACTATCTTTCAAGTTACCCTGAATGTAAATGGGCTAAATGCCCCAATCAAAAGACACAGGATATCAGAATGGATAAAATAACAAAACCCATCAATATACTGTCTACGAGAAGCTCATTTTAGACCCAAAGACACCTTTAAAGTGAGGGGGGTGGAAAACAATTTATCATGTTAATGGACATCAAAAGAAAGCTGGGGAGGCAATCCTTTTATCAGATAAATTAGATTTTAAGCCAAAGACCGTAATAAGAGATGAGGAAGGACACTATATCATACTTAAAGGGTCTGTCCAACAAGAAGATCTAATAAATATCTATGCCCCTATCATGGGAGCAGCCAACTATATAAACCAATTAATAATGAAATCAAAGAAACACATTGACAATAATACAATAATAGTAGGAGACTTTAACACTCCCCTCACTGAAATGGACAGATCATCCAAGCAAAAGATCAACAAGGAAATAAAGGCCTTAAATGACACACTGGACCAGATATAATCAGAACATTCCATCCCAAAGCAACAGAATACATATTCTCTGCTAGTGCACATGGAACATTATCCAGAATAGATATGGACACTGAAATGGACAGATCATCCAAGCAAAAGATCAACAAGGAAATAAAGGCCTTAAATGACACACTGGACCAGATATATTCAGAACATTCCATCCCAAAGCAACAGAATACATATTCTCTGCTAGTGCACATGGAACATTATCCAGAATAGATCACATCCTGGGTCACAAATCAGGTCTCAACCAGTACCAAAAGATTGGGATCATTCCCTGCATATTTTCAAACCACAATGCTCTAAAGCTAAAACTCACCCACAAGAGGAAAGTTGGAAAGAACTCAAATACATGGAGGCTAAAGAGCATCCTACTAAAGAATGAATGGGTCAACCAGGAAATTAAAGAAGAATTGAAAAAATTCATGGAAACAAATGATAATGAAAACACAATGGTTCAAAATCTGTGGGACACAGCAAAGGTCATCCTGAGAGGAAAGTATATAGCCATAAAAACCTTTCTCAAGAAACAAGAAAGGTCTCAAGTACACAACCAAATTCTACAGCTACAGCTAAAGGAGCTGGAGAAAGAATAGCAAAGAAAGCCTAAATCCAGCAGGGAAAGAGAAATCATAAACATCAGAGCAGAAATCAAGGAAATAGAAACCAAAAGAACAGTAGAATAGATCAATGAAACTAGGAGCTCTTTCTTTGAAAGAATTAATAAGATTGATAAACCTTTGGCCAGACTTATCAAAAAGAAAAGAGAAAGGACCCAAATTAATAAAATCATGAATGAAAGAGATCACAACCAACAGCAAAGAAATACAAACAGTTATAAAAACATATAATGAGTAACTATATGCCAACAAATTTGACAATCTGGAAGAAATGGATGTATTCCTAGAGATGTATAAATTACCAAAACTGAACCAGGAAGAAATAGAAAACCTTAACAGACCCATAAACAGTAAGGAGATTGAAATAGTCATCAAAAATCTCCCCCTAAACAAGAGCCCAGGGCCAGACAGCTTCCCAGGGGAATTCTACCAAACATTTTAAAGAATTAATACCTATTCTCCTGAAACAGTTCCAAAAAATAGAAATGGAAGGAAAACTTCCAAACTCATTTTATGAGGCCATCATTACCTTGATCCCAAAACCAGACAAAGATCCCACCAAAAAGAATTACAGACCAATATCAGTTGCATTTCTCTACACCAACAACAAGACAGAAGAAAGAAATTAAGGAGTCAATCCCATTTATGACTATACCCAAAACCATAAGATACCTAGGAATAAACCTAACCAAAGAGACAAAAAAATCTGTACTCAGAAAACTATAAGGTACTCATGAAAGAAATTGAGGAAGACACAAAGAAATGGAAAAACGTTCCATGCTCACGGATTGGAAGAACAAATATTGTGAAAATGTCCATGCTACCTAAAGCAATCTACACATTTAATGCAATCCCTATCAAAATCCCATCCATTTTTTTCAAAGAAATGGGACAAATAATCCCCAAATTTATACGGAACCAGAAAAGACCTTGAATAACCAGATGAATATTTTTTTAACTTTTTTATTTTTTATAAACATATATTTTTATCCCCAGGGGTACAGGTCTGTGAATCACCAGGTTTATATTTTTAAAGAAAGCCAAAGTTGGTGGCATCACAATTCCAGACTTCAAGCTCTATTACAAAGCTGTCATCATCAAGACAGTATGGTATTGGCACAGAAATAGACACACAGATCAATAGAACAGAATAGAGAGCTTGGATTGGACCCTCAACTCTATGGTCAACTAATCTTCGACAAAGCAGGAAAGAATGTCCAATGGGAAAAAAAACAAACAGTTTCTTCAACAAATGGTGTTGAGAAAATTGGACAGCCACATGCAGAAGAATGAAACTGGACCATTTCTTTACACCACATACAAAAATAGACTCAAAATGGATGAAAGACCTCAATGTGAGACAGGAATCCATCAAAATCCTTGAGGAGAACACAGGCAGCAACCTCTTTGACCTCAGCCACAGCAACTTCTTCCTAGAAACATCGCCAGAGGCAAGGGAAGCAAGGGCAAAAATGAACTATTGTGAGTTCATCAAGATCAAAAGCTTTTTGTATAGCAAACAGTCAACAAAACCAAAAGACAACTGACAGAATGGGAGAAGATATTACAAATGACATATCTGATAAAGGGTTAGTATGTTAGTATCCAAAATCTATAAAGAGCTTATCAAACTCAAACCAAAGAACAAATAATCCAATCAAGAAATGAGCAGAAGACATGAACAGACATTTGTGAAAAGAAGACATCCAGATGGCCAACAGACACATGAAAAAGTGCTCCACATCACTCGGCATCAGGGAAATACAAATCAAAACCACAATGAGATAATACCTCACACCAGCCAAAATGGCTAAAATTAAGTCAGGAAATGACCGATGTTGGAGAGGATGCAGAGAAAGGGGAATGCTCCTACACTGTTGGTGGGAATGCAAGCTGGTGCAGCCACTCTGGGAAACAGCATGGAGGTTCCTCAACAAGTTAAAAATAGAGCTACCCCATGACCCAGCAATCGTACTACTGGGTATTTACACTAAAGATACAAATGTAGTGATCCAAAGAGGAACGTGCACCTGAATGTTTATAACAGCAATGTCCACAACAGCCAAACTATGGAACCTAGGTGTCCATCAACAGATGAATGGATAGAGAAAGTATGGGATACATACACACACACACACACACACACACACAAACACACACAGTGGACTATGAAGTCATCAAAAGAAATCAAATCTTGCCATTTGCAACAATGTTGATGGAACTAGTGGATATTATGCTGAGCGAAATAAGTCAATCGGAGAAAGACAATTATCATATGATCTCCCTGATATAAGGAATTTGAAAGGCAACGTGGGGGGAGGGTTGGGGGGGTAGAGAAGGAAAAAATAAAACAAGATGGGATCAGGAAGGCGATAAACCATAAGAGACTCTTAATCTCACAAAACAAACTGAGGGTTGCTTGGGGAAGAGGGCCTGTGGAGAGGGTGATTGGGTTATGGACATTGGGGAGGGTATGTAATATGGTGAGTTCTGTGAAGTGTGTAAGCCTGATGATTCACAGACCTGGGGCAAATAATACATTATATTTTAATAAAAATAATTAATTTTAAAAAGTTAAAAAAAATTCTAGGATTTACAGGAGAGCTGAGTCAGTATTCACAGATGCATGGTCTGTACTCCAGCAAACTTCTGAGTGGTGCTTCTCACCAGCACCTAGTCTTGCTGAACTTTTCATGAATGCCAAGCGAGAACTCCTTTGACAGAGGCCAGCTTGCCACTTAGCCTGTACTCAATAGTAGAGCCTTGAGCATACACAGCGAAAGAAGGAATGTGGAAGAAAGAACCTCACTCTTCCTCAGCTGAGGATGTTAGAATGTGACAAGCTTGAGATCCCCATTTCACAAACACCAGAATGGGAAAACACCCCTTCCCCTACTGGATTTTCAAATAAAAACATGATTAGAGCTAGTCAAAAATTATGCATGCCTTTGGTCCAGGACATGGGAAAAAAATGAATCAATGTATTTATTACAATGGTAATTGCTCTGTTTGTAATTTTCTGCTGTGGTTAAAATATTATCTGCAGAAAGAATTAAATTTAAAATGACTTTTAAATTGAGTCTGAATTGATGGTAAGCATTAAGAGCTCATAAGTTTTCATTTTTACATAAATAAGAGGTGTAGGACTAGGGAAAAGAAGAGAGGAAGAATTTCTAGACACAAACCTCAGTGACATCTCAAATTCATGTACTTATCTTTTAGGTACAAAACTAAAAGATATTTCTATAAGTGAAATGTATGTTAGCCATGTTTCTGTTCTTTAAAGAGAAAAAGCATATTAGAAGGCACTTATGGGAATTATGAAATAGTCTTTTGAGTATACTTTGTGTAAGTCAGATTCTTAACCATTTCATGCTATTCCCACTCAGTTCAACAGCAACAGAGAGATGCTACAAGAATGTGACTTTAAAGACCCAACCTGTTCTTTTTAACTTGGAGAAAGGAATATTCAAAGGAAACTAAAAAGGTTTTATTTTCTGAAGAGCTGTCCCCATAGTGATCAGGAAACTGTTGATCCTATTCCCCATGGAAAAGGAAATGGGAAACAGAATTAGAAATAAAAAATAATTTATCCCAGTAGAAATGAATGGAAACAAGCTGCTGGACTCAAATATTCTGTGAATGGACAATCTATAGGCTGGACTCGTCTACTCATTAGCATAATGGGGCCATGACATTAGCAACCAAGATGTCCTTGCAAATACTTCTCCATTTCAACTTCTGCCAAAGAAGGAAGTTGGACTCAATACCTAAGATGTGACACATTCCAGATAAGCTATCACCTGATGTTCAACCTCCAGTGTAAACTAGATCAGCAACACTCAGAGAATTAGGGTTTTGTTTTAATCTAGCAACCTCACATACTTAATGTCACTTTCACACACACACACACACACACACACACACACACACACACACACACAGTGCAAAGTGCACATGAACCAACACAGACAAAATAAAACACCTTCCACGTGAACTTAAGGAAACTTTATAAATGTTCTCCATCCATTTCCTAATCTGTAAAATGAGGGTGTTGGATTAGATTAGATCACCTTTATAATCTCTTCTAGCTCTAATGATATATCAGCTGAGTGAGAACTGGAAGTATATGGGGAAAAGTGCATGTGGTTCTTCGAAATAGGACTCCATGAGCACTCCAATGAAATGTCCTAATGGCCCTATTTTGACAACTCTAAAATTATCCCTGATCCTTAAGCCCAGTAAATGTTGCATAGTAATGCTTTATTTTGTCAAAATACACAAGTCTTTTGAAGCTTAAGCTTGGAATTGGCCCATCACCACTTCCACTGCATTCTTTTGGCCAAAACAAGTCACAAAGTCAACTGAGACTTAAGGTGTAAGAAAAGAGACACCTCTCTCAATGAATGGAGATACCACTGCATACCGCAAAGAAAGAGCTTGGATACAGGGCAGGGTGGAGAATCGGGATATTTTTGCAATCAATCCATCCATTATATAACCATTACCAAAAAATCTGCTTACTGCTAATAAATTTCTTTATCTTCATTAGTAGGGCTTCCAAACTCATTTTTAATCCAGAAGGACCCATATTCCATTCCAAATACTGGTATATGCATAGCTATAAATTATGCCAATAGCCCAATTTGTGGACTCATTTCCTTATTGTTCAAATTATGTAAGTTCAATCATTATTCCCTACCCATGAATCCCCACAGTATTCCCCACCCAGTCACAGTACTCCCCATAGTTTTTTCCACCCCTGAGTATTCTCCTCTTGACTGTTGGGGATGATGAAGTAAAAATCATCAAATCTTACTGTCAATATATCTTTCTTCAATCTAGATGAAGAGATATGTACCTGGGCCATTTCAAGATCTCATTCACCTGGAAAATTTATGGTCAGCCAAGGGGTATGGGAAGGAGCAGTAAGGGAATTGTTCTAAGCCCCACTTTGATTTCTGCAAGGACTCTTGTGCTTTCTTTAACCTTACACATTCACTGGCATCTGTGAGACATATTTTCTACTTTTCTTTTTGAATTAAAAATTAAAGTTCCCAGGGGAAATTATGCAATGGGAAATTGACACTTCAGTAAATTTGGCTAACACATTTTATTGATTATGGTAAATCTAATTATTGCAATAAATCCTGGGAAAAAAAATTATCCTTTTCATGCTCCAGTGGTATATATTCCTTCCTATCAGGGTAATGCCTACTTGATTAGAATCTGCTTCCTCAAAGTAATAAATAAATCAGGGAGTCACTCTAAACTAAGTTTGCCTCACTCATCTTGCAAAATCTTGACTTTTTAACTATTTTTATAGACTGATGGACATGAAATATGACAACACTTTAAGTACTCAAATAAGCATTAAAGTTTTATTTTAATATACTGCATGAACATTTTAAACTAAAAGGAAAAATCTAATTACATAATTGTTGCTACTTAGAACTCTGGATTCTGGGTTCTTTTTCTTTTACTATTTTTTGTGGGGCTTTTTGAATTAAAAATAGTTAAGTTGTGCCTAATGTGAATCTTTTTTTCTTTGTTACAATTATTTTGGGCTCAGTGACCTGTGAAAAGTCAGACTCTTGGACTCAGAAAGCTTCATTTCACTTTTTATCCTGGGATTGGCTGATGTGTGATTTCTCTGCCCTCTGGCCTGTGTCTCTCCCATCACTCCTCATCTTCCCGCAGGTCACATCAAGAGGCCATGCCCTGAGGTTGGGAAATAAGGCTGTCAAACAAGGTCCACCAGAGGTGAGGAGACCCTTTTGTTCACCAGTGTTGGAGGTTTAATCTGCTCTAGGATGCAAATCCTTATCTTTGAAACACAAATAATTTACTTCCTTTCCTCTTTTTTTTTTTTTTTTCTGAAATAGAAGAAAAAAAACACACTGGAAGTCAATTTTATTGACTCTTTGACAACCAAAGCAAGCAAGAAAACCCTCTAAGCTATTCTAGATACCTAGATGTGGAAGGTCAAAAATAAGTATTTAACTGAAACTTCTTCCAAGGCAAATATATGTATAGTACAGGTCACTCATACTAGATTCAGTCAAGATAACTTTGACACTTACTTCTTGAGTCCCTCAAACTTTCTACCACAAACAAGGCTGTTTTTATCTGTTTCTCAAAGATGCATTTTTCAATAAGGTGAATAAGAAGTAGTAAGTGAGAGCAAGCTGAAGCAGAATATAAGGCATGAAATACATTCATATTTTATATATTCAGTAAGGTATAGTAGAGTCTAAAACCATAAATAGACCCCATTCCTAAGTCAGCAACTTATAAAAAAGTTATTTAGCATTTTGAACCTCAGTTTCCTTATCCATGGGAAGACAATAATAACACAATGAGTATAAAATAATGAGAAGAGCACTTTGTATTTTTTACACTGCTGTTAAGGAGTATAAAAATATTATCTGTAGGAGTATAAAAATATTATCTGTTGGTCCAATACAAAGGACCTGACAATGGAGGATAATTTAAAATGCCACAACAGCAACTATGCCATGGTGCCATTCTTAACTCTCCAAAGTCAAGATAAAACAGATTTCTTGTGTTTATTAAGAAAATACTGACTTACATATGGTTTGGATTCTTCAAAAAAATTATACAAGTCACTCAATATTCAGTTTGATTTTGGAGGGATCATAGAGGTAAAGAAGTGGATCTCGGCCAGTATTATTCCAGTTAATGGAAATATAAATGAAGTAATATCTCCCAATGTAATGGCAATATAGGCTGTAAGTCTCACATAACAGTTTTTTTAATTATTTTTAATTAGCACTTATCATCTGGTATATAAAAAAGATTCTTTTATTTTTATTTTATTTTTTCAGTGTTCTAAATCCATTGTTTATGTACCACACCCAGTGCTCCATGCAATATGTGCCCTCTATAATACCCACCACCAGGCTCACCAACCTCCCATCCTCCTCCCCTCCAAAACCCTCAGTTTGTTTCTCAGAGTCCACAGCCTCTCATGGTTCTTAAGTATTTTAGACTAACACCCAATGCTAAATATTCTGTGTTTTTTTCAAAGTAATTTCTATTAATTTTTTCTATTAATCTTTTTCTCTCTTTTCCACTTTCTACATTCTTAAAGCAGGACCACTTTTGAGATTCCCATAATTCCTACAAGCTAAAAGCTGTACCACATTTATTCCTTTTAAATGTGCTACAAGCACAACTGTAAGAAACTGTTATCTTCATAACTCAGAACTCCAGAATGCATACTGGATATGGTATAGTGCTAGTGAATTATTCTGCAGTTGTCATAACTGGATGTTGGCTTTTCTTTCATTATGTTTAATTAGCCAACATTTTTGATATAGTGTTCAATGATTCATTCCTTGCATATAACACCCAGTGCCCTCCTTAATACCCATCACCCAGTTATACCATTCCCCACCCCCCTTCCTTCTGTAATCCTCAGTTTGGTTCCTGGAGTGCAGAGTCTCTCGTGGTTTGCCTCCCTCTCTGATTTCTTCCCATTCAGTTTTTCCTCCCTTTCCCTATGATCCTCTGAGCTATTCCTTAAGTTCCACATATGAGTGAAACCACATGATAACTGTCTTTCTCTGCTTGACTTATTTCACTTAGCATAATCCCTTCCAGTTCCATTCATGTCAATGCAAATGATAGGTATTCATCCTTTCTGATGGCTGAGTAATATTCCATTGTATATATGGACCACATCTTCTTTATCTACTCACCTGCTGAAGGTCATCTTGGCTCCTTCCATAGTTTGGCTACTGTGGGCAATGCTGCTATGAACCCTGGGGTGTAGATGCCCCTTCTTTTCACTATGTCTGTATCTTTGGTAAATTGTAAATACCTAGCAGTGCAATTGCTGGATCATAGGGTAGCTCTATTTTTAACATCTTGAGGAACCTCCATACTGTTTTCCAGAGTGGCTGTACCAAATTGCATTCCCATCAACAGTGTAAGAGTGTTCCCTTTTCTCTACATCCTTGCCAATACTTGTCGTTTCCTGTCTTAAATTTTACCATTCTAACTGGTATCTCAATCTCTATGCTATCTCAATGTGGTTTTAATTTGTATTTCCCTGATGGCTAGTGATGTGGAACACTTTTTCATGTTCTTGTTAGCCATTTGTATGTCTTCTTTGGAGGAGAGTCTGTTCATGTCTTCTGCCCATTTCTTGACTGGATTATTTGTTTTTTAGATGTTGAGCTTGAGAGGCTTTTTATAGACCTTGGATACCAGCCCTTTATCCATAGTGTCACTTGAAAATATCTTCTCCCATTCTGTGGGTTGCCTCTTAGTTTTGTTGACTCTTTCCTTTGGTGTGCAAAAGCTTTTAATCTTGATGAAGTCCCAAAAGTACATTTTTGCTTTTGTTTCCCTTGCCTTTAGAGACTCGTCTTAAAAAGAAGTCTCTGTAGCCAGTGTCAAAGAGGTTACTGCCTATGTTCTCCTCTAAGATTCTGATGAATTCATGTCTCACATTTAGGTCTTTCACCCATTTTTTATTTTAAGATTTTATGTATTCAGGGGCACCTGGGTAGCTCAGTTGGGTTAAAGCCTCTTCCTTTCAGCTCAGGTCATGATCCCAGGATCCTGGGATCAAGCCCCAAAACAGGCTCTCTGCTCAGCAGGGAGCCTGCTTCTCTCCCAACCTTTCTGCCTGCTTGTGATCTCTCTCAAATAAATACATAAAATCTTTAAAAAAAAAAAAAGAAAAAATATTTTATGTATTCATTTGACAGAGAGAGCACGAGTGGGGAAGTGAGGCAGAGAAAGAGGGAGAAGCAGGCTCCCTACTGAAGAGGAAGCCTGGACAAGAGTTTGATCCCAGGAACCTTGGGATCATTACCTAAGCTGAAGGCAGATGCTTAACTGAATATACAACACTGGTGCCCCTGGATGTTGGCTTTGAAGAGGAAGTTAAATGTCCCCCTGAAGTTTAAGATGAGGGGACAGTCAAATGCTAATGGCAAATGTATTTTTAATTACTTATACTCTAAGGTAAATGGAAAAACAGAAGTTCCACTAATTTCCATATTCATATGGACAATAAAACATAAATTTGAGATGACATTTAAAATCACAAGAATCTGCTCAAGTCTTTGCTAGAAAGAAATGATTGTCTAAAATGAGGCTTTGTCAACATACCTATCAGTGCATCTTTTCTCTCAGTTGCCTTGCTAATCACAGATACTGTTAAAATGCTATTTGAATTTTATATTTGTCTTCTCCTTATGATGTTTTCTGTTATACTACATTTGTACTAACCGTTGGATAATTGGTCACGCAGCTGCTCTTATTGTGACCTAGAGTACCAGGCTTTCAAATCTAAGTCTGGAGTACCAGTATTCCTTCCTTCCCTACCTCAGACATTGTCGTACCTCACCATAAGATGCCATCATAATTCATTCAATCATTATTAGGAAGCATATAACCCAGAAATAAACAGCACACAACCTTGACTAAAATACTTCACAGCAGCTGTGTCAGAAGACCATCAGTGCCCAATTTATGGTCCCTTCTGTGTGAATGCTATTGCTCATTTCTTGTAACTAATTAAAGCAAAATGACTTAATAAAACTTCCATGGCGGAAACAAACAACATAACAGCCACAGCATTTCAACTAAATTACCCTAATGTATCACTGACAAAGGCTTGTTAGTCTTGAAATCCAATTTATCTGTTCAAATCCATTTGTTCCTCTTTGTGCAGAGTTCTTTTTGAAGTTCTTTGGAGGCCTGGAATTAAAGGAAATAGCAGTACTTGGAGGGCTAGGATAATAACTAAGTAACTAATTGCATCACTGGCATTACTGAAATAAAGTCTTACTTGGTGAATTCTTAAGAAACCTTGTGTGAAGCTAAGATGTTTCTATTAAGTGAACTCATGTTAAAAGACATGCCTAGCTAGCAGGCTCCTAACCCTAGAACTCAGCTTCCACGCCATTTTGGTGGCAGGTCTTCTCTTTCAGTTCCATTATTTTTCTCCTACATTAACTGTTGGCCATAGAACAAACTGAGAAAAAAGCCGTAACACTCCATGCAGTGGCATCTCTGTGTGTATGGCGTTAACCTACTCCAGTTGGTATGTTAAGTTGGCCATAGGCCATCTAGTACCCTTATCATGCCTCAGAAAATGGTGACTTTTCTCAGAAATAGCTTTGGATGAGGAAAGAGAGTCCATTATGTCCTATTAATACATTCCAAGATCTCTAAGTGATCATTTAACTTCTTATGGTCTTATTTTCTATTTGAAAAACAGAGAACAAATCCCTATCCTCCAGCCCATGTGCTGGACTGTTCTGAAGTTTGATTGAGTTATGGAAAGTATCTTGGAAATTATAAAGACTTAAGTAAATACAAGATATGAAAATATCACCTGGTCATATTCACTTCCTGTCAATATTATATTTAGTCTTATTACAAATGGGATTAGTCATGACCTATATAATATTAAAATCCTCTTTGAATTCACTATATGAAAGAAGCAAGCCTTTTTTTTTTTTTGAAGATTTTATTTATTTATTTATTTATGTGACAGAGATCACAAGTAGGCTGAGAGGCAGTAGAGAGAGAGAGAAAGAGAGGAGGGAGCAGGCTCCCTGTTGAGCAGATAGCACAATGTGGGGCTCGATCCCAGGACCCTGGGATCATGACCCGAGCCCAAGGCAGAGGCTTTAACCCACAGAGCCACCCAGGCGCCCCGCAAGCCTTTTTTGACATGATAAAATTTCAACTTAGTTTGTAAAGGTGACTTAATCTCAAATCAGTCTTTACAACATACTTTTTTTTTACTATCAACAAATTAAATATTTTAACCTGGCTTTGTCTTTCTTTCTGTTCAATGCACCTAGACTAATATTTCTATTAGTCCAACATGCCATTCATTTTCCTTAGAGTAAAATCTTTTTCAACTCCTTCATATCCTAATGGAAGTTAAATAGGTGATTTCTAAATCACATTTCTCTTTATCTATTCATTATCCTATTTCCTCATTTTCTCTCATTCTCTCACACAACTGCAGGATGGATCCAGCATTTTCTCACTTACATCCCAGCAAGCGGTTTAGGTCTCATTTCAGTTTTTTGCATCTCAATCCCTTAGCCCCTTAACAATTCCTGCTCCCCAGCTGCCTAATTCATCTTCACACTCACATATAAGATAAATTATCTGCAACTTCATATGGAACGTGTTTTCTGTCTTATATTTAACATTTGAGGAAACCTCATTTAAGTGATATTTCTCACTAATTAGTGAAATAAGACAAGGGATAAATTAAGGACTGAGTGGAGGGTCAGATGCAAGCATTGCCCTAGATCTCAGAGAGCAGGTATGCATATTTCTTCCCTTGTTATAATAAAAGAGTATATATATTAAGAATGGTTATTTCAGGTCTAAAACTGCCCCTCAAGTTCTCGAAGCCATAAGAATATTTGACACACAGGCATTATATTAGTTATCTCTGTCACCTCCAGTAAGAGGCAATTTGTGGAGTGTACTAACACCCAGGATCTTTTATGTGCCTTGAATAGAAAACAATAATGAGTCATCCAAGTTGCTTGATTTTGTAGTTTAGAGGTGTCAGTTATTAAACTGCAGTGATATGAAGCACATGCACAGGGAGAGAATATTGTTGAGTATTTTTATAAGGAATTAGTCAATGTAATTGCAGGCTGTAAAGAGACTGTTACACAACTTCAGTACATGTTGTAAACACTTCATCACATGACATCTTTCCATGTCATAAATACATCATCAGAGACGATTATGTCCTCTAATGATGACTTCTTGCATTCATTCATCACACAAAAATGAATAAATGCCTAAGAGAGCATAATATGTGCAGTTTTTCATTGCTATGATAACTCCATCTATAGAATTTCTTATGGTATCTTGTATATTTACATAGGTTATTATACAGCATGTAGATAAGTATATTTGTTCTTTGCTCCTTATTCTTACAACAACCTTTAGCTAAAGCTAATAAAATCTGACCTGACCTATGTAGTTTGCCAAAAACAAATATATATTTGTGTATATATATATACACATATATATATATTTTTTACAGAAAGATGAGGAAGATAAGTAGTTTGCCAAAAACAAATATATATATGTGTGTATATATATATACACACATATATATTTTTTACAGAAAGATGAGGAAGAGAAAATGAAGAAAGAAAAAGGAGAGGGGAGATAGGGATAAGAAAGAGGAGGAAATAAAAAAGAGCAGTTTAAAACTGCTTAAAATTATTGTGTTAGCACAGCCCTATCTGTGTTTGTGTATACATGTGTTAATTCTTTCAGACATGTTTGACTTTAGACATGCTTTACAATTAAATTTACATAAGGCAATAGAACTGGTCATTCTCTATAATTAGGGTTTTAATGTTAATTTTAATTTATTCTTTAGGACCACATGTTATATATGATCACTAATTCATAAGTTCCACTTTTTTTGCTCTACTTTCTAAATCCCACTTCTTAAAGAATGGTGTAGAGGAAAACACCTATAAAATAAAATAAGACCAAAGCAATGAAGCCATGCATTAATTATTCTTGGGTCTCCAAAGCCTCCTGGAAATGAGGCTAGTGAAGCAGCCTTGATACCATCTTCTACCTCCACCATAGAGGCTCCAATTATATCTGTTTTCTAACTTGGGTATTAAAGTATAAAATTCATTAAACTAAATAATACCCATGTTTCTTTGAACTTTAAACTCCCATGGTCTTTTATTTTTGTATGATTACCGGGACTATCATGGGATGGTGGTAGCAGGAAAGAGGAAATCTCAGGTGGGCCCTTGGCCTAGGTCTCCCATTCACTGAAACCTATAGATCTGGGCTTTTAAGGTTATACGAAGTGAAGTCATATGTAGTCGTTGTGTTTGTGTATGCCCATGTATAAATGTTAATTTGTTAAATACAAACATTTAAATATCTCATAATTGCTGTGATCCTGAATTGGCACTGCCTCATTTTCAATTGCACTAGGGATCTCAAACCATAGAAATAGGGATTTCAAACCATAGAAACTTATTCATTTCTTAACCTCTGAGGGTTGCAATATCTTGGCAAAATCAAAGATGTGCATTCCATCTTCAAGTTTAAGAAATCATCCAAAAGACTGTGAACTTCCTTAACTAATCAGATCATGCTCCAATAAAAGAAAAAAAAAAAAAGGGCTCTTCTTAGGGGCTGAGAATTTTAAGTATCAGTTCACTTGGTTTATTCATTTAATCCTTAGGATGACCTATTGCTTCTACATACCAAGAGAGTAATTACCAAGTTCTATTTGTATGAATGTTAATATAAATAACTGCTCTTTTCCCTTTGGAACATATGGCAAATGGCCAAGATTTAAATAACCCATAAAAAGGGCAATTTTCCTTTTATCTATGTGCTTTTGTGTTAGTCCCTCTAATTGAGGATAGTAAAATGAAACAAAAATTAAGTTTAAAATTAATTTTCTAAAATTTGTGAAAATAAGTATAAAAAAACTTTAAATAACTAAACATCCAAATGATGTTTTTCGTTAAATTTGTGATTATTCAATCTTAAAAGAACACTAATTATTTTGTAATTATATACATTATATACATTTATATATGTATGTGTATATATGGAGGTATATTTTTATGTGTATATAAACACATATGTGTATATATGTTATTTGGTTATTTATGTATATATATATATATGGAGGTATATTTTATGTGTGTATATATACACATGTGTATATACACATATGTGTATATGTGCACATATGTGCATATATGTATATATGTATATATATACACACATAAAATATACCTCCATATATACATACATAAATAAAGTAACCAAATAACAGCAAAACACAGCAAAATAATTTAAGGAAATTTAAGGAATTTAAGGAAATTCATTTAGATGTAGCATGGAAACTTCTGAAAAAAAGAATCAATATTCAAAATACAACAAGAACAAAAAAGCCTCAATTAAAAAATGGGCAAAGGATCTGAATAGATATTTTTCTCCAAAGACAATACACAAAGGGTCACGTGAAAAGATGTTCAACTTTCAAAACAATCAAAGTCATATTATGCATACTTTATGGCCACAATGCTATGAAACTAGAAATCAACCACAAGAGAAAATGTGGAATGAACAAAAATACACAGAGGTTAAGTAACATGCTATTAGGGATGCCTGGGTGGCTCAGTTGGTTGGGCGGCTGCCTTCGGCTCAGGTCATGATCCCGGCATCCTGGGATCGAGTCCCACATCGGGCTCCTTGCTCCGCAGGGAGCCTGCTTCTTCCTCTGACTCTGCCTTCCACTCTGTCTGCCTGTGCTCGCTCTCTCGCTTGCTCTCTCTCTGACAAATAAGTAAATAAAATCTTTAAAAAAAAAAGTAACATGCTATTAAACAATGAGTGAATCAACTAAGAAATCAAATAAGAAATCAAAAATCACATGACAACAAATGAAAATGAAAACACAAAGGTCTAAAATCACTGGGATGCTGCAAATGTAGCTATAAGAGGGAAGTTTACAGCCAAAGAGGTTTGTATGAAGAAGCAAGAAAAATCTCAAATAAACAATCTACCTTTATACTTAAAGGAGCTATGAAAAGAACAAACAAAATGCAAACCTAGAAAAAAGGACAGAAATATATATACATATATATTATATGTATAATATGTATATATGTATGTATAATATATATATAATATATATATAAGAGCAGAAATAAATAATATAGAAACTAAAAAAGCAATAGACCAGATCAACAAAACCAGGAGCCAGTTCTTCAAAAAGATCAACAGAATTCATAAACCTCCAGAAAAACTCACTTAAGAAAATAAAGAAAGGACCCAGATAAACAAAATTACTAATGAAAGAAGAGGAAAAAACACCAACACCACAGAAATACTCACAACTATAACAGTGTATTATGAAAACTTATCTCCTACCAAACTGGATAACTTAGAAATGAATAAATACCTAGAAACATAAAACCTACCAAAACTAAAACAGGAAAAAATGGAAAATCAGAACAAACCAACTATCAGCAATGAAATTATATCGATAATCAAAAAATTCCCCCCCCCCCAAAAAAGTCCAGGACCAGGTGGCTTCAGAGGAAACTTCTAGCAAACATTTTTTTAAAAAGAGTTAATACAAATTATTTTCAAATTATTCCAAAAAATATAAGAAGAAGAAAAACCACCAAATTCATTCTATGAGGCCAATATCACCTTGAGTACCAAAACAAGATAAAGACACCACAAAAAAAAAAAAAAAAAAAAAAAAGAAAGAGAGAGAGAGAGAGTGAGAGAGAGAGAGAACTACAAGCCAGTATCTCTCAGGATATAGACAAAAAATTCTCAACAAAATATTAGCAAACCAAATCCAACAATATATTTTAAAAAATCATATAGCACAATCCAGTGGGATTTATTCTTGGGATGCAAGGGTGGTTCAATATTGGCAAAACAATGTGATACATCACATCAATAAAAGGAAGGATAAAAAGCACATTATCATTTCAACAGATGCAGAAAAAGCATTTGACAATGCACAACATCCATTCATGATTAAAAACACTCAACAAAGTAGGTCTAGAGGGAGCATATCTCAACATAATAAAGGCCTCATGAAAACCCACAGACAACATCATATTCACTGTGAAAAACTGAAAGTTTTTCCCCTAAGGTTATGAACAAGACAAAGATATACACTCTCACCATTTTTATTCAACATAGTCTAAGTCCGAGCCATAGCAACCTGAGAAGAAAAAGAAATAAAGGATGCCCAAGTTGGTAAGGAAGAAATAAAACTTACACTACTTGCAGACGACATGATACCATGTACAGAAAACCCTAAATACTTCACCAAAAAACTACCAGAACCGATAAATGATTTCAGTAAAGTTGCAGAATGTAAAATCAAAGTACAGAAATTAATTGCATTTGTATATGGTAACAATGAAGCAGCAGAAATTAAAATTAAGAAAACAAGCCCATGAACAATTGTACCAAAACCAATAAAATATCTATGAATAAACATAAACAAAGACTGAAAGACCTGTACTCTGAAATCTATAAAACAGTGAGGAAAGAAACTCAAGAAGATGCAAAGAAGTGGAAAGACGTTCCATGCTCATGGGTCAGAAGAAAAAAAACTGCTAAAATGTCTATACTGCCCACCCAAAACTACAGATTTAATGCAATTCCTATCAAAATATCAATAGTATTTCTCACAGAACTAGAAAAAACAATTCTAAAAATTTGTATAGAATCCCCAAAGACCTAAAATAGTCCAAGCAATCTTAAAAATGAAAAACAAACTTGAACGTATCACAATTCCAGATTTCAAGTCATATTACAAAGTAGTAGTAATTAAAACAGTCTGGTGCTAGCATAAAAACAGACACATAAATCAACAGAACAGAATAAAACAGAAAACCCTGAGGGAGGAGTCAAGATGGCGGAGAAGTAGCAGGCTGAGACTACTTCAGCTAGCCAGAGATCAGCTAGATAGCTTATCTAAAGATTGCAAACACCTGAAAATCCATCGGCAGATCAAACAGAAGAAGAACAGCAATTCTGGAAACAGAAAAACAACCACTTTCTGAGGGGTAAGACCGGCGGAGAAGTGAATCCAAAGCGACGGGAAGATAGACCCCGGGGGGAGGGGCCGGCTCCCGGCAAGTGGAGAAGCAACGGCGCACAAAATCAGGACTTTTAAAAGTCTGTTCCGCTGAGGGACATCGCTCCAGAGGCTAAACCGGGGCGAAGCCCACGCGGGGTCAGCGTGGCCTCAGGTCCCGCAAGGTCACAGAAGGATCGGGGGTGTCTGAGTGTCGCAGAGCTTGCGGGTATTGGAGCGGGAAAGCCGGCTACAGAGAAAGAGCCGACAGTAGGCTCGCAACTCGGGGTGACCTTGAACCGGTCGCAGGTTCGGTGAGCTCGGAGCGCGGCCGGAGGTCAGGCAGACGGGAGTAACTGGGCGCTGTTCTCTGAGGGTGCACTGAGGAGTGCGGCCCTGGGCTCTCACTCCTCCGGGCCGGAGAACAGGAGGCCGCCATTTGTATTCCCCGTCCTCCGGAACTCTACGGAAAGCGCTCAGGGAACAAAAGCTCCTGAAAGCAAACCGGAGCGGATTACTCACCGCGGCCCCTGATAAGGGCGGTACAATTCCGCCTGGGGCAAAGACACTGGAGAATCACTACAACAGGCCCCTCCCCCAGAAGATCAACAAGAAATCCAGCGGAGACCAAGTTCACCTACCAAGGAGTGCGGTTTCAATACCAAGGAGAGCAGCAGAATTCCAGAGGAGGAGAAAGCCAAGCACGGAACTCATGGCTTTTTCCCTGTGATTTTTTTTTTTTCAGTCTTGCAGTTAATTTAATTTTTTTCTTTTTCATTTTTTGGGTTTTTTTTTTGCCTTCGGGTAAAAATTTTTTTTTAACTGTTACCTTTTTCTTTTTAAACGATTTTTTACTAGTTTATCTAATATATATATATTTTCTTTTTTATATTTTTCTTATTTGTTTTCTTTTTTAAATTCTTTTTTCTTTTTTTCTTTTTTTTTTCTTTCTTCCTTTTTGAACCTCTTTTTATCCCCTTTCTCCCCCCTCACTATTTGGGATCTCTTCTAATTTGGTTAAAGCATATTCTCCTGGGGTTGTTGCCACCCTTTTAGTATTTTACTTGTCCCTTCATATACTCTTATCTGGACAAAATGACAAGACGGAAAAATTCAACACAAAAAAAAGAACAAGAGGCAGTACCAAAGGCTAGGGACCTAATCAATACAGACATTGGTAATATGTCAGATCTAGAGTTCAGAATGACAATTCTCAAGGTTCTAGCCGGGCTCGAAAAAGGCATGGAAGATATTAGAGAAACCCTCTCAAGAGATATAAAAGCGCTTTCTGGAGAAATAAAAGAACTAAAATCTAACCAAGTTGAAATCAAAAAAGCTATTAATGAAGTGCAATCAAAAATGGAGGCTCTCACTGCTAGGATAAATGAGGCAGAAGAAAGAATTAGTGATATAGAAGACCAAATGACAGAGAATAAAGAGGCTGAGCAAAAGAGGGACAAACAGCTACTGGACCACGAGGGGAGAGTTCGAGAGATAAGTGACACCATAAGACGAAACAACATTACAATAATTGGGATTCCAGAAGAAGAAGAAAGAGACAGAGAAGCAGAAGGTATACTAGAGAGAATTATTGGGGAGAATTTCCCCAATATGGCAAAGGGAACGAGCATCAAAATTCAGGAGGTTCAGAGAACACGCCTCAAAATCAATAAGAATAGGCCCACACCCCGTCACCTAATAGTAAAATTTACAAGTCTCAGTGACAAAGAGAAAATCCTGAAAGCAGCCCGGGAAAAGAAGTCTATAACATACAATGGTAAAAATATTAGTATGGCAGCTGACTTATCCACAGAGACCTGGCAGGCCAGAAAGAGCTGGCATGATATTTTCAGAGCACTAAACGAGAAAAATATGCAGCCCAGAATACTATATCCAGCTAGGCTATCATTGAAAATAGAAGGAGAGATTAAAAGCTTCCAGGACAAACAAAAACTGAAAGAATTTGCAAACACCAAACCAGCTCTACAGGAAATCTTGAAAGGGGTCCTCTAAGCAAAGAGAGAGTCTACAAGTGGTAGATCAGAAAGGAACAGAGACCATTTACAGTAACAGTCACCTTACAGGCAATACAATGGCCCTAAATTCATATCTCTCAATAGTTACCCTGAATGTTAATGGGCTAAATGCCCCTGTCAAAAGACACAGGGTATCAGAATGGATAAAAAAACAAAACCCATCTATATGTTGCCTCCAAGAAACTCATTTTAAGCCCGAAGACACCTCCAGATTTAAAGTGAGGGGGTGGAAAACAATTTACCATGCTAATGGACATCAGAAGAAAGCAGGAGTGGCAATCCTTATATCAGATCAATTAGATTTTAAGCCAAAGACTATAATAAGAGATGAGGAAGGACACTATATCATACTCAAAGGGTGTGTCCAACAAGAAGATTTAACAATTTTAAATATCTATGCCCCGAACGTGGGAGCAGCCAACTATATAAACCAATTAATAACAAAATCAAAGAAACACATCAACAATAATACAATAATAGTACGGGACTTTAACACTCCCCTCACTGAAATGGACAGATCATCCAAGCAAAAGATCATCAAGGAAATAAAGGCCTTAAATGACACACTGGACCAGATGGACATCACAGATATATTCAGAACATTTCATCCCAAAGCAACGGAATACACATTCTTCTCTAGTGCACATGGAACATTCTCCAGAATAGATCATATCCTCGGTCCTAAATCAGGACTCAACCGGTATCAAAAGATTGGGATCATTCCCTGCATATTTTCAGACCACAATGCTCTAAAGCTAGAACTCAACCACAAAAAGAAGTTTGGAAAGAACCAAAATACATGGAGACTAAACAGCATCCTTCTAAAGAATGAATGGGTCAATGGGGAAATTAAGGAAGAATTGAAAAAAATCATGGAAACAAATGATAATGAAAATACAACGGTTCAAAATCTGTGGGACACAACAAAGGCAGTCCTGAGAGGAAAATATATAGCGGTACAAGCCTTTCACAAGAAACAAGAAAGGTCTCAGATACACAACCTAACCCTACACCTAAAGGAGCTGGAGAAAGAACAAGAAAGAAACCCTAAGCCCAGCAAGAGAAGAGAAATCATAAAGATCAGAGCAGAAATCAATGAAATAGAAACCAAAAAAACAATAGAGCAAATCAACGAAAGTAGGAGCTGGTTCTTTGAAAGAATTAATAAAATTGATAAACCCCTGGCCAGACTTATCAAAAAGAAAAGAGAAAGGACCCAAATAAATAAAATCATGAATGAAAGAGGAGAGATCACAACTAACACCAAAGAAATACAAACTATTATAAGAACATACTATGAGCAACTCTACGGCAATAAATTTGACAATCTGGAAGAAATGGATGCATTCCTAGAAACATATAAACTACCACAACTGAACCAGGAAGAAATAGAAAGCCTGAACAGACCCATAACCAGTAAGGAGATTGAAACAGTCATTAAAAATCTCCAAACAAACAAAAGCCCAGGGCCAGACGGCTTCCTGGGGGAATTCTACCAAACATTTAAAGAAGAACTAATTCCTATTCTCCTGAAATTGTTCCAAAAAATAGAAATGGAAGGAAAACTTCCAAACTCATTTTATGAGGCCAGCATCACCTTGATCCCAAAACCACACCTTGATCCCAAAACCAGACAAGGATCCCACCAAAAAAGAGAGCTATAGACCAATATCCTTGATGAACACAGATGCGAAAATACTTAACAAAATACTAGCCAATAGGATTCAACAGTACATTAAAAAGATTATTCACCACGACCAAGTGGGATTTATTCCAGGGCTGCAAGGTTGGTTCAACATCCGCAAATCAGTCAATGTGATACAACACATCAATAAAAGAAAGAACAAGAACCATATGATACTCTGAATAGATGCTGAAAAAGCATTTGACAAAGTACAGCATCCCTTCCTGATCAAAACTCTTCAAAGTGTAGGGATAGAGGGCACATACCTCAATATCATCAAAGCCATCTATGAAAAACCCACCGCAAATATCATTCTCAATGGAGAAAAACTGAAAGCTTTTCCGCTAAGGTCAGGAACACGGCAGAGATGTCCATTATCACCACTGCTATTCAACATAGTACTAGAGGTCCTAGCCTCAGCAATCAGACAACAAAAGGAAATTAAAGGCATCCAAATTGGCAAAGAAGAAGTCAAATTATCACTCTTCGCAGATGATATGATACTATATGTGGAAAACCCAAAAGACTCCACTCCAAAACTGCTAGAACTTATACAGGAATTCAGTAAAGTGTCAGGATATAAAATCAATGCACAGAAATCAGTTGCATTTCTCTACACCAACAGCAAGACAGAAGAAACGGAAATTAAGGAGTCATCCCATTTACAATTGCACCCAAAACCATAAGATACCTAGGAATAAACCTAACCAAAGAGACACAGAATCTATACTCAGAAAACTATAAAGTACTCATGAAAGAAATTAAGGAAGACACAAAGAAATGGAAAAATGTTCCATGCTCCTGGATTGGAAGAATAAATATTGTGAAAATGTCTATGCTACCTAAAGCAATCTACACATTTAATGCAATTCCTAACAAAGTACCATCCATCTTTTTCAAAGAAATGGAACAAATAATTCTAAAATTTATATGGAACCAAAAAAGACCTCGAATAGCCAAAGGGATATTGAAAAAGAAAGTCAACGTTGGTGGCATCACAATTCCGGACTTCAAGCTCTATTACAAAGCTGTCATCATCAAGACAGCATGGTACTGGCATAAAAACAGACACATAGATCAATGGAACTGAATAGAGAGCCCAGAAATAGACCCTCAACTCTATGGTCAACTCATCTTCGACAAAGCAGGAAAGAATGTCCAATGGAAAAAGGACAGCCTCTTCAATAAATGGTGCTGGGAAAATTGGACAGCCACATGCAGAAAAATGAAATTGGACCACTTTCTTACACCACACACAAAAATAGACTCAAAATGGATGAAGGACCTCAATGTGAGAAAGGAATCCATCAAAATCGTTGAGGAGAACACAGGCAGCAATCTCTTCGACTTCAGCCACAGCAACATCTTCCTAGGAACATCGCCAAAGGCAAGGGAAGCAAGGGCAAAAATGAACTATTGGGATTTCATAAAGATCAAAAGCTTTTGCACAGCAAAGGAAACAGTTAACAAAATCAAAAGACAACTGACAGAATGGGAGAAGATATTTGCAAACGACATATCAGATAAAGGACTAGTGTCCAGTATATAAAGAACTTAGCAATCTCAACACCCAAAGAACAAATAATCCAATCAAGAAATGGGCAGAGGACATGAACAGACATTTCTGCAAAGAAGACATCCAGATGGCCAACAGACACATGAAAAAGTGCTCCATATCACTAGGCATCAGGGAAATACAAATCAAAACCACAATGAGATATCACCTCACACCAGTCAGAATGGCTAAAATCAACAAGTCAGGAAATGACAGATGCTGGCGAGGATGCGGAGAAAGGGGAACCCTCCTACACTGTTGGTGGGAATGCAAGCTGGTGCAGCCACTCTGGAAAACAGCATGGAGGTTCCTCAAAATGTTGAAAATAGAACTGCCCTATGACCCAGCAATTGCACTATTGGGTATTTACCCTAAAGATACAAACGTAGTGATCCAAAGGGGCACATGCACCCAAATGTTTATAGCAGCAATGTCCACAATAGCCAATAGCCAAACTATGGAAAGAACCTAGATGTCTATCAACAGATGAATGGATCAAGAAGATGTGGTATATATACACAATGGAATACTATGCAGCCATCAAAAGAAATGAAATCTTGCCATTTGTGACAACATGGATGGAACTAGAGCGTATCATGCTTAGCGAAATAAGTCAAGCAGAGAAAGACAACTATCATATGATCTCCCTGATATGAGGAAGTGGTGATGCAACATGGGAGCTTAAGTAGGTACGAGAAGAATAAATGAAACAAGATGGGATTGGGAGGGAGACAAACCATAAGTGACTCTTCATCTCACAAAACAAACTGAGGGTTGCTGGGGGGAGGGGTTTGGGAGAAGGGGGTCGGATTATGGACATTGGGGAGGGTATGTGCTTTGGTGAGTGCTGTGAAGTGTGTAAACCTGGTGATTCACAGACCTGTACCCCTGGGGATAAAAATATATGTTTATAAAAAATAAAAAATTATATTTAAAATAAATAAATAAATAAATAAAAAACAAAAAACAAAAACAGAAAACCCTGAGACAAATCCAAACCCAAATATGGTCAGTTAATATTTGACAAAGGAGGAATGAATCCCAGAAGAGAGCACAGGCATTAATCTCTCTGACATCGGCCAAAACATTTTTCTAGGTATGTCTCCTGAGGCAGGGGAAACAAAAGCAAAAATAAACTATTGGAACTACATAAAAATAAAAAGTTTCTGATGTTGAAGAACACAGTCAACAAAACAAAACAGCCGATGGTATGAGAAAAGATACCTGCAAATGACCTGTCCAATAAAGGGATGGTATCCAAAATATATAAAAGAATTGATACAACTCAATACTCAAAAAATAATTAATCCGGGGCGCCTGGGTGGCTCAGTGGGTTAAGCCGCTGCCTTCGGCTCAGGTCATGATCTCAGGGTCCTGGGATCGAGTCCCGCATCGGGCTCTCTGCTCAGCAGGGAACCTGCTTCCTCCTCTCTCTCTCTCTCTGACTGCCTCTCTGCCTACTTGTGATCTCTCTCTGTCAAATAAATAAATAAAATCTTTAAAAAAAATAATAATTAATCCAATTACAAAGTTGGCAGAAGATATGAACAGACATTTCCTCAAAGAAGACATCAGATGGCCAACAGACATTTAAAAATATGTTCGGGCACCTGGGTGGCTCAGTGAGTTAAAGCCTCTGCCTTCAGCTCAGGTCATGATCCCAGGGTCCTGGGATTGAGCCCCACATCAGGCTCTCTGTTCCGTGGAGAGCCTGCTTCCTCCTCTCTCTCTCTCTCTGCCTACTTGTGATCTCTGTCTGTCAAATAAATAAGTAAAATCTTAAAAAAAAAGAAAGAAAGAAAGAAAGAAAGAAAGAAAGAAAGAAAGAAAGAAAGAAAGAAAGAAAGAAGGAAGACGTTCAGTATCACTTGCATCAGAAATATGCAAATCAAAACTACAATGAGACAGCACCTCACACCTGTCAAAATGGCTAAAATCAAAACCACAAGAAACAAGGGTTAGCAAGGATGTAGAGAAAAAGGAACCCTCATGCACTGTTGGTAAGAATGCAAACTGGTGCAGCCACTGTGAAAACCAGTATGGAGGTTCCTCAAAAATTTAAAAACACAACTACCCTATGATCCAGGAATCACACTACTGGGTACTTAACCCCAAATTACAAAAACACTAATTCAAAGGGATACAGGCACCCCTATGTTTACTGCAATAATAGCCAAATTATGATACAATAATAGCCAAATTATGATAGCAGCCTAAGCGTCCATCTACAGATGAATGTATAAATAAGTGGTACACACATTGGAATATTGTTCAGCCATAAAAAAAGAATAAAGTCTTGTTATTTACAACAATGTGCATAGAGCTAGAGAGTGTAACGCTAAGTGAAAAAAGTCAGTCAGAGAATGACAAATGTCATATGATTTTACTCATATGTGGAATTTAAGAAAGAAAACAAATGAGCAAAAGGAAAAAAATAGAGAAAGGCAAACCAAGAAACAGACTCTTAACTATAGTGAACAAACTGATGGTTACCAGAGGGGAGATGGGTGGGGGATCAACAACAACAACAACAACAAAAAAAAAAAAAAAAAAGAAAAGAAAAGAAAAAAGAAAAAATAGAAATTAAGTCATTTTCAAGGACAAAATAAAGGAAAGGAATTATAAAAATTTCATATGAATACATCTAGGGCAAAGGAATATAGATAAATAGTTTGGGGCTCTAGGAGAAGAATTTGGAAGTCATGCCCCAGGATAAATTTTCTTTAAGATCTGAAAAATTCATGTGAATTTTGAAAATTGTTCCACAGTATTTGCAGATATTTGTTTCCTGTGTACCATATCTTTTTTTTAATTTTTAAAATTTTTATTAATTATTATTTATTTTTTATTTTTATTTATTTTTAAATGATATTTATTTTAATTAATTAATAATATGAATTAATTATAGTAACATATATTATTTGCCCTAGGGGTAAAGGTTGTGAATCATCAGGCTTACACACTTCACAGCATTCACCTTATCACATACTCTCCCCAATGTCCATAACCCATTCACCCTCTCCACACACAGCCCCCACCAGCAACCCTCAGTTTGTTTTGTGAGATTAAGAGTCTCTTACGGTTTGTCTCCTTCCCGATCCCATTAAGTCAATCAGAGAAAGACAATTATCATATGATCTCCCTGATATGAGGAATGTGAGAGGCAGAGTTGGGGGATAGGGAAGGAAAAAATATCCCATGTCTTTAATAAAATCAAAGTCAAAAGAAAAAAAAAATGCTTAACATCTCTAGTTATTAGGGAAATGCAAATCAAAACCACAATGAGATACCATTTCACATCCATTAAGACAGTATTATGAAAACAAAAACAGAAAATAGTTAAGTGTTGGAGAGGATATGGAGAAACTGGGGCACTTGTGTATTGCTGGTGGGGACATATATTGATGCAGCTTTTGTAAAAAACAGTTTGGGATTATGCTGAGTGAAATAAGTCAAGCAGAGAGAGTCAATTATCATATGGTTTCACTTATTTGTGGAGCATAACAAATAACATGGGGAGTTAGAGAGGAGAAATGAGTTGGGGGAAATTGGAAGGGGAGGTGAACCATGAGAGACTATGGACTCTGAAAAACAATCTGAGGGGTTTGAAGTGGTGGGGGTGTGGGAAGTTGGGGTACCAGGTGGTGGGTATTATAGAGGGCACGGATTGCATGGAGCACTGGGTGTGGTGAAAAAATAATGAATACTGTTATGCTGAAAATAAATAACATTAAAAAAAAAAAAAAGAAAGAGGGCGCCTCCTGGGTGGCTCAGTGGGTTAAGCCGCTGCCTTCGGCTCGGGTCATGATCTCAGGGTCCTGGGATTGAGTCCCATATCGGGCTCTCTGCTCATCAGGAAGCCTGCTTCTCTCTCTCTCTCTCTCTCTGCCTGCCTCTCCATCTGCTTGTGATATCTCTCTGTCAAATAAATAAATAAAATCTTTAAAAAAAAAAAAAAGAAACAAGAAATTATAAGAAATTAAAAAAAAAAAGTTGGTGGCTCCTCAGAAAATTAAATGTCGAAATATCTTATGATATAGCAATTCCATTCTGGGTACATACCCAAAAGAATTGAAAGTAGGGATTCAAACAGATACTTGTGCATTAATGTTTATATTAGCATTACTCACAACAGTCAAAAGGTAAAAACAACCCAAATGTCCATCAACAGATGCATGGAATAAAGAATGTGTGATACAGATGGACAGATACACATATACATATATAGCTATAGATTTAACAATATTTTTAGCCATACAAATAGTATGACAAATGAAATATGACAGACAGAAAAGGACAAATACTGTATGATTCCACTTATGTGAGATACCTGAATGGGCAAATTCATGGCCAAAGAAAATAGAATGGCGGTTGCCAGCAGGTGGGGAGTAGAGCTGCAAGGACTCAGCTTAATGGGTACAAGCTTCCATTTGGAAATGAGGAAAGTTCTGCTGATGGATAATGGTGATGACTGTACAACAGTGTGAATGTACCATAATCCTAGGGCACCTGGGTGGCTCAGTTGTTAAGCCTCTGCCTTCGGCTCAGGTCATGATCCCAGGGTCCTGGGACTGAGCACCACAGCAGGCTCTCTGCTCAGTGGGAAGTCTGCTTCTCCCTCTCCCTCTGCTCCTCCCCCTGCTTGTGTTCACTCCCTCTTGCTCACTCTCTCTCTCTCTCTGAAATAAATAAAATCTTAAAGTAAAAACCACCCTTAATCCTATTGACTTGTACTTATAAAAACGGTTAATATGGTAAGTTTTTATTATGTATACTTAACCACGATAAAAATAAAGAATTAATGGTGAATATTCTTGCAAGATTCCTTTTGAAATAACCAAATAACATCCTCTAATTCACAATCTTGTTATTTTCTTAAATTCTGGCCATAGAGATGGCCAAAATACTTTCAGCTGAAAAATTCAGCTATTCACTGAATATCTTGAACTACCTCACACAGTCTACTTGCTGGTCTTCTGTACATTTCAATTACAATGTGACCACAAAGAGGGAAAATTATACACTAAAAATAGATTCATTCAGTATGTACTGTCTCTATAATATATTTGTAGCTGTGTTATTACATTGAAGAGACAAGATAGAAAAAAAATTGAGAGAAATGTAGAAATGAATCACATTGAAAGTTAATAACCTTTATTATTTTCCATGCATCCATAAACCGACCCTAAATCCAAAGGACTGGATCATAGCTCTACACTTCCTAGTGGTGATAGACAAAAATAAAGTTTGACTCAGCCTAAGAGGAAAAGCCTGACTCATTAAACTCAAAGCCCTGACTTTCGGGAGGTATTTGGGGCAAATTCTTGATGTTGATCCCTAGAAGAGAATAAATGGAGAATTATCTCATACATCAATGAATGAAAATTATGAAATGAATTCAATTATTAATTCAATGAAATGAATTCAATTATCAACTTTAATGAAAGGAAGAGATTAATACATTACAATATTGATATTTTGTAGAGTTGAAAATATATTTATATTGATATTTAAGAAATATATTCTTAAATAATCTCCAACTAAAATTTATAAAACCCAAAAGTAATTCCATCCACAAGAAGGTTTCTTAGCTTGATTATCTAAACAACACTGCCCAAATTCCCTAAATAAGTGTTTCTTGACTTAGTTCAGCTGTACAACGTAGACAAAAGATGGGAGAAAGTAATTACTAAAACTGGCCTCTGCTGTTTCATCTTGCAGTACACTTTTGTGTCCACAAGAAGGGAACCATAGTTACCCATTTCTGTAGCTTCTCTCATAAAATGGGGGTGGGGGGAGGACAGAAAGTTTTTGCTCTATGTATGTATACATGATGTGAGGGGATTTGTTTCTGAGCAGGCTTCTATATATGTTAACTCTGGTGTGCTTTCAACTCTAGGGAATGCACAGAGACAATAAACCAACACAAGGCAGTGTCCAAATCCTACACACACACACACACACACACACACACACACACACACACCCGCCTTTTCTAGTTTTTCCTCTACTGTTGCGAAGATTTCCTATACTAATCCATTGATTGCCTGCTTTACTGTGTAGGGAAATATGTCCTCATAAAACCACCTTGTCCTTTCATACAAAAAAATACCACTCAAAGCATTAGGAATTCTCACCAATGTGAATTAATCAGAGCCATACAAAGATGAGAAATAACATGAAGACTGCAGTAAGAAAGAATCAACTGTTAACTTCAGTTCCAGGTAAAAAAAAAAAAAGGGAGGTTTTTTATGGCCCCAGGCTAACTGTACACTCTGCCTTCCTTTCCACCAACACTCCCCAATTAGAGGGTGGCTAAAGGAGCCTCCCTCTCTGGGATTGAAGGGATGGTGTTGCTATGGGCATTGCTGGAATGTTTCAAAAGGACAGGGTTGGGGAGGGAGAAACTCGCTGGGGCGGGGGTAGGGGGGGAGCTGGCTGGCGGGGACTGTGCATGTTTAATGAGTTCAAACCTCTTCCACAAATTAAGTGAAATATTTTAAAAGGAAACAATATTACTTAAGTTTTATTTGTTTCAGCTACTTGGTTACAACTCCACACGGACACAATTAATGGAGGAAATAGAGTATTTTATAAGCCCAGGTCTCTCCGTCAATCTATGACCAAGAGAAATTCTTTGCCTTAATCACCATACATTCCTTTTGGATAGCTAGTATATTACCAAAATAATTATCCCAGGCCTAAGAAAAGATTTTGTCTAGTCACTCCCCAAAAAGTTTTAACAGTGGGGAAATAGAATGTTCCTGTATAAATCAATAATAAACTTTGTCCTTTCTCACAATATTTGCATGTGTTTTTAAGCAACTCCTAATAATGCACTATTTCATGTGTACATTCATGCACACATACTCCCTCCACACACACACACACACACACACACATACAGGCCATTGAAAGCCAAGTTTCCTTGTAAATCTAAAAGTGACAGGCAGACTGGATGCTCTGAAAGCCCTGTTCCCAGGAAATGAATCCCCTTGTCCAGCCCAGATGTTGTACTCACCAAAAAAAAAAGGGGGGGGGGTAAGTTAACAGCTTTTAATTCATCATGCAAATAACAAATGTCCTGGAAAATAGATACATTAAGAAGGAAAAAAAAAAAAAAAGCAAATGCAGCTAACAAAATCACTCAATTTGCCCAAAATTTAAGGAAAAAGCAACTAACTCTAGAAACTACTAGGTAAAGAAAAAACATTCAAAGTCTTTGAAGAATGCTGGAGATTGCAATTCATAAAAACCTTTTTTTTCTTCCATCAGCTGGAATAATGACATATTTCACAAAATTTCTAACTGATTTTGTTTCCACAAATCTAATTTTTGAAAATAAACCACATCAGTATTTTGTTCAGAGAGGATAATCTCAAATGCAATGTGTCCCTTAATTTCCTTCTTCCATATGCAAAAAACAAAACAAACAAACAAAAAAAAACCCTCAAGTTAGAGCATAATGAAGTTGAAATGTTAGCAATCCCTGAGTGACTGAGACAAGCTAGGGGTGTCATTTTGAGTATTCTCCTCAAATTCCATCCTAACATTCTGTTTAGACACTAAAAAAGGCAGCCACTCCAAGTTCATCAGCTGAAGTGTAGACTGTGTGAACATTCCTAATCTCAGAAGAGCATGGCAAAATAAATAATCACTCGACTCACTTTGTTTCTGCTTTTCCCTTCCCTCCACACCTATAAATATGGTTTATTGTATACATAGCTTTTAGGGTCAAGTATTAATGGTGAGAACCATTAAGAAGGCAAAGGTCAGTGGCTCCTGACTTTGGTGACCCTTAAATTTAATCTAGCGTGGTAGGAACAGAATTAAAAGTGAGGAACTTGCAAAGTGAGAAAAAAAAACCTGCTTTACCTACACAATTGGGCAATAACAGAAAAATGAAAGAAATTTAAACAATAAAAATGAATTTCATGATCTAATTACAGACCCAGAGTTAAAGGTGAATAGTCATAGCCAACTGCCATGCATGGAGGCTGAACTCTGACTTCTTTAAAACATCATGTGGTTTCTGGGATCCAGCAGTCTCTTTGGAATTTTATCAAACACCAGGCTTTATTTTTATTTAGCTTTATGTCCACTTCAGTAAGAGAAATGAAAAGACAGCATTTTGGAAAATATAGAAACCAATTTCTTCAGCCTGGCTGAACTTTTATCTTTCAAAATAAATCCTTCAAATCAGTCACATTTACACCTATTTTATATCCCTTTTCAACTTGAGAACTTGGTATTCTACTCTGTTCTCTTGCTCTCCCTTCCTCCACCTGTTTTCATTTAAATATAACACTTATTTTCCTTTGTGATTTGAAAGATAGTTTCACTCATTTTTTAAAATACCAACAATGCATTTGTTCTGATTTTAGTTTTTTTTTTTTGTTCTGATTTTATATTGTTATCATTTCCCTTCAATAATTTCTTTCCTGAACTTTTTAAACCTATGCTAGGAAACCAATGTCTGAGACTCTGATCAATTTAGAATTACTTTGGTGACTGCCCAGTTTCTCCACTATAAAGTTATTATCTTTCTCTTTGAAATTAATAAATATCTTGTAAGGAGGTACTTGAGACTATGAAAATATCTTCTTTCTTATCATATTTTGTCCCTTAATTTGAGCATCCATCAATGGTTTTTGCCTCTAATTATTACCATAATTGCTTAATGCTGATTTTCTACTTCCCTCATTCCTTCTGTATTTGTTGATTAAAATTCTACTATAATAGAGCTATCCCTTCTCCCATTTTATTTATTATTCAATTATTTGTATCAGATACATGGATATTTACTTGATTTTATGGATTAGAATTCAATGCTATCATGTTTTGGCTCACATTAGTCCCAGTTTTGGCAAAGACCCCCTAAAAGGTAGATTCTGTGTCTTTCTGACATGCTTCTATGATTTGCTCAACATTTCTTAACATCTGGCACTGGAAGAGATTGCAAATTCACCTTATATTTTCTCTACCCCAACCCCAGCATCAACCAGGGAGTCCTTTTTCCTTTATTGGTGAATGATATTTAAAAACTAAAATCTTGATGGAAGGTATGTCTAGCGTTACTTAGGAAAAATATATATGTATATTAACCCACATAAACAAAAACATCTCTATTTTTGTATCTATCCATCTATATATTTGTATGTAAAACCACTTTATACTAATACCTCTGATTTTAATGAACTACGACAGTGTTTGTTCTAGCCTTCCCTTTTTTTCTGGTTTGTAGCTTCTTCCTCTGCCAGTGAGGAACCTGGCTCTCAATATCCAGTTCACTCACTTCTTGGTTCATTCCTAGTAAGCATGGGAAGTAGTTTCCAGAGCTACTAACCTATACATATCAGAAACAAAGTCACTAACTGTAGCACAATCCTTTATGATAGTTCTTTTCTCTTTTTACCCTAAGTACATAAACAGAATACTGTCTTTTGCAGTCACTTAGCTCTCCTCTTCACCACCCCTCTGCAAGAAGGTTATGACATAGTATTTAGTCCAGTACGCACACATGCACGTGCATGCACATACACAAACTACTCATTTAAATTAATAATTGCAATCATTCATTTATTTTTTATCACATAATCACTATCACAGTTCAAAGAGTCAGAACTATACAACAAGATAAATGGAGAAGTATTACTCACCATCTGTACTGTCCCATTTTCTTTACTCCTTTCATGGACACATGCACACATCATAGGTAACTGGCCTTTTTCTTCCCCTGGTTTATCCTTCCTATATCTCTTTTTGGCACAGATGAGCAGATACGTGCATATTTCCCAATATTTCCCAATATCCTATTCTTTCTTACACTACAGGTACCTTTTGTGCTTTGGCTTTTTCATTTAACAGTATGCCCTGGAAATCACCCTATATAAGTTTCTCATTTTTCTTTACAGCTACACAGTAATCCACTTATGTGGTTGTACCATGCATAGTTTATTCAACTATTATTGGTTGTTTCAATATTTTAATATTTTAAATTAATTAATTAATAATAAATTTTTAAATCACAAATAATGCAGTAATGAATAACCTTGTTTGTAATTATTCTTACACTCTTGGAAGTGTCCTTAAGGTAGATTTCCTTATGGTAGAATTGCTGGATCAAGAGATAAGGGTACATGTAGTTTGTTATATATTGCCAAAATTCTCTCCAGAAAGTTCTTCTAGATTGCATTCCTTTTTAAAAAAATTTTTTTTAAATTTATTTATTTGAATAAAGAGAGAGAGAAAGAGAGGGAACACAAGCAGGATGAGTAGGAGAGAGAAGAAGGCTTCTTGCTGAGCAGGGACCTCCAATGCTGGTCTAGATGTAGGGCTCAATGCGGGGCTTGATCCCAGGACCCAGGGATCATGACCTGATCCAAAGGCAGACACTTAAAAACTGAGCCACCCAGACACCCCTCTAGTTTGTATTCCTACCAGCAACATGAGGAAATACATGTTTCCTCATAACCTTGCTAATAGAATGCATTGTCCTAATTTTAATCAGTCTAACAGGTGAGAAAAGATATTGTTTTAATTTATATTTTTCTAATTATGAGTGAGTGAACATTTTTATATGTTTAATAATGATTTTCATTTTAATTTTTTAACTTGCCTGTCTATATTTCCCATTCTTTTTTTATTATTATTTTTTTATTAATTTTTTATTTTTTATAAACATATATTTTTATCCCCAGGGGTACAGGTCTGTGAATCACCAGGTTTACACACTTCACAGCACTCACCAAAGCACATACCCTCCCCAATGTCCATACTCCCACCCCCTTCTCCCAAACCCCCTCCCCCCAGCAACCCTCAGTTTGTTTTGTGAGATGAAGAGTCACTTATGGTTTGTCTCCCTCCCAATCCCATCTTGTTTCATTTATTCTTCTCCTACCCACTTAAGCCCCCATGTTGCATCACCACTTCCTCATATCAGGAGATTTTTAGCCCTCTGTCCTTTAATTTTTAAAAGTTCTTTATACATTAAGGATATTAACTATTGGTGGTATACAAATAATTTCTTCTGGTTTTTCACTTGTCTTTTGACTAGTTCATGATTTTTACTGTAGTCAAACTGATCAATCTTTCTTTTATTATATTTGGATTTTGAGTCTTGAGTAGAAAGTCTTTCCCTGGGCTGAGGTTAAGAAGAAATCCATCCATGCTTTCTTATACTACTTATGTGATTTCATTACTTTGTGGTTAGATTTATAGCCCATTTGGAGTTTACTCTTATATATGGTATGAGATCTCAATACAATTTTTCTTTTTCTCAAATGGCTGACCAGCTGTTCTCACACCATATACCAAAAACTTAGTTTCTGCTCAGTGGTTGGAGCTGCCATTTTTATCATGTACTAAAGTTCCATGTGTACTTAGGTTTATTTCATGTTTATTATTCTATTCCACTAATTAGTCTGTCCATGCTTCATTACCATACTGTTCTGATTTTATAAGCTTTATAGTATATTTCTAATTCCTAGTAGATGGTTACTTTCTCCTTGTGTCCAGATTCTACTTTTAATCTATGACCTATAAACTTGGGGCTATATAGGGCCAAGAACTAACACAAATGTGTGATGCTGACAGGGCTTAATTAAAAGGGAGTGATGGAAACTAAGGAAAATAAGAGAGTTTGAAGAAATCAGTTTTTCAAAAGGTACATACACTTATCTCAAATATAAGCAAATAGAATAAAGGTATCCATAAATTATGTGTAAATTAGTTCTTATCCTTGTATTTCAGAAAGAAAAGGAATAAGTTGTCCTTACAGTGGTTGCCCTTTGCTGTCTCAAAATGCTTATTATACAAATTGAAAGTGGCTAATTACAAAAGAACTATGAATGGATTTTTAGTAATATTTGTAATTTGTTAAATTATGTTATATAAAATTATAACATTATACAAAATATAACAGTAAATAAAATGTGTATGTAGCTTTGAGTCATCAATACATGGAAAGAGAAATACTAATTTTTTTATTGTGTTATGTTAGTCACCATAAAAAACATCATTAGTTTTTTGGTTTTGTTTTGCTTTTTTAAGATTTTATTTATTTATTTATTTGACAGACAGAAATCACAAATAGGCAGAGAGGCAGGCAGTGAGAGAGAGGAGGAAGCAGGCTCCTTGCTGATCAGAGAGCCGATGCGGGGCTCAATCCCAGGATCCTGAGATCATAACCTGAGCCGCAGGCAGAGGCTTTAACCCACTGAGCCAACCAGGCACCTTGACATCATTAGTTTTTGATGCAGTGTTCTAAGATTCATTGTCAATGTACAACACTCAGTGCTCCATGCAAAATACTAAATTTCAGATTACTTCTCAAATATATTGAAAAAGCTTTTAATGATAAACCATGAAAATAAAAACTAGATTTAACAATACCGTATAGTATAAAATGAAAAATATAAAATCTCTTTACGTTACCCTTAACTAAAGCACAAAGTCTTATGAATACTCCCATGCCAAAATACATAAACATAGATAGATTAATAAAACAGATCATCATAAGAATTTTTTTCTGTACATTTTTTGTACTTCCCTACCAGTTTATATGAAATTGATTCACTCACTTGTATTACTACAAAATTTTCTATTATCTGGATTATATTTATAGGCCACATTTTTTTTTAAATCTTTTGAAAAGAGAGAGTATGACCTTGAGCAAAGGAAGAGAGGCAGAGGGACAGGAAAAGAGAAAATCTTAAGCAGGCTCCATTCAACAACACAACTTGAGACGGGGCTTGATCTCATGACCCAAGCCTAAATCAAGGGTCAGAGGATTAACCAACTGAGCCACTGAGGTGCCCCATGGATTGTATTTAATCAATCCCTTAAACAATGGATATTTATATTGTTTTTAGTATTTTTGCTATTTCAAATAATCTTAAAATGTTAATCACAATAGACAAGCTAGGTGTCCATGGACAGATGAGTGAATAAAGAAATTGTGGGGGGTGTGTATAAATACATATGTGTATGTATGTATATATAGCATATATTTGCAAATCATAATGTATACCTTAAATATATAATTTTATGAAAAAATTATATGTCTTACACTAAACAGAGAAATAAAAGTTACAATTTAATTTTATACAATTTGTTTCAATAAAAATAATACCAAAACGGAAAAAAAGAACAATGTTGGAATATTATTCAACCCTAAAAAAGAAAACTATCCCACCATTGACTATAACATGGATAAACCTGAAAGATATCATATTAAGTGAAATAAACCATACAGAAAGGGGAAAAAATTGCATGATCTTACATGTGGAATATAAAATAGTCAAGCACACATAGAAGCTGAGGGTAGAACAGTGGTTACCAGGGTGGGAGACATGAGGAGGTGTTGGTCAAATGGTGCAAAGCTGCAGTTCTGTGGGATGCAAAAGTCTTGAGAGCTAATGTGCAACATGAAGACTATAGCTAATAATATTTCACTGAATACTTAAAATCTGTTAAGAGAGTAGTTTGCAGTTACTCTTCTCACCAAAAAACAATGGTAACTATGTGAGAAGGTATGTTAGTTAGCTTGACTACCGTAATCATTTCACACTGTGTATCAATCATGTTCTATAACTTAGATATACACTATTCTTATGAAAGAAAATAAAATTTAAAATAACTAAAATTACAGCTCTTACACTTAAATCTAGAAATATAAAACTACTATTTAACTTTGTAGAACTTGCATCAATAAACATAATGCTTACCTTGTAAAATATGCTGAAATGTTTATTTGTTTGCACATGCAAGTGTCTCTGCTGAGCAACTCTTTAGAGATGTAATGCCTGGGTCAAAGAATGTGTTCAAAATTTTTATGCTTATTGTCCAAATATAGAACAAACCAGTATTTTTCAAAACTGACTTCAAAGGTTTAAATTTATGATATAAATGTGAAATTTGGCTATCATTACTGTATTTTCCTACTTAAAAATCATGTGTTATAATGTTTTTGTAATTTATTTTGAAATCACTGTATTATTATAACATTTGTTCTTATTATTGAAGAAATAAGAACATATAAATAAAGAAGAATAAAGTCCAGAAATTTTACAAACCCCACCAAAAAACCACCAGTAATATGTTTTTCTAACACATACTTAGCAAACATACTAGTAAACATATGAGTAGACATACTAATTATACCAGATTTGTCACAATATGTAAACTGTTACAGAATTTACTGCAAAGGTCATTATAAATATCTTTTAAATTATGTTTATGAAATTATTTTAAATGACAAAATTGTTTCCTCAAATGAATATTTTCTCAGCTACACAATGAATAAACCAACCAATTATTGTTCAGCATTTTCATGATTTCTAATCCAAATTTTGCTTACTATAAACATGATGCTTTCTGAGATCTAAGACTCTGCATATCTGAGACAATTCCATTAGCCTAGTTCATACAAATATAGCTCAATAAAGATTTCCTGAGTGGTTAAAGAACTATTAAATAAATACAATGAAAAATTTGGTTTCTGCTAAATATGTATTTCCTCAAGATAAAGCCCTAAGACATGGGAATTAAGGTTCAATATCTCCTCTGTCAAGACAGATGCTCTCTCTAATTGTCGAAAACCACAGCTTCCTTAAGCTAACCATCACCAATATTTAATGTCATCTTTTTTGTGTGTGTGAAGATTTTATTTACTTATTTGAGTAAGTGAGTGAAAGAGAGAGCGACAGAGAGCAAGTGAGCACAAGCAGGGGAGGAGCAGAGGGAGTGGGAGAAGCTCCCACTAAGCAGGACCCCAATGCAGGGCTCGATCTAGGGACTCAATAATATAATAGTGATCCAGGACCATGACCTGAGCAGAAAGCAGATAACTTAACCCACTGAGCCACCCAGGCACCCCTACTGGATGGCATCTTTAAGTGTGTGTGTGTGTGTGTGTGTGTGTATACAACTATATATATATATATATATATCACATACTACATTCTATGTATTACACCTACATGTTTATACACACACATATATAAATATATATACAGCTAGCTCGTAATGTAATAACTGATATCTCAATTTAGTTATTAACTGTTAAAATTGTTATAATTATTAAAATTAAGACAGCTGGAAGGATGCCTGCATGGCTCAGTCCATTAAGTATCTGCCTTTGGCTCAAGTGATGATCCCAGGGTCGTGGGATCCAGTCCCACATTTGGCTCCTTACTCAGCAGGGAGCCTCTTTCTCCCACTGCCTCTGCCTCTGTCTTCTGCTCCCCTTGCTTATGCTCACTCGCGTTCTCTCTCTCTCTGACAAAGAAATAAATAAAATCTTTTTTAAAAAGTAAGACAACTGGAAAACTACAAAAGATAACATAACAAATGCTGTTTACCTGCCATCCAAAAATGAACAAAACTGGATCTCATGTGCCTTAGACATTTTTAAAATACAAGACTGCATTCAAAATTGAAGTCCTACATACTCCTTCAATCCACTCTCCCTCCTTTCCAGGTACAAGTGTTGTTATAATTGGTGTGTGTCTGATGTATGTTTTTCTATTTGTACCTCATGTATATAAATCCAAAACTATACACCGTTTTGTTTTATTTTCAATTTTTACATAATGGTTTTGAAGAGTTTTTTAAAATCTCAACATGGCAGGGCACCTGGGTGGCTAAATTAGCTGAGCGTCATTTTTTTTTTTTAAGATTTTATTTGTTTGAAACAGAGAGAGAGAGAGAGACAAGTGAGAGAGGAAATACAAGCAGGGGAAATGGGAGAGGGAGAAACAGGCTTCCCACTGAGCAGGGATGTGGGGCTTTATCCCAGGACCCTGGGGTCATGAACTGAGCCGAAGGCAATGCTTAATGACTGAGCCACCCAGGCACCCTGAGCATCCAACTCTTGATTTGGGCTGAGGTGATGATCTCACGTGAGCTCAAGCTCCACGTCCCGTTCCACGCTGGGCATGGAGCCTGCATGGGATTCTCTCCCTCTCTTTCCTTCTCTCTTGGACTCTTCCCCCACACTCTCTCCCTTTCTAAATATATATTTAGATATACATATCTAAGTATTTATATAGATATAGATATATTTATATATCTATATATTTATATAGATATATCTATATAAATATCTATATCTATATAGATATATAGATATATATTTTTAAAAATCCTGACATTGCTTTTCTCTCTTCCATGCTACGTAATAGTTTTCACATGACTGTACTACAATGTACTTATTTTAAAGTTCTTTGAGTATTATAAAGTAATAATAGATCTGTTTTCATTTTTTTCTTTTTAAATTTTTAATTTTTTAATAACATATAATGTATTATTAGCCCCAGGGGTACAGGTCTGTGAATCGTCAGGCTTACACACTTCACAGCACTCACCATAGCACATACCCTCCCCAATGTCCATAACCCCACCACTCTAGATCTGTTTTCATAACTTGACTTTCTTCTAAGCTATCCATTGCCCACAATTATCTTCTGTCTTTACTGTTATCAGTAAGGTGCCTAAGACCACCCTGAGTTTTATAATTTTATCAGTTGCCCTATTTCCATGTCTGGATACTTTAAGAGTTCTTTAAAGTCCTTTCACCTTTGTTAACATGAGACAAAGTACAGATCCTCTTTGCAATGATTTTGCCCAAAAACATGACTGTTGTTCATGATAAAGAAAATGATGATTTCTAGAACTCTGCAAATCCCCATCCTCAACCCATATCCCTTTGATTAATGCTTCTGGTCAATCTCCCACAGTCGCCCATTTGGGAACTCTTATCTTCCAGAAGATGTTTTCCTTTTTTTCTTATTCTTTTCTTCCTCTTTCTTTATTTCCTTTCTTCCTTTCTTTCTCTTTCTTTGTTTCTTTCTTCTTTTAAGATTTATTTACTTAGAGAGAGATAGAGGGAGGGAAGGAGCAGGGTGGGAAGGAGCTTCTCGAATTTATTTGCTAGTTCAGAGGTCATTTTTAACACTATTTGCATTGTGAAAGTTAATGTCTGTTTCTGATGTTGAATTTTTTTGTATGTTTGTTTTGATTTGTTTATCCTACTTTATAATAACTCATTTTCCTTGTACCAGTTGCCTTTACATAATCAGGCTATGTGCCAGCTTCCTAGAAATCAGGTCTTCTTAGATTCTACAGATGCAAATTTCCTGAAATTTTCTTCTGTACATGCAGGAGATCATTCTCAGAGGTTCTACTTCTGAATCTTCTAGATCCTATCCCATTTCCCATTGAAATCAGGAACAAGACAAGGATGCCCACTTTCACCATTCTTGTTCAACATAGTATTAGAAGTCCTAGCAACAGCAATCAGACAAAAAGAGAAATAAAAAGTATCCAAGTTGGCAATGGAGAAGTCAAACTCTCTCTCTTCGCAGATAACATGATTCTTTATATGAAAAACCCAAAAGACTCCACCCCCAAATTACTAGAACTCATACAGCAATTCAGCAACATGGCAGGATACAAAGTCAATGTACAGAAATCAGTGGCTTTCTTATACACTAACAATGAAAATGCAGAAAGGGAAATTAGAGAATCGATTTCATTTACTATAGCACCAAGAACCTTAGGATACCTGGGAATAAACCTAGCCAAAGAGGCAGAGGATCTGTACTCGAGGAACTACAAAACACTCATGAAAGAAATTGAAGAAGACACAAAAAGATGGAAGACCATTCCATGCTCTTGGATCGGAAGAATAAACATTGTTAAAATGTCTATACTGCCTAGAGCAATCTATACTTCTAATGCCATTCTGATCAAAATTCCACCAGTATTCTTCAAAGAGCTGGAGCAAATAATACAAAAATTTGTATGGAATAAGAAGAGACCCTGAATCACTAAGAAATTGTTGAAAAACAAAAATAAAATCACGTTACCTGATTTCAAGCTTTATTACAAAGCTGTAATCACCTAGACAGCATGGTACTGGCATAAAAACAGACACACGGACCAGTGAAACAGAGTAGAGAGCCCAGATATGGACCCTCAACTCTATGGTCAATTAATCTTCGACAAAACAGGAAAAAATATACAGTGGAAAAAAGACAGTCTCTTCAATAAATGGCACGGGGAAAACTGAACAGCTATATGTAGAAGAATGAAACTCGACCATTCTCTTACACCGTACACAAAGATAAACTCAAAATGGATAAAAGACCTCAATGTGAGACAGGAATCCATCAGAATCCTAGAGGAGAACATAGGCAGTAATCTCTTCCATATCAGTCACAGCAACTTCTTTCAAGATATGTCTCCAAAGGCAAAGGAAACAAAAATGAAAATAAACTTTTGGGACCTCATAAAAATCAAAAGCTTCTGCACAGCAAAGGAAACAGTCAACAAAACAAAGAGGCAACCCACGGAATGGGAGAAGATATTTGCAAATGATAGTACAGACAAAAGGTTAATATCCATGGTCTATAAAGAACTCCTCAAACTCAACACACACAAAACAGACAATCATATCAAAAAATGGGCAGAAGATATGAACAGACACTTCTCCAATAAAGACATACAAATGGCTATCAGACACATGAAAAAATGTTCATCATCACTAGCCCTCAGGGAGATTCAAATTAAAACCACATTGAGATATCACCTTACACCAGTTAGAATGGCCAAAATTAACAAGACAGGAAACAACATGTGTTGGAGGGGATGTGGAGAAAGGGGAACCCTCTTACACTTTTGGTGGGAATGCAAGTTGGTGCAGCCTCTTTGGAGAACAGTGTGGAGATTCCTCAAGAAATTAAAAATAGAACTTCCCTATGACCCTGCAATTGCACTCCTGGGTATTTACCCCAAAGATACAGATGTCGTGAAAAGAAGGGCCATCTGTACCCCAATATTTATAGCAGCAATCGCCACGGTTGCCAAACTGTGGAAAGAACCAAGATGCCCTTCAACAGACTAATGGATAAGGAAGATGTAGTCCATATATATTATGGAGTATTATGCCTCCATCAGAAAGGATGAATACCCAACATTTGTAGCAACATGGACGGGACTAGAAGAGATTATGCTGAGTGAAATCAGTCAAGCAGAGGGAGTCAATTACCATATGGTTTCACTTATTTGTGGAGCATAACAAATAGGATGGAGGACATGGGGAGTTAGAAAGGAGAAATGAGTTGGGGGATATTGGAAGGGGAGGTGAACCACGAGAGACTATGGACTCTGAAAAACAATCTGAGGGGTTTGAAGTGGCAGGGAGGTGGGAAGTTGGGGTACCAGGTGGTGGGTATCATAGAGGGCACGGATTGCATGGAGCACTGGGTGTGGTGAAAAAATAATGAATACTGTTATGCTGAAAATAAATAAAAAAAGAAAAAAGAAAATGTAATTTAGTCTCAGTTTTATCACTGAAAATAATGGGACCATATAAAATTAACTAAAATAACAGTAAGGGCCAGAGATCATATAATACTACTTCCATTTAACTTAATAAATATTTGTCACATACTCCTAATGTTTCAGTAACTACACCATAGAGAATTATTGTAGAGAATTTCCCAAAGATGGCAAAGGGAACGAGCATCAAAATCCAGGAGGTGCAGAGAATCCCCTTCAAAATCAACAAGAATAGGTCCACACTCCATCATCTAATAGGAAAATTTAATGACAAAGAGAAAATCCTGAAAGCAACCGGGGAAAAGAAGTCTGTAACATACAATGGTAAAATAATAATAATAATCTAATAAGACTGGCAGCAGACTTATCCACAGAGACCTGGCAGGCCAGAAAGAGCTGGCATGATATACTCAGAGCACTAGATGAGAAAAACATGCAGCCAAGAATACTATATCCAGCTAGGTTATCATTAAAAATAGAAGGAGAGATAAAAAGCTTCCAGGACAAATAAAAACTTAAAGAATTTGCAAACACCAAACCAGCTCTACAGGAAATATTCAAAGGGATCCTCTAAGCAAAGAGAGATCCTGCAAGTAGTAGATCAGAAAAGAACAGACAATTTACAGTAACACTCACCTTACACGCAATACAATGGCACTAAACTCATATCGCTCAATAGTTACCCTGAATGTTAATGGACTAAATGCCCCAATCAAAAGACACAGAGTATAAGAATGGATAAAAAAACAAAACCCATCAATATACTGTCTACGAGAAACTCATTTTAGACCTGAAGACACCTCCAGATTTAAAGTGAGGAAGTGCAAAACAGTTTACCATGCTAATAGACATTAGAAGAAGGCTGGAGTTGCAATCCTTATATCAGATCAATTAGATTTTAAGCCAAAGACTATAATAGGAGATGAGTAAGGACATCCTATCATACTCAAAGGGTCTGTACAACAAGAAGATCTAACAATTTTAAATATCTATGCCCCTACAATGGGAGCAGCCAACTATATAAACCAATTAATAATGAAATCAAAGAAACACATTGACAATAATACAATAATAGTAGGGGACTTTAACACTCTCATCACTGAAATGGACAGATCATCGGAGCAAAAGATCAACAAGGAAATAAAGGCCTTAAATGACACTGGAGTAGAGGGACATCACAGATAGATTCAGAACATTCCATCCCAAAGCAACAGAATACACATTCTCCTCTAGTGCACATGGAATATTATCCAGAATAGATCACATCCTGGGTCACAAATCAGGTCTCAACCAGTACCAAAAGACTGGGATCATTCCCTGAATATTTTCAGACCACAATTCTCTAAAGCCACAAGAGGAAAGTTGGAAAGAACTCAAATACATGGAGGCTAAAGAGCATCCTACTAAAGAATGAATGGGTCAACCAGGAAATTAAAGAAGAATTGAAAAAATTCATGGAAACATATGATAATGAAAATACAATGGTTCAAAATCTGTGGGACACAGCAAAGGTCATCCTGAGAGGAAAGTATATAGCCATAAAAGCCTTTCTCAAGAAACAAGAAAGGTCTCAAGCACACAACCAAATTCTACAGCTACAGCTAAAGGAGCTGGAGAAAGAATAGCAAAGAAAGCCTAAATCCAGCAGGGAAAGAGAAATAATAAAAATCAGAGCAGAAATCAAGGAAATAGAAACCAAAAGAACAGTAGAATAGATCAATGAAACTAGGAGCTCTTTCTTTGAAAGAATTAATAGGATTGATAAACCCTTGACCAGACTTATCAAAAAGAAAAGAGAAAAGACCCAAATAAATAAAATCATGAATGAAGGAGATCACAACCAACAGCAAAGAAATACAAACAATTATAAGAACTTATTATGAACAACTCTACGCCAACAAATTTGACAATCTGGAAGAAATGGATGCATTCCTAGAGACATATAAACTATCAGAACTGAACCAGGAAGAAAAAGAAAACCTGAAAAGACCTATAACCAATAAGGACATTGAAACAATCATCAAAAATCTCCAAAAAAAACAAAAGCCCAGGGCCAACGGCTTCCCAGGAAAATTATACCAAACATTTAAAGGAAAATTAATACCTATTCTCCTGAAACAGTTCCAAAAAATAGAAATGGAAGGAAAACTTCCAAACTCATTTCATGAGGCCGCATCACCTTGATCCCAAAACCAGACAAGGATCCCATCAAAAAAGAGAATTATAGACCAATATCCTCGATGAACAAAGATGCGAAAATTTTCACCAAAATACTAACTACTAGGATCCAACAGTACATTAAAAAGATTATTCACCAGGACCAAGTGAGATTTATTCCAGGGATGCAAGGTTGGTTCAACATCCGCAAACAAAACAATGTGATAAAATACATTAATAAAAGAAAGAACAAGAACCATATGATACTCTCAATAGATGCTGAAAAAGCATCTGACAAACTACAGCATCCCTTCCTGATCAAAACTCTTCAAAGTGTAGGGATAGAGGGCACATACCTCAATATTATCAAAGCCATCTTGAAAAACCTACCACAAATATCATTCTCAATGGATAAAAATCTGAAAGCTTTTCCGCTAAGGTCAGGAACACAGCAGGGATGTCCATTATCACCACTGCTATTCAACATAGTATTAGAAGTCCTAGCCTCAGCAATCAAACAACAAAAAGAAATTAAAAGCATCCAAATTGGCAAAGAAGAAGTCAAACTATCACTCTTTGCAGATGATATGATGCTATATGTGGAAAACCCAAAAGGCTCCACTCCAAAACTGCTAGAACTTATGCAGGAATTCTGTAAAGTATCAGGATATAAAATCAATGCAAAGAAATAAGTTGCACTTCTCTACACCAACAACAAGACAGAAGAAAGAGAAATTAAGGAGTCAATCCCATTTACAGTTGCACCTAAAACCATAAGATACCTAGGAATAAACCTAACCAAAGAGGCTAAAAATCTATACTCAGAAAACTATAAAGTACTCATGAAAGAAATTGAAGAAGAAACAGGAAATGGAAAAATGTTCCATGCTTCCGGATTGCAAGAAAAAATATTGTGAAAATGTCTATGCTACCTAAAACAATCTACACATTTAATGCAATCCCTATCAAAATCCCATCCATTTTTTTCAAAGAAATGGAACAAATAATCCTAAAATTTATATGGAACCAGAAAAGACCTCAAATAGCCAAAGGAATATTGAAAAAGAAAGCCAAAGTTGGTGGCATCAAAATTGCAGACTTTAAGCTCTATTACAAAGCTGTCATCATCAAGACAGCATGGTACTGGCACAAAAACAGACACATAGATCAATGGAACAAAATAGAAATCCCAGAAATAGACCCTCAACTCTATGGTCAACTAATCTTCGACAAAGCAGGAAAGAATCTCCAATGGAAAAGAGACAGTCTGTTCAAGAAATGGTGTTGGGAAAATAGGACAGCCACATGCAGAAAAATGAAATTGGACCATTTCCTTACACCACACACAAAAATAGACTCAAAATGGATGAAGGACCTCAATGTGCGAAAGGAATCCATCAAAATCCTTGAGGAGAACACAGGCAGCAACCTCTTCGACCTCAACCTCAGCAACTTCTTCTTGGCAACATCGCCAAAGGCAAGGGAAGCAAGGGCAAAAATGAACTATTGGGATTTCACCAAGATCCAAAGCTTTTGCACAGCAAAGGAAACAGTTAACAAAACCAAAAGAAAACTGACATAATGGGAGAAGATATTTGCAAATGACATATCAGATAAAGGACTAGTGTCCAAAATCTAAAAAGAGCTTAGCAAACTCAACACCCAAAGAACAAATAATCCAATGAAGAAATGGGCAGAGGACATGAACAGACATTTCTGTAAGGAAGACATCCAGATGGCCAATAGACACATGAAAAATTTCTCCACATCACTGGGCATCAGGGAAATACCAATCAAAACCACAATGAGATATCACCTCACATCAGTCACAATGGCTAAAATTGACAAGTCAGGAAATGACAGATGCTGGCGAAGATTCAGAGAGAGGGGAACCCTCCTACACTGTTGGTGGGAATGCAAGCTGGTGCAACCATTCTGGAAAACAGCCTGGAGGTTCCTCAAAAAGTTGAAAATAGAGCTACCCTATGACCCAGCAATTGCACTACTGGGTATCTGCCCTAAAGATACAAACATAGTGATCCAAAGGGGCATGTGCACCCGAATGTTTATAGCAGCAATGTCCACAATAGCCAAACTATGGAAAGAACCTAGATGTCCATCAGCAGATGAATGGATAATGAAGATGTGGTATATATATACAATGGAATACTATGCAGCCATCAAAAATTGAAATCTTGCCATTTGTGACGATGTGGATGGAACTAGAAGGTATTATGCTTAGTGAAATAAGTCAATTGGAGAAAGACAACTATCTTATGATCTCCCTAATATGAGAAAGTGGAGATGCAAAGTTGGGGGGTGTTGGGGGTAGGAAAGAATAAGTTAAACAAGATGGGATTGGGAGGGAGACAAACCATAAGTGACTATTAATCTCACAAAACAAACTGAGTGTTGCTGGGGATCAGGGGTCGGGAGAGGAGGGTGGGGTTATGGACATTAGGGAGGGTATGTGCTACAGTGAGTGCTGTGAAGTGTGTAAACCTGGTGATTCACAGACCTGTACCCCTGGGGATAAAAATATATTATATGTAAAAAAATTAAAAAAATTTCCCTGCACTTGAGCAATTTACAACACAGTGAACAAGATAACTGAGAAATGACTCATTATGATGCTAGTTAGATTAACAGGAACACTTCATTAGAAGCAAAATAGAAACTACTTCTCAATAGATTTGGGGAAGTTTTCATAGATGACATTTCATTTATTTGGGCTGTAAAATAATATGCATCTTAACAAACAAAAGAGGATTCTTCTGCGGATCATTTGAATAAAAGACTTGTGTTCTGAAATTTGAAAAACATGTAGATTAAATATATATGTACATATATTCAAAACTATATAAAAGTATAAAGCTTCTTACTTTTCCATATCTGGAAACATGGGGCTTTATACCTTATCACAATTTACATTATACAAAATATGTGATTCAGCTGAAAGCCTCAGTCCTCAGGTTCTTTAAAGTTCTTGATTATCCAGCCCTAAATATTTCAAATTCAGCAACATCTTACCATGTATACCTGTACATTTCAACAGCCCTTGTGGAAAAAATATTTTTAATTTTCTGGTCCTGAGTCACTCTTTTACACACCCTGGGTGCAGTTTCTATTTTTGTAATTATTTGGACCATTTTTGCATGTCAACCAAGCAGTCTCTTTATACTTGAAGTTTTGGTTGTGTAACATGAAAAAGCAGGAAGCCATGAACTTAAAATTTACTGACAGGAAGAATCCTGACTCCACTAATCTAAGCATATGTCAAACAACAAATTCTTAAGTGAACCTTTCTTGCTTCATAAATACTGAGTCATATTCACACAATCATCCAAAATGTTATCAGAATTATCAGAAATCATCTACATATACCCTAAGATCTAGAGAGAAGAAATTACTTCCTCAAAGCCACCCAGCTAATCAGAGGCAGACTAAAAAAAGAAATTACTTTTCTCAAACCTATATTCTATATATTTCATTTAACTCACATACTTATTATAGTCTATCATTTCTTTAAATGCCAAAATTTGACACCCAGGATCTGAGGACTACATAATGTCAGATACTGTGACCATCAGCCAATGATGACTCAAGGAGAATGAAAATTCAATGTATATGCAGATCATGTAGCGATCTTGTAAAATACAGATTCTGAGTCAAGAGGTCCGGGGTAGGGACTGAGATTCTGCCTAACAAGCTCCCAGGTAGTGATGTCAATGCCATAGGTCTGCAGTTTGCTCGCAAGGAACCAGCCGGCCTTTCAGAAATACCTGTAGACCATAGCATTTGGGACAAGAAAAGAGAATATAATTTTTAAAAAATAAGAGATAAATGGAACAGGGCACTCAGGGAGAACAGAAGTAAACAGAAAACCTTCACACTGGTTTTGGATTTACATTTAAAGATCTGAAAAAGAAGGGGTGATTTATTACTATTCCCCAAAATCTACATACCAATCCCCTCATAAGAAATACGTTGGGGGGCGCCTGGGTGGCTCAGTGGATTAAGCCGCTGCCTTCGGCTCGGGTCGTGATCTCAGGGTCCTGGGATCGAGTCCCGCATCGAGCTCTCTGCTCAGCAGGGGGCCTGCTTCCCTTCCTCTCTCTCTGCCTGCCTCTCTGCCTACTTGTGATCTCTCTCTGTCAAATAAATAAATAAAATCTTAAAAAAAAAACACGAAAAAAAAGAAAAGAAATACGTTGGGAGGTACTGATTTTAAGTCTATTTCTCAATAAGCATTTCAGTAACAAATCCTTCATGGTGTTAGGGTCTTCTCACTCTCCCACCCTTCTTCTGTCTAAGTCCACCCCTTCTACACCTCTTCCCTGCCTCCTAACATACCCAAGGCATACACACGATGAAGAGATTATTAGGGTACCATCAACCCTGTTACTGAACTGCACCACGTGTGAGAGAAACATAAAAATAACTCAACTTCAAAAACAGAAAGTCCACCACCATGAATAGCAAAGATAAAACCTGAAAGAATCAGAACTGGCTTAAGACTAACAATCTTTCCCCTTACCAAGGACCTTATCTTAGTCCATTGAGGAATTTATCTTCATTCTGTCTCTTGTATCTCTTGTATTTAGCTTGTCTGAGTAGGAAATGAACTGCTGCAATTTCACGGGGCTGAGTGTTTAACCTGAATAGAACCACATAGTCTAAACTGCAAATACTGAAATTTCTGACGGTCACTCCATACAGGAGATTCCTAAGTCCTGCTCTTATAGCTAAAGACAGAAATACTATTGATATCAATTCAGCTTCTTTAAAGATATGTAAGTTATCCACACGAATTACACGTAGCGTATAGGTAAAAATAAAAAAAAAAATCAACATTACTCCTTAAGGAAATCAGGCAATGTGCTTATATGAAACTTTAATGACCCTTGGCTTCATTTATTAATGTGTTGCTTTCCTAGGAATTTAGGTTCTGAAGGGAAGTTCTTTCTGTGTTGGCTGTGGATATGCACATCCCCACAGACTCAGGTCATAGGGCAAGAGGAAAAGGACATTTTTGGACAGAGAACAGAGATACTAACTTTGCTTTCGCCCCCACACAAGAGAGACTGTTTTGAAATAGTGTGGTCTCATCTATCCCATCAGTTTTAAGGCTCCTGAAGCTCAAAGTTGTCCTCAAGATACATGCCCTAATGCGAAGACAAGAACACTTGTGTTTTTCACCAGGTTAGCTACAGATAACATGACAGAGAACTTGTGTATTGAAGCCACCTGGGAGGCAAAAGGGCACTTTCTCTTTCTCCTGGGGAAAAAAGAACAATTGCTCTGTGGGTAGAAGGCAGAGGAGTCAATGGCTTAATGGATTGTTCAATTGTATCCCCAGGGTATAATCAACTACATTGATTGATTATGGTCAGACAACTAGAAACCAAAATAATCCTTGTAAAAACAAGGGGCATATGTTGCTTGTACTACAAGACACAGGCAACTGGTAGGGCTCAAAGACAGAGTTATTCAATCCATGAATTAGCTACTTGGTTCAGTTCTCTGTATTTCCAAATGTTCTTCTACTTTTCTGCAGGCAAAAGAGCAAAATGAGAATTCTGCTTCCATCTCAGAGAAGGATACATGCTTTCACCTGATGACTAAAGATGACCAACCTAAACAATCTTTTTTAGGCCCCTGTGAAAACTAATTATCTGTTCTCTCCATGACCCATCACCCACTGCCCTGGGCAAAGGGGACCTAACAACTTCCCAAGCAGGTTAGTACAAGGCAGAGACCCACCATCCCTTCTGCCCCCTCATAGGAGCCCCTTCCTCTCAATGACCCTTCTTCTGAACTCTTATTCTAACAGTTAAAAAAAAAAAAATGTCTGGTGATAGGTTTCAAAGAACAAAATCACACTCCAATTTCAAAACAGAGCAGTTTTTAATTACATCAGGATTCTAGTTCAGAGTCTCAATTCCAGAGTTAGGCCAGCTTCTTTCATTTCATTGTTAAGGAAGCCAAGGTCCAACACAGATGACTTGCTTAAAACCCTATAATCCTAAAAATAAAAATAATAATTAATGTTCACTGTGTCTTCACTATGTCACTGGCACTGTTCTTCCACTTTTGTCATGATAACCTCATCCCACATGACAATCATTTATTGAGGTACTATTATTATACCCATTTTGCAGGTGTAGAAAACTGGGGCACAGAGAGATTAAGTAACATGCTCAAGGTACTCCAGCCAGTGAAGAATGGCATCAGAACTGAAACCTGGACAGTATGAAACCAGATCAGAGCCCTGATTATAACCTGATCTGTAGCCGCAGAGCAAGGACTGGAAATGAACTCTATCTCTGTTCAGTCTGCTGTGCATTCACCACGTCCCACCCCTGATCACTTAGCTCAGCTCAAATAAGAACATTTCTGTTAGGAGCTGAAGAGACCTGAGATCTCATTAACCTCTCTAGTACTTCTCTCAAATGGCCTCAGGGGTACCCATAAGTATTATTTTATTTCTGGCCCATAAACTTTCCACCAGGACAGGACACCACATTGCTGATGTCGTTAAATCTTTATAATAACAATATTATGCTAATGGAAATTATTAGTCTATTCCTTATCCCCCAAAAACCATCTGGTAGGTTGACCTGGCAATTGCTTTGAGATGTCATGGTGGATCTTAAAGCATAAAGAATATAGGGATTCATAACTTTCTCTGAGCAATGGAGTTTTCCATGTGGTAACAAGCTGGCATGGCTGGACTATTGGATTTAGACATAAACAGGATACTGGAAAAGACTTGGGGAGAGCACACGGCAGCTCTCAGATTAGAATTCAGGTGGTAGAGGAGAGAGCAAAGGTATTTCCAAGACCAGGCTTTCTACTGAGAGAATCTGTTGCCAATATTTTGATTGCATTATGAATCTCTTTTTAAAATGGCTTGTTCTTTAATATCAAATAATAAAACGCAGGTATTAAAGCCAATTTAAGTAATTTAGAATAATTAGAGTCTTAAGTAGGCAGCACATGTTCTCAGCAGAACAATCTCTCTCCAAACAACAGTGATGTCAGAGGGTTTTGGTTTGGGTCTGTTTTCTCTCTCTTCCCTGTGGCTCAAACGCGTGGCGTAGTTTCCCTTCCTGGAGCCCAGTTACCCAGTAACTCTTGAAATGGCTGGATAAACGTTGGCTGCCTTGCACATTCAACCTTGAAAGCACAACAATCTGGGATTTTAATTCAAACAAATGTGAAAATGGATTATAAATAGGATCCAGCTGCATTTCTAATAGTGAAGAGAAAAAAATAGCTGAGACCAAAAAGTAAGAAAAAGGAAAATGAAAGCACCTTGCCTCTCTTTTCCTTATGGCCTTTCCCCATGCTGCAATCATCGCCTGTTGAAAGAGGGCTCAAAAGGTCTAAAATGTTTTAATTATATTTAATTAAGCTGTCATTTGTTACTTGGCTTCCTGAAAGTTCTGCCTAATTTAACCAGGCTCCGTTTTCAGATCTATACATTTACCTACAGTCCAGCATTTGGTAAAGGAAAAAATGGTTCGCAGAAGCTGTCTTCCTGGAGACTTCCCATCCTGCTGCCAACACTGCAGTTTATATATTATTAGTACAGACATTGGCCAGCACAACCCAAGGCTTCTGCAGGGGTGTTGACAAAGACGACCCCTCCCCGACCCCCAATAATCCTTTTCTCTTTCCCACAGCAACTTTCATATAAGTCAATATTTGAATTTGGAAAAATTATGAGCAATTCTTCTCAAATCATTAGCACCCCACAAAATGGAATAATGTTACCTACAACCTGGATCAGTGGGGAAATCCAACCCTCTCAGTTCAAAATTCATATTACCATCACTGACTATGTCTTCAATGTCGACCTCTAGCAGATGATTTCATTAAGCCCATTTTATGTCCTCTAGGCCCACGGTATATGATCATGCAAGTTATATGCTGCACAACCATCCATGGTGCCATGAAGGCATCATCCATGGCATGATCATTGGTTTGTATTTTTATTAGTATGATGATTTTCTGACAGATGGCAGTACAGAGGAAAGGGCCCCAAATTGTAATTCACGCATTTGGCCCAGGGCAGTGCTGATCAATAAGATTTCTCACTGGACTGAATTTTAATCGAAGAGAAGGCCATAATGTAGTTTAAGATATTTCACTCCTCTCTTAAGAATTATAACTGTTTTTTTGTCAAGTGAAAACACTATTTATTAATAAATCCCAGTACGTAGTCATAAGAAACATAAGGAATTTTCAAACTGATCTATGCCTGTGCTTAGCTAAAATATAAAAACAAAACCAAAAAAACCTTTCACCTCAGAATTAAGTAATTAATTTTGAAGGAATTAATTACATGTGCCCAATGCTCAAAAGATTACATATCTCCCCTTTTTGTTCCTTTGACTTAATATAAAAATCTCTGCTCCTTCCCTATTTGCTCACAAGAACCAACAGTAACAGGTCAGACAATGAATTCGCCTACAATGGCAAATGCTTTCCAAACATTTCAGCAAATAGTCCTTAGGTTTGTCTCTGCCCTTCCAAGAACTATTTGTTTTACCTGTAAACATTTCCAATGTGAAAATGTTTATCCCATTCATTGTGAAGAAGCAATTATTTGTTGGAGAGGAAGCTTAGCTAGATAGCAGACAATTTTGCCAACATGCCCACAGATCAGTTGTGACTCAAAAGCCTCCTGTTCTTCATTCCTGTCTCCTTGAAATGCTTCTGTCTGGGGTTTCAGCAAATATTCTTGTAGGGTTTCTAAAATGCATTTATACATCTTGTGTACAGCCAGAATTGCCCAAAATGTGTGTGGCCTTCTCAATCAACATTGAGAAGCTACCGATCCTCAAGGTATCTGTACTGAAAGGCACACCCCCCATTTCATGTCAACAGAAAATAAATCAGGAGAAAGAAAAATGAAGACAAAGACCAAAAAAAGCAGGAGAAAGGGCCAAGGACATCAGTGGGTAAGTTACTTAAATGTTAAATTTAATGTTGGTTTTTATTTATTTTAAGAATTTATTTATTTATTCTACAGAGAGAGAGATCACAAGTAGGCAAAGAGGCAGGCAGAGAGAGGAGGAAGCAGGCTCCCTGCTGAGTAGAGAGCTGAAAGCAGGGCTCAATCCCAGGACCCTGAGATCACGACCTGAGCCCAGGGCAGAGGCTAAACACACTGAGTCACCCAGGCACCTCTAAGGTTGATTTTTAAAGATGGATAGTTGAAAGATGTCAATATAGCAATGACAGAAAAATCAAAGTTCATTTATTCCTATTAAATTTATCTGTTAAATATATTACTAAATTTAATTTTCTTAGTATTTCTTCTAATAAAGACTAAGATGAAGGAGAGGACAAAGAAAAAGAAGAGGGGGAAAGAGGAAGGAAGGAATAAAGGAAGGGAAAGGAGGAAGAGAAGAGAAAAAAAACCGAAGTTAAATTTGAATAAAAGTTCTGGATGATCCTATGTATCAAGGTCATACAAGGGGCACCTATGTGGTACAGTCAATTAAGTTTCCAAGTCTTGATTTTGACTCAGGTTGTGATCTTAGGATGTGAAATCAAGTTCCATTTTAGGCTCCGCTTAGTGCAGTGTCTGCTTGGGATTCTTTCTCCTTCTCCCTCTGCCCATCTCCCCCCATCTCCACACTCACTCACTCATGTACTCTTTCTAAAATAAATAAATAAATCTTTTTTTTTTTTTAAAGAACCCATACAAAAAACAGTTGGCTCATCAGTTTCACTTCCAGTATCTTATTCTATAGAAACAGGAATATATGTAAACACAGATACAAAATATGTATAATAATGCTTTCTGTGACATTGTTTGTAACCTGTCTAAAAACAACATGGATGTCTAATTGGAGGGATTTTTTAACTGAAATATGCTATAAGCCCCGGCTGACTCCTCCTCCCTCATTGTAGCTACTCTTTGTACAGTAACTTCCATTCACCAAACCAGCCTACTTTAGAAACTTGACAGCTCCCAAGTACCTCTTCTTCAAACGCTATGTCCCATAACTTTGAATAGCCATTCCTTCTCATCCTTCCATGCTCAGCTTGTTTCCTTATGACTTCCCCATCAATTATCAATCCAGCATACAGTACACTCACTTCACAATATTTTCACACATTGTAATTACATATTTGTGCTTTTGTTTGAGTGTCTATTGCCCAATTCTACTCAACAGCTAACATCTTCATCATGGCCAGGACCATAACCACTAGAACATGTCTTGTGTCCACTCTTTTATCTATCCACTGAAATGGCTCAGAAAATGTTTACTGAAAGAATAAATCTACAAAACATGAATATTAAAGATGATATTGCCACTATAGGAACTACATAAACATGAATAGCAATTAAATATGATTTTTGTAGGAGCTTACTGAAGACTACATAAATAATAATAGAGAAAATCACAACATGAACTGCTAACTGTAATACTGTGCAAAATTAAGAAAACTCCATTGTCTACATTCCTGAATTTTTCTGTCTTCTACACTAAATATGTATCATTTTTAAAATCAAGAGGGGAAGGTTTCAAATGGCTCTTATTTAATTCTAGAATCTACTTCTACACTACCTATTTCCAAGGTCCTAAATGGTGTAAGAGTCTTATTAGAATAGCCTCTCAGCTGATCTATACAAATACCTCTATTGAAGATTATAATCTATCAGTTATCTGTTGCTGTGTAACAAACTATCTCAAACCTAGTAGTAGGAAACAACAAAAAGCATTTTATTGTACTTTCCCAGTTCTGAGGGTTAACTATTCTTCATAGGAAGTTCTTACTCAGGGTTTCTCATGTTGTTGCAGTCAGATGGTGGCTAGTGCTGGACTTAGCCCAAGGATCCCTCACTCCTATGTCTGGCAACTGATGCTGGCTATCAGCTGCAACTTATTGGCCGGAAATCTACACATGGCCTCTCCAAGTGTCCTGGGTTTCCTCACAGTATGGCAGCTGGAATTCAAGAACAAGTATTCTACTGGAACTAGGAGAAAGTTCAACCACCTTCTATGCTATAGCCTTAGAAATCACAGATCATCACATTTGCCATAGTCACATACTCACAGATTCAAGGGGAGGAAACACAGAACCCCACAACTCAATGGGAAGAGTACTGAATTCACTTAAGAATAGTATATAGAGGGGCACCTGGGTGGCTCAGTGAGTTAAGCCTCTGCCTTTGGCTCAGGTCATGATCTCAGGGTCCTGGGATTGAGCCCCACATCGGGCTCTCTGCTCAGTGGGGAGCCTGCTTCCTCCCACCTCTGCCTGCTCCTCTGCCTAATTCTGATCTCTTTCTGTTGAATAAATAAGATATCAAAAAAATAGTATATAGAACAGGAGATATTATAGTAATCATATTTGGAAATATAATCAACCACAATCTCTGTAGACTCTAATTTATAATTCCCTCTAGTATCCTAAATCCTCACAATATATATAAAAATACAATTGATCATTTTTAAATAAGCTGGTATTTTTATGCCATACATCAATAAACACTGTTGATGACCATTAGATAGCAGAAGTAGCAATCAGTTAGCCATCTGGAGTTCTGAATTTTCACTTGAGGACCATCATTATATAATCTTCCATCTTTCACTCTCAGTTTTACAATCTGCCAATTACGGCTTGCTCTTTCAATATTGCAGTACAGTTTTGATAACGGAAGGAATGGCAAAAACTTAACATTTCCAAAAACGAGTTCTTCAAAATGCTAGTTTTAGGGATGTTACAGGTGTTACATTGTTTAAAAAAAAAATGAGGAAATTATGGTTGGTTCATTTAATGTCCTGCAGATTAGAAATCTATGAAGACGATATGAGTATTCAGAAGATCAAACAAATAATGGTAGTTTCAGCATTCCTGCACTCTTTTGAACAGGAAGTATTTTATTCTTTTTTTTGGATACAGTATTTTAAAGAATTCCTTAGTCTGTAGAAATTCAGTTGGGACAATACCAAAGTAAAATAATGTATGACAAGCTGTTACTTAAAATGCTGTGATATGTTGTTTCCATTAACTTGCTCAGTTCCTTTTCTGTGACAAGTGAGGAAAGTATGTGAACACAGACACAGTATATGTTCTTCTGAGTTTTAATTTTTTATCTGTCAAATGTGGAGAATAACAACTACATTGAGTATATGATATAAAGGTGAACATCAATATATTTAATATACTCATAATAATATCTGAAACAAAGTAAGTCCCAAGTTGATGATAATTATTTATACATAAAGAAAATAGGATTTTGTCTCTGATCTTGGAGAGCTAACAGACTACTAAGTAAATGTTACATAAATATATTAATCAAATGGTCTATCACTTATTTCCCTCTTGAGTACACCATAATAAGTGATATTCATTAGTCACTTTTTTAAATGAAGAGAATACTAGAAAAATTTTGATAGTTTAGAAAAATGTTAATAAAGGTTTTGGCCTGTTTTGGTGGAAATCAAGTCTCAACATGGTATTAAAACCACAGTAAGTATAAAATTTCAATTTATATTCTAGGTAAATTGTTAGAATCCCAATCCATGGTATTGGTTCAAACCACAAGGCTGCTGACATAGAGATACATCCATGATCCATGGTCTCTCTCAAAGATGAACAAACAATTAAAAATTATGAATTATAAGGGAATATTCACCATTAATTGGGAATCATTGAAACTATCAAATAGAATAATTAACATCTTAAAAAAGACAAGTTATAAAACAATCTAAGTCTACAAAATAAATATTTTTGAAATGTTTAAAGAACTAAAAGTAGAAATAGAAAATATACCAAAAAAGAAAGATTCCATGAATAAAGAATATACATACTTTAAGAAGCACTAAGTGGGAACTCTACAAATGAGAAAGGAAAATGCACTCAGATAAAAAGCAAGATGCAACATACAAAATGGTGACCATACATCAATGCAAACAATAATAATTGTATACTTACTAATTTAAGTGCATTTGAAATCAAGGAAAAACTAAACAACAAAAGCAGACAGTATAGCAGGGAGTTGATCAGTATCATTTTTAGTTGCTTGTACTGTTTTGGAGGAAAACTGAGATACTGGTTAACTCTAGATTTCTCACATGGGTAAAATGTTCAAAACACAGGGGTAACCACAGCAAAATGAACCAAAACAAATTGTGTAACAGCCAAACTAAAGGAAGAAAAAATTAACTAAAAAGTAAAGAAATCTTAGTTATCCTGACATAAATAAATAAACTAAAAAATTTTAAAAATAACAAAAGACATTCAAGATAAAGGGAAAACTCAACATTAGAAGTTTAAGAAGTTATTCCAAATACAGCAATGACCACTACAAATGAAACTGAATTATACATCCCTGTCAAATGGCAAATAGTTCAGAATGTATTTTTTTTCACATATATTCATGTTTTTTACAAAAGACACTCCAAAAGGTATTGCTAGTTTTCATCAACTTTGCTGTTATTCTTAGTCATTTATTTTTCAATCTAGCATATCCAGTTAATTCTAGATAGAATTACCAGAATCTGCTTAGTGAAACACTGGAATCTGAATGAATTCAATACTCAACACAGGCCATCTTATAACTCCATATTATATCACAATTCTTAGATACATAAAAGATATATTGGGGCTCAATCTATTTTTTGTCACTCTTTTTCCTCTTTCTACTCCCTTGTGGTCACGAACCAATAGGACTAGCTACCAGGACCTCCTTAATTTACTTGCCTTTGAAGAGTTTTTTAATCCATTTGTATACTCTAAAGGAAAAAAATCATAAAGTTGTTGTCCTTGAACAAATTTTGAAAAAATTTTAAATTCCAATCAAGATGGCTGGGGTGGGCATGGGGTTAGGCAAAGAGACAAGGAAAAGAAAAGTGGTGACAAGGAGAAAAACTGTCATGATCAGCTGATTTAGGAATGATCTATTAGTGATCTTTACTAAAGAGGCTCTCCATCTTTGATGCTTCTCTGCTATTTTCACATTCCTGTCCTTTTCCTTTTCTTTCCCCAGGTGTCCTTCAATTTTTTTTTTTTAACGTATTTAATTCATGTACCAGTTACCTTCAGAAAAATCCCCTGGTAATGCCAAGTTTGCTCCTAATTCACCTCCTATAACTGATCATGGAAAAGCCATTATCTAGTGGCTCCAATCATTTCTTCAGTCATTCTTGAAACTCACCGCATTGAAAACTTGCAGTTAGAAGCTGCTGGTTGGCTCCGTCGTTAAGTGTCTCCCTTCAGCTCAGGTCATGATCCCACAGGCCTGGGATAGAGCCTGTATCAGGCTGCCAGTTCAGCGAGGAGCCTGCTTCTCCCTTTCCCTCTGCCTGCTGCTCCCCCTACTTGTGCTCCTTCTCTGTCAAATAAATAAATAAAATCTTAAAAAGGAAAACTTGCAGTTAGCACTGAGAAGTGCTCTAGCGCCAGACTGGCTGAACACTGCTATGCCCATCTCTGACCTATCCTCTAATTCTATCTTCATCATGTCCTCCTCTCAGGAGGTTGAGAGTGTGAGCATCTGTTTTAAAAACAAGAATAAAAACACAAAACTCAGAACTCCACACAATCCCACCCCTGGAGAAACGGAAAAGCGGGAATTGTAAAGATACCCAACATAAGACCCCATGCGACATGAGGGTGCAAATGAATTGCATCTTCTGTCTGTTTTCAAAATAGGCTCAAAGCTCTTTAAACCTTTTTCTCCATTATTATATTCCATGTTTAAGATGCAGCATCACTTTTCCAACCACAGCTTAATTTTCTCACTTCCTTCACCAATTCCTTCAGATCCTTGGTCGTTCCCTATTAAGCTCTCAGTGCTGGTGTTTTGTATATTCCTTGCATTCAAGAGAGAGAGAGAGCATTTTAGCCTTTTCTTACATACACTTTTTCTTGATCCTGAATCTTCCTCCATAGTTAACTGTTGATCTTTTGTCTCAGTTTGGGATATTTAGATAGCAAGAAACAGATATGCCTCATGCTATCTGAAGAAAAGTAGGTTTTTAGATTCTCACAAAACGCAAATGCTAGAAGGTTACTGACAGTCTGGCTGACTTGTTGGCTCTCTCTGTATTGTATGGTTTCTCATCTCCACCCTCTGCTCATCTTTCCATTCTCTGCGTTGCAAACTAGTTTGAGAAGCCAGAAGTACTACATGTACTTCTGGTTTGCTGTGTCCATGGGTAAAGCTATCTTTGGCCACAAGAAAGAACTCTCAAGCTTTCGGGAATGGAGTCACAGCACTTTACAATGGTAAGGTCCCATGGTTTGGGATGGCTTGTAACAGCATCTAATGTTAATTGCTTTCAGTTACTGTGTATCTCATCTCAAATTTGAACAAGAGTATGATCTGATCAGCTTGAATCACAAGTCCTTTTTGGTCTACTTAATGTCAGCTTAGAAAATAGAGCAAGGTCATCTAATGTGAACATGTTCACTTAGGCCTTTCCCTTCAGCAGTGGCTTTGGGGCACCTCCAAAGATGGTGGTGACAAAGCCCAAGAAAATTTCCAAGTGTGTCTAAGAAAACACCTCTGCCACCATGACTAACCCATGTTTTATCCCCACTTTATCTCTTTGGCTGCCAGGCTAACACAGTGAACATCCATTTCTGCCTTCACAAACAAGCGAATATTCTCATGAAATGATCTGTCTGAGATCTGACAGCCCGTGTAATCACCCATATGCACGGCTATGTACTCACTTGTGAATTTCCCATAGTGTGAGTTCCCTTGGGCAGGAACTCTCTTCACTACCATTTGCTGTAAGAAACATCTTAAAAGAAAACAGCACCTTCACATAAAGAATCCTATAAAAGAAAAAATAATAACAGACCACTGGCTTCAAGAAAACCCTGAATCTATCCCTGTCCAATATGCATGAGAATCTTTCCCAGGCACTTAGATATTTCATAGTGCCAAAGGATAATTTCACTCTTTTCAGCAGTTTGTACATTTGATGGGAAGAAGGACTGAAATCTTCACAAGTGCAAAATAGAAGATAAGCAAAGAGAAGATGGTTTCCATAGTTTACCTCTGTTAAGGGTACAAGCAAAAGCAGGTCTAGCTTTCAACAGAAACTGAAATAGTACTATATTGTATAGCTCCCTATTGACAAATGAGAATGATGATACGAGGGAAAGACATACCAAAGATGCCCAAAGGCTGTACTGGAATAAAAGAATTCACTTAGGAGTGTTTGCAGTTATAAAAAGTAGAATAACACTCTTCTTGACTCTGGGTTTCTGTTAAGAGAACTACCTTGATAATACTGAGCCTCACTAGGCAATAATGCAAATGATATAATTTTCCATAAGGTTTTAATCACCTTGAAAATTTTTTAAGAATAATTTATTTATTTGAGATAGAGCACAAGCAGAAGGGGAAGATGGAGAGGGAGAGAAAATTTTAAGCAGACTCTGCACTGAGCATGAACTAAGATCATGACCTGAGCCAAAACCAAGACTGGGACACTCAATGAATTGTGCCACCCAATACACCTTAATATAGGTATATATTAATATATAGAGAGGTATGTATGTATGTATAGATAGATAGATAGATATAATATAGGTAGAAACAGTACCTTAAATCCCCAAATGGTCTAAATCTAAAAAGAGCTCAGCTTATAAAGCTAGAGAAATCTAAACCTAACAACTCCAGAACACCTTCTGAAAAGAGAAAACTTATCCTTCATCCAAAACTTACTATTGAGAAATAAGCTAGAGCTTTTTTCTGGAAACCACTTTATGCTACATTAGACATTCTCATGATCATAACAGACTCCACAGGCTTCAGAGTGCCATAATAGTTTCAGAAAGGTTAGGAATTCAATACCATTACAAGAGAATACTTTATTTCAAAATAATTTCAATTCCTTTGTCATATAAACAATTTAATACTTCTTCTTATAAATTTCTTCCTACATCTATAAATTACTCATTTCATCTTGAAAGTATAATGAATATTTTACTGCTGTACTGGAGTAATAAACTTTAGTAGAACTTACTTTCTTTAATATATATATATATATATATATATATATATATATATATATATATATATTTGTTTTAGAGAGAGAGATAGAGAGCAGGGGTGGAGAAGGAGCAGAGGGGAGAGAGAATCTCAAGAAGACTCCCCACTGAGCACAGAGCCTGATGAAAGGCTCAATTTCATGACCCTGAAATCACGATCTGAGCTGAAACCAAGGGTCAGATGTTTAACTGACTGAGCCACCCAGGCGCCCCTAATAAAACTTTCTTTCAAAACAAACAACAATCAGCACTTATACTCACTGTAATACTGGAATTCTACATTATAAACTCAGCACAAAATATCTAACTTCTTTACCAATAAATAATTGTTAGGATTTTAAAGTAAGACCCATATTCTTCTAAAATTGTTACATTTAGAGTTTAAGACCTAAAAAGAAAGACTATATAAATAATTTATATCCCTTATACTTGTTTTCCTAGTTTGTTTGTTTCTTTCTTTCTTTTTTGAGGTGGGGGGAGGCATTGGTTCAAGCTTTCTCATGAATGCCTTTCTAAATATGCTTCCTTTTTCTGGGGGCTATCCACACCACCCTATGTGACACGGGTACATTTTGTATTTTACATTTATCCAACAATTATTGAATGCTTACTTTATACCAGGAAATTTTCTAGTGAGTGGGGATATAGAACAAGACAGATAAGATACCTGTCCTCATGAGGCTTGTATTTTCATTATTATTTCACCAATAAATGTACAAGAAACAAACTTCAGATAAGTGTAATAAAAATGTAAATAAAGATAGAAAGTAATCTGTAGTTAAGGGAAAGGGACAACTTGAAGACAGGATCTACATCAATCAGGCTGGGCTAACTTATGCTGTGATAACAAACATCCCCTAAAATGTTAATGGCAAAAAAAAAATCAGTAAACATTTATTTCTCACTTCAGTAGAGTCTCCTCTGGGTCTGGGAAATTGCATGGTGACTTGTCCAATAAGTAATGGCTCAGCATTTGTTCTTCCACATCAGCAGACTTCCAGTGTCTGCATGGCAGAAGACAGCACTGCAGAGTTTCACACTAGAAAACACATCCTTCTGCCTGGAAGTCACTTGTGTCACTTCTACTTACATGGCAGTTACCAAAAGTCACCTAGTGTTTCCTAACATCAAGGGGACACTGAATAATGATCAATCCCTTGTAAACAGCAGGAGAAAAACTGGAAATATTGACAAGTAGTTACTGCATTTATTCTGACACCAGACCGATGAAGAAGTCATTACTGAAGAAACTGAAGAAAAGCATGTCAGCCAGAGGGATTGCCAAGGTAAAATCCACAAGAGAAAACGAGCATGGAATGTTAAGGAATGGAGAAGAATGAATAATGAGCATGGAGAAGAGTAAGAGCAGGTGTCTAAGGAAGACAGAGAGCTGCATCGTAACAACCTTGTAGCCATACTAAAATGTTTGCATGTTACATTCTGATGAGAAGCGCTTTCAGAATTTCAAGGAAAAGACTGAAAGATCTGAATTACACTTTTAAATCACGCACACCTTCTTATACAATTCCTCTTTTTCTGTCAAGTTCCAGCTCATAGATCTCCTTCTTTTTGAAGCTTCCTCTTTCTCTCTCAGCTAGACTCAAGCAACTTACCCACTACATTCTCTCTCTTTTTGGCACAGACCTCCATTAATCAACAGTTTCGTTGTAACACAATGATGGATTTGCCTGTCTTTTTCTTCATTTGACCTTAAAATTTGTGAAGACAGGGATCATGTCTTTTTGTTCCTTTATCTGTAAGGCCTAAGGTGATACTCATAACACTGGACCTGTTCCTTTTGAGAATTTCAAACCTGATTCTTGTGCTCAGGACCACCGTAGACAATAAAGCTAGAGGGACATTTCAAGACCATATAACATAATGGCTTCCAAAAAGGTTAAATATAGGAGATGTTGTTCAGAGTCATAGAGAAAAACTGAAAATGTGAAAGAATTCTAAGTGAAGGGATACAGGGAGCAGCATCCCTTTCACTTGCCCTACTTGTCTGCCAAATCTGTGGGAGTGTTGAGCTCTTCTGAGGTTTCCAAGAACTGCAAGGGCCCCAAGGCTCACAATTATAAAGCTACTGATTTAACCCATCACCTATATTTCCTCAGATTAAACAAACAAACAAAAAACCCAAAAAAATAGAAACAAGTGTTGTTCAAGCTCCAAAAATAATAGCATGGCTGGGTCGTGTCACTCTGCCTATGAAACTCAGAATAGTTGAGATGCTCAACCATCTTTCTCCCTCTTTGAGCAGATCTCTTTAAGAGTAATGCCATGCTCTTCTTCTGGGTCCTCAGAATTAATCTTTAGAAGTGGGAGGCTGGATATTCTCCGGGCAAGTCTATAACATCGGAATTCCTCTCATTTCATGTTCTAACAGATCACCTCCTTGCTGCCACTCAGCGCACCCATCTATTCGCTCAGGCCTTTTGCCAGAGGGGGGTGCTGACTCAGTTTTTCGGGCTTTTTATTGTTACCAATCCTGTGTGCTTGCTCAGTACATTCACCCAGTAGTAAAGCAACCCTCCCATCCTAAAAATAAAAGAGAAGATTTACAAAAATATGTCAAGATTCTCTTCCCCTTCAGAGCCCAGGAAAAGTGGGCACGTGTTTTAAATCTAATTGTCTCCACACTCAAATTAGAATCCAGAATCATGCCTCCACGTGTCTGGAATCATCCCTCTCCAGGCAATTATTTTCAAGTCAGGCTTACCTGGTTTGAAAAGTGCCTTATAAACAGAATCATATTCACGTATTAACTGTATTATAGATATTATCATGGCTGTCATCTACATTATCACTCATAAACTGTTATACAGTAAAGCAGAGACATGACAAATTCCGAGAAGATAGTTTCCTCTCTTCGTTTTCTTGAGTGGGAGTAAACTACATTACTGCCTCCAGCTACTTCACACCAATCCGTCTGTCCAATGTTACCTATTTTCAAAGTACAGGTAAAAATCCTGTTTTCCATCCCATGATTTTAACTATGAACCTTGTATCCAGATGCATGAATTCATGTGGAATCTGAAACATAATGTTTCTGTTTCCTCAGGAAATTTTTCTGCTGAACTGTGATCATTTAGACAACCTGGACACCAACTGTGGGAATTCACAGAAAACAAGGACAGTGCCTCTCTTTAAAATTTATCTTATCAAGTGGTTAGAAAAGTCCTGACATTTAAACAATCCCAAAAACTACAGGTTTAAGTGATTTCAAGAGATTATCAGGTTCAGTCTTTACTTTAAAGAGAGGTCGGTTATAAAATCTCCAGGATAGAGAACTAGTCTGTTTTTGTTTGTTTGTTTTAATTGAATTTTAAAACTGTGCTCCCTTGGCTACAGGTTACATAAACATCTTGTCACACTGTACGGCATCAACTCCTCATGATGGAACTATAGGTTGGAACAACTGTCTTCCCCATTGTACATAACATAAAAACCAAACTAGGTGAGTCTCACAGATTCTATACTCCTCGCCACTGTTCCAAGCTGCTTCCCCTAGCTGTCTTCTCCAACTAAACCCCTCTTCACCTAGTCCAACCTCCTGTTTTAATTTTTTTAAAGATTTTATTTATTTATTAGACAGAGATCACAAGCAGGCAGAGAGGCAGGCAGAGAGAGAGGAGGAGGCAGGCTCCTCGCTGAGCAGAGAGCCTCCTGTGGGGCTCCATCCCAAGACCAGGAGATCATGAGCTGAGCCGAAGGCCAACCTCCTGTTTAAAAGTAGGACTGGGGCAATGGTTTTGTTTACCAATGCAGTAGCATTTTCTAGAATTGAAGATGCATGACTGCCACTGGTAAGCTGCCAACTCATCCTCATTGTCTAACCTAAACTTCCTATAAAATAATGAAAGAATGACTCAAGTTTTGACCCAAGACTAGACTCAGGTGGATTCCCTTTCTCTGGCCCTTACCAAAATTTAGGAATCTGTCCACATTACTTAAGATCACTAAACTTCATTTAATAAAGTACCTGAAACAGAGGAGATACCTTAAAGAATGGCATTATTATGATGATGCATTCAGATACTCTCCTTTAATTGTATACTATGTGGCATTCATAATATTTGCACACCATGTGATACAAGAATTTCAAAATCAAATTAAGCAAATTCTCATTAAATGCCTACATCAGTTAACAGCTATATGTACCATATATGGCTGAAATAATTCTTTAGTCAGAAGGAGGCACCTATGTGATGCTCTACTTATTTCAAAACTAATTTTGACATCATTCATATTATAAACAACTTAGAAGCCTGAATCTTTCAATAATACATAGTTCTTTGTGCTAAAAAATCATTTCTGGGGTTCCTGGGTGGTTCAGTAGTTAAGCATCTGCCTTCAGCTCAGGTCATGATCCCAGAGTCCTGGGATTGAGCCCTGCATTGGGCTCCCTGCTCCAAGGGAAGTCTGTTCTCCCTTTCCCACTCCCCCTGCTTGTGTTCCCTCTCTCACTGTATCTCTCTCTGTCAAGTAAATAAATAAAATCTTTTCTAAAAAAATTTCATTTGTTCCATCAACTTGTTTAAATACTTTATATTATTTATGTATCATTATACAGCTCTGTAGATTTAGAATTATATGATTTTATAAATAGTCCTTATTTCTTCTGGTTTCAATTCAGGCTGTGGTAGGTAGGGCTACTGTTCATTGAATATTCACTTTCTTCTCCCCACCTCCATGGAAAGTGCCTTTCCCCACCCATTTGGTGCTGGATTTGACCAGGTTACTTCATCTGGCCAATGCAATGTTAGTAAACATGACACAATCTAAGGCTTGGATGTGTGTGATTGGCATTGCTGGATGGCATTCCCGACAGCACTGTGAAAAGAGGACTATGGCCCAAATAGCCACCAGTCCAAAGAGGCTAGGAGATACATGGAATGAATTTGACCTAACCGTAAAACCAAACCCAGTTGAACCCCGTGTAGACTAATCCAATCCCAGATAACTTACAAATACATAAAAAAAGAAGAAATGACTATTGTTGGATTCCTCTGAGTTTTTATTTTTTGATACAGCATTCGTATGGCAATAGCTGAAAGATAGAGAGGCTCCATAAAAGATGGTATATTATTCAAAGCATCTTCCAATGCAAATAACAGGAGCCCAACTTAAACTGGCTCAGGTGAAAAAATTAAGTAGTTAATTATGCCTGTGGCTTTAGGCAAAGCTCAACTTAGATCCTCATTTAATATGATTCAAATGGTGTCATCAGAAGTATGCCAGTCAACAGCTCTCAACTCTGCTTTTCTCTGGGTTGGACTCATTCTCAGTCAAACCCTCTCCATGTGGTGACAAAGAGAGTCGCCAGAAGTGGTAGGTTTGCATTCTACCAGTATATCTAGCCTCGAGGAAGGATAGCACCTCTTTTCTAAAGTCCATAGGGAAAGAAAGTCCTGGAACTTTCTTTGATTGGATGATAGATTATGACGGATCTGACTAGTAGTCCTCAGTGGTCAGATATAGGCTATGTCACTGCCAGTGGAGCCGGTGGAGGCAGGGAGAGAGTAAATCAGTCCCACCCAAACCTCAGGGACTGAAAGTGAAGAAGGAACAGATCCTCATAAAAGTAAGATATTGTTACCAAAATGGTACACAGAGGCAAAGATAACAGAAGAGCCTAACAGAGTTATACAGTGGTTGAAATTTTTTCTGACTTAATAAAAACAGCTCTGACTTTAGATCTTCACATAAAAAGTGCCATCAGGCCTCTTGAGAAATCTCTAGCATTTTTTTTAACATAATTGAGGATTTATTGTATATGTCTACAATGGAACAGCTGATTCTTGCAAAGACACAAAACAACAGATTTTAAGCTCTATGCCTCAGTTTGGCAGCTCTAAATGGCACTTTTCATTTAATTTGCCCTGGTATTTTCCTAGCGTCTTAGCCTATTTGTGTTGTGGTTGTTTGGTCAGAACAGAAGACTTTAGTGCTCTTTAACCAGAGAGAAATGACCAAACCTGGACACTAAAAAAAAGCTAGAAATCAACGTCTGCCAGTTTTGTATAAACGAACCTAAATGTATAGCCAAATCTTGGATTTAAAAAGAGAAAATCGTGATTCAGCATTTCTGAGCTGTTCTGGCCAAGCACGAGAAATGAGACTTTCTCAAAATATGGTTTTCTAACCAAGCCTGCATATTGGCCACCCATTTGGTAATGAGCTTTCTTCGGCTTTCTCAAGAGTTACCCTGCTGATAAGTTATCTCTCTGAACTACTTTTAAAACAGGCAAAATATCACTTTGAATCAGGAATTGTTCATGCAAACTTACTTTGTACTATTAATAATAGCCATCGTGAAACTAGTACGGGGTGAATCATCCTGCAGGCATGGGCACACACGCCCTGCCGCCACTTGGGATGCCAGTACAGATACAAGCAAGTAAAAGCTGTGCATGGAGCAGTCAGTTGATTTCTTCTCACCGGTTTGATGAAATAATAACAATCTTTTAAACAACAGTTGGTAATTTTATTCCTAAAGACAGAAACATGTCTTAATTCCCTGTTTTCATTCTGGTATCTAACCCAGTCAGTTTTGTACATAATAGTATGGCAGACTTACAGGTTTCTATCCCTATGATCAAACCACTTGAGTATCTTTTAACAACAATAACAACAAAATTAGAAGAGCTTAATCTAAGCTGTAAAATAAGAACAGGTATGAAATACACTTATTGATTTAAGTAAACACACAGATAAATAGAGGCAAGGCAAACTTCGTTTTCAAGTTAGTCCAAGTCTAAACGGAACCACTGTAGGAGGCTAAGCACTATTATGGAGGTTGCCATCTGCTCGCTGAACTTTTTAAGAAGTCCTTAATAATTAAAAAATAGATTTAGGAAAGGTGCTATTCTATGAATGAGATTTATATCTTCAGTTATCAGGAGGAGCAAGGGGTATCTGCAGTTCACTCAGAATTTCATCTGCCATACTCTCCATCAAACACCTTCAGCATCATTTTCCAAAAATGATTATTAAGAAGGCTTCCATGGGTCAAGCCTAGGATATTATCCCACAGAAGAGCTAGATGAGATTCTAAATCATCCAGGAACTTTCCTGGTTGCTTAATGGTCATCCAAGCCTGAAGTTTAGAGATCTCATATCCTCTGAGGGTCTTTATTTCTTCTTTGAGAGTGGGCAAAGGGATCCCAGAGGGCATTTCCCAATGACCGAATTATTTTTACTGTGAACAACAATAATATTACTAAAGCCTTAGCTTTTAATAATGCTTTGCTATTTACAAAGACTTTCACAAGAATTATCTTATTTATCAGTTAAATGATTATCCAATTTAAGACATTACCTAGGTAGTACTACACAGGGGGGAAAAAAAACCCAGGTAACGATACACATCTATAAATACATTTACCTCAGTGCTCACACCCTCATTACAGGAGTAGTGAAGTCACTCTCCTCACTTTAAGAAATACCATGACTTCACATACACACTAGTTAATCCAGCTTGTGAGATAGGTAGATATTAACTGTCATTAGGACACTGATTTTTTAGCTAGAAAAACTGAGTCAAACCAGTTATTCAATAAAGCAACCAAGATGATTAAGAGTAAAAGAAAAAAGCCAGGCTGCTGGCAGCCCAATGTAGAGGATACTCCCTTCCCAGTAGTATAGGTCTGGCTGGTTGGTCACAAAGGAAAACCTAGCACATGGGTCAAGATGGCAGCTGCACACATGTCTGTCTCTTGTTCCTACTGACATACTCGCCTAGTCCCAGCACCTCCCCTGCAGGAACTATCCTCTATTAAGAGCTTATTACATGGTACCAGGCACAGGGCCAAACACCCTGCACATCATATGTCATCAAATTCTCACAATAACTGTATAAGTTTGTACTGTAATTGTGTCTGTTTTGTAGATGTAGAACTGAATCTCATAGAAGTTAAGTAACATGCTCAAAATCACACAGCTGGGCAAGTTAAAGAGCTGGGATTTGAATTTAATTTCCAGTTGACTGCAAAATCTGTTCCTATCCTTCGGTCCTCATAGACTTCACTTCCACACTTCCTGCCCATTTTCCTCCTTCCCTTCTTTGTCCTTCCATCATGTTGCAAAATCCGAAGGTACCACAGAAGCAAAAAATAACTTTTTTTCTGACAAGGCCTCCTCTTCTCAATAGTATTCTGATGAGACTCTTTTAACAGAAACTCTGGGGAAACAATGTTCCTAACTAGACTCATTTTATTTCAATTATTAACCCCCCAAGTCAATTAAGCACATATATGGCTACCAACTTAAACCCCTTGCCCCTGCTAATGTAGGTCTTGTAAAGAAACCAACGTCCCTCACAGATCATACTACCCCTCACAGCAAGTTGGCCTTGAGCTACTGCCACATTAACTCTTTATTAATATATTAATATATCAATTTAATTAATATTAATTAAGTAATAATTAATATTAAATTAATATTAATTAAGTAATAATTAATATTAATACATTAACTTCTTATTAATATAAAGAGTTAGGGCAACTGGGACGGTGTGAGGGTTCTATAAAAGACTCAGTCAATGGTACAGCAGTAGTGCCTACAAATGTTTACGCAAAGTAATGTCAAAGGGGATAAGTGTTTCCTAGAATGTACCTAAAACTGCTTTTTAAAAAAAGAAGTTTGGGGGGTGCCTGGGTGGCTCAGTGGGTTAGGCTGCTGCCTTCGGCTCGGGTTATGATCTCAGGGTCCTGGGATCGAGTCCCGCATCGGGCTCTCTGCTCAGCAGGGAGCCTGCTTCCCTCTCTCTCTCTGCCTGCCTCTCCATCTACTTGTGATTTCTCTCTGTCAAATAAGTAAATAAAATCTTTAAAAAAAAAAAAAAAAAAGAAAAAGAAAAAAAGAAGTTTGGGGACTCGCACCAGGAAAAGTTTATACAAAAGGTGGGAAGAAATGAAAAGAAACCATTTGTGCTATGAGACTTTCTATTTAGCTTAGGCTTTTTTCTTTTCTTGCATTTTGTAAGAACAATTCAGATGTTTAGCGCTGGACACAGGTCCAGCAGAGGCAAGCAGAAGCTCTGCTGGGCCCAAATGAGGATCCATGGTCCCCTCTCTCTACTCTTCTTCTACAACCTCTCCATCTCCCAAATGTTTAGAAGAATCGGTTATCTCCAAACCAAGATCCTTAACCTTTCTTGTGCCACAGGATCAACTGGCAGTCTGGTGAGAACCACTGAATAAGAAGGTTTTAAGTGCATTTGATAATATGTATAAGAATGTACAGGATTATTAAGGAAATTGAAATTGAAATAGTTATAATATTTTAATTATGTTAAAGTAATATATGTACTCAAGCTTTAAATAAAAAGATCTAGTGGTCAATTTAATATTTATCACAATTTCAGTGTAATGGTGAGAATAAAAGATACTTTGAGATATCTGCAACAACTGTAATGGGATGTCACAGAGTACTGATAGTATCATGGGATTTCTTTCCCATATTTATAATTGCTGGAAAAGCTACATTTTGACTAAAGCATAGGAAAAACAAAGAAGTCATTTTTTTCCTTTCTAAGTTCATAGGCCCTTGCTTCTATCCATTGATACTTGGGTGGATGCCAACATAAGAATCCATTTTGTAAAGATCTACATACTGGTTATAAATCTTCCCTAAATTATTCCTTCCATGAGCTCTCTACCCCTCTTTTCCTTGCATTCTGGACCTGTAGAGCAACCCTCTTTCAGTGAGGATCTTATGCTTCCCATGTGGGTTTCTAGCACCTATCAGTAAGACTGTTTTAAAAGGCACCTTTGAATATGATGGAACTTCTAGAAAACTTGGAATGATAGACATTTCTGTGGTCTTCTTCAGCTACTAAGTTTAGAGCTTTGGAAACAGAAGTCATCCTCCAAATGGCTTGATGGTGAAAAAAGTTCATCCGTAAGCAAGGAGAATAACCAAGAATTTGCCTGCAAAAAGTAAGATTTCAGTGCAATTTAAATTCTGAAAACAAAGAAGAAATGAAAATGATTTTTTTTAATGAAAAAGAAAAAAAGGTTCAAAAAATGGCAAAAGAAAAAAAAAGTAAGAAAGAAAGTAAGTAAGTAAGTAAGAGAAGGGAAAATACAGAGAAAGAAAAACAGATTTTAAATTCTCAAAAGTATGACAATCCAACAGTTATTAGAAATAGCCACATCTTCACCATTATTGTTACTCAAACAGCTCTGAAGATATTCAGTTACCAGAACATCAGGATCTGACATCTGTCTCCTTAATACCAAGAGGACTGTGTAGAAAAGCAACCACCACTCAAGTGAAAATTACACTCCTTATCTCAGAAGAGTCCACGAAATTCGGGCAACTTCAAGTAAAGGGTCAGCTCTCAAACACAGTGTTTTCGAAAACGACTATGACTATCTTAAACATATATATAGCTATGCAAATTCCACGTTTCCTTTCATGCTATTTTCAGATTGTTTTTTAAATTAAACATTAGGCTCTGCAGCACACAGAGGATGTTAGATTAAAGGGCCAGTTGCGTTCCACAAGGTTTCGGTTTTCCGCATTTGCCTAGAAATAGCTTTTCTCTGGGTGGGCCAGGTGAAATGCAACAAAGTTATTGTTACCTCACTTCCCTTGGCTTTTTGGGTGGAGAAGCCAGATGAAAGAGAAAAAGAAAAGAAGAAAAATAAAGGAGCAGCCAAAGAGAAAGAACAAGGAGAGGGAGATGCCATTTTGGACTCCATGAGGTCAGATGGATCTACCACCAGATTTTTTATTGTTGTTTAAAGAACAAATAGAGAAGAGGTTAAAAAAGAAAACTTGGGCTTATAACAATGATGAAAGCAGAAATGTCTGCATCTCTCACTGGACATCAGTGCTGGTCTGCCCAAGATGTGACAAAGCAAGTGCACACATATCCCCACATGTTCAAGTCCCATTTGACTCTATCCTGTCAACCAGATGGGGCTATTGGCTGCATTTGATTCATTTACACAACAGTGATGAGATTTGGCTGGGAGTTAAAAGAGAAATGTTCTGCTTGAGTGCTTAATATTATACGAAAAGTGAAAGCACCATCATACTTTTTAAAGGGCTCCTTCTACAATGTCTTCATTAAATTATATAACCTGGCACAACTAGTCAGTTTTCTTTAATTTAGAGTGTACCAGCAGATTTCTTCCCAGCCAGAGGAGTATGCTTCCAATTATGTGACCAGTTCAGTAACTGAAGTATACCATACTATTAGCAAGGAGATTGAAGGGCAGTTTTGACAAGCTCAGAGTGTGTCAAGGACATGAACTTAAGGCCTCAGGCCAACAACTGACCCTTTCTAGCCTCTAGTATCTGAATAATACACACTTTTCATTCAGGGTGGGGAGGTGATGTTTACATATCTCACAAACTTTATTTTTAACAAATTTAACAATAGCTAGAAAAGAAGCAAGGGCTTTGCACTTCAACAGAAAAGCAATGCTTCCAAAAAGCCATTCCCTCTGTCTCCTGTTATGATTTATGTTATGATGAAGCTATAAATCAGTCATCATACCAGTTAATTTTTTTTCACCAGCTATTACATGTGCTAGTTTTGCTTCAGGACATGAAGTAACAAACACAATCGTTATCAAGGAATAAATTGAGCGGAATAACAGCTTCTCTGTGCAGCTTTATCCCAGGAAGATGTTGATGGAAGGTAATTCTCCACAGCTCACACTATCTCCTCCCCTCTTCCTCCTCCAGCAACAGCACTGAGGAAGTCAGCATCAGCCTCTTGAACACTGAGCTCCCGATTCTTTTAGTCGTCAGATACAGATGCTCAAAATTAAACCTTTCAAAACCCTCAAGATATTTCCCTCATCCTCTGGGAATACCTGACTTTACCTGGGTTATTCTTGCTTCCATAAGGTACTTCATGATGCTTTGGAGGCTGGAGCCTTCTCTCCTCAACATACCCCAACCTTCTCCTTGTGCCACAGCTTGCTTCTTTCCCTGTGATAACCAGTTCAAATGTTCAAGAAGGGGTGTAAAATGCCTCAAAGTCAATGACTTCTGTTTTCTCATCTGCAAATCAGGAGGGTGAATTCTCTCATCAGCGAGGCCCTTGCCATTATTAACCCTAATAAAATATGAGACCTAAGGCATAGATTGCACAGACATGTTTTATGTTTTCTCTTTTTCTCTTGAGAAAAAGACTATTTTCTTTATTTATTTCCTGCTCTGAAAGGGGGAGATAAACTTCTAAGGTGCCTATTTTAAGGAAAAGAAAAATGTTTACCTCTTAGGAGAATATGATATATAAGGTGTGTATGTATGTGTATATATATGTACACACACGTATATCCATGATATATGTGTGTATGTGTATATATATATACACACCTTATATATCATATGTATATATATATATATACACACACACACATATATCATGGATATACATGTGTGTACATATATATACACATACACACACATATATATACACATACACACACATATATCATGGATATATGTGTGTACATATATGTGTGTGTGTACATATATACATCTATGTGTGTACATACACACAAACACATTCATATATATACACACATATATACACATATACACACACATACATAGTCATATATATAATATATATAGCCACACATTTTACATATATAAAATATATATATTCTTTTAATCAATGCAAAAATATTCAATTATTACTGAGTTTCTAACAGGTACCAGATACGTGTTGAATATAAGCACAATTGCTAGATTACTTAATCAGCCCTATCACCCAATTCTTTTCTAACTTACCACTCAGAGCAAGTAACTCAACTCTGATGTATACTAAAGGTAGGATCTGGTGTAACATCACTGGGCTGAAATTTAACAGACCTGAATTCAGGATTTCTCCCTTTCTCCCTTTCTTTCTAACTAGGACCTCTCATTCAAATAAATTAATTAGGGGCTCAATCATTGAAATGGGTTCCCTAGTTCTTTCCAGCTCTTAAATTACACCATCTGCGAAAGATATTTAACATCATTAACTATTGAGGAAATGCAAAATAAAACACTAATGAGGTATGACTACACACCTGTCAGAAGACAAAATTAAAAAAAAAATAGTACCACCACCAAATGCTAGAAAGAATGCAGATAAACGATCTTTTATACCCTGTTGGTAGAATATAATTTGGCATACTAACTCTGGAAAACATTTGGCAGTTTCTCATAAAACAGAACATGCAACTCCAATACACCTCAGCAATGGACATTTATTGTAGAGAAATAAGAACTTGGGTTTACATAAAAACCTACATATGGCTATTCATATCAGATTTATCCACATTAGCTTAAAATTGGAAAGAATTCAGATGTCCTTCAATGGATGAATGGTTAAACAAACCATGGTACATTCATACCGCAGAATACCACTCAACAATAAAAAGGAACAAGCCACTGATACACACAGCATCTTGGATGAATCTTCAGGGCATCATGCAAAATGTTGAAAAACACAGTGCCAAAAGGCCATAGAATATATGATCATTATATAATATTCTTGAAGTTACAGAATTATAGAAATGGAAAACAGATTAGTAGTTGGCAGAGGCCAAGGATGAAGGAGGGGTGAAGTGGAAAGGGTATAGCACGAAGGTCAATAAGAGGAATCCTTGTGGTACTGAAATTGCTCTGTACCTTGACTGTACCAATGTTAATATTCTGGACATTGTACTTTAGGTTTTCTAGATGTTGCTATTAGGAAAAACCTGGCAAAGGTTATAGGTTATGTAGTACACAGCTCTTCTCAGTTTTATTTCTCATGACTACATGTAAATCTACAATCACCTCAAATAAACAATTTAATTGAAAAACAAAATTCTGCATAATCTGGTTGTGTTGTTCTTCCTGATTCCCGCCTGAGGCCTAATGGAAATTTGGGGAAAGCCTGAGAAAAAACAGGCCAAGTGTTGACAAGATGACTGCAAGGCCCTTGCCTGGCCACTGAGTTCCCTTTGTGATGCCAAATGTAAGGAGGAATATATGGCCATCAGCGGCTGTAGGATTGAACAGAGAGACCCTCTCAAGTTTTAAGATGCAAGTGGCATCTTCAGGGGAAAAGTGTCCCTTGGAGACAAGGCAAAATAACCCCAGCTGAATAGAATTTTACTGTCCTGATCACTTGATAAGCTATTTGCAGGGCTGTGCTAATGAAGTTCAAGTCCTTTGCTTCTGTTGGGCAGAAACAGCAAATCTGGTTCTAATGGCTTTTCTTCTGAGAAATTCCGGTGCCCCACATACCAGATTCTCCACTAGCAAATGCAAACTTACTGAAACTTAACACTCCAAACACTCCATCTCTTTCTTTAAAAAAAAAAAAAAAAATTATTTATTTGAAAGAGAGATGGGAGATAGAGGGGCAGAGGAGAAGCAGATTCCCCACTGAGCAGGGAGCCTGATGCAGGACTCAATACCAGGACCCAGAAATCACATAACCTGAGCCAAAGGCAGCTGCTTAACCAACTGAGCCAACCTGGCATCCCACTCCATCCATCTCTGATGATAATAAGAGGTGGAGGCCTGACCAAGAAAAATTACTCAAAGTCCATGGAGGGAATACTAGAACTAACAAAAGTCAGCATTTACTGAACATTCACAGTATACTTTCATGCATTATCTCATTTAATCCAAATAAGAATCTGAAGAATTAGGAGTAATTATCCTTATGGTTTATAGAGGTGGTAGCTAAACTTTACAGAGGCTAAGTGACATGCCCAAGGTAATAAGGGACAAGGCCAGGATTTTACCTAAGGCACAGAGCTGAGTTATCTGAATCCATGTAGCATAGCAAGCCTTCCCAACAGGTACAAAACACAGATACCAGAATAGGGCAAGGTGTGCCTCGAGACATTGATCAGGTACATTTTAATAGAGAAAAGAAATTAAAACCTACTTTATAATAGCCTTTTGAAAACTTACAACAGCTCAGATTTTAGTAGTATAGATTATGAATGGCTCCTTCTACCAATTACCCAAATTTAGTGATTGTCCTTTCAAGACTATACAATTTAATGCCTAACACCCATCTCCAGAGAAAGCTCTGGAGTGGCTACACCAGGTGGTGCCCTGCACCTACTGACTCTTACACTGGAATATTCTAGTTATACTGATTATGACTTCTGTCTGCATTTGGGTTAGAATCTAGGAAGTTCTTTATTTCAGATGCTCATATAAAATCTGTACTTTTGCTTTAGATATAATTTCGCTTTTTAGTTTCCCATTTTTTCTTCTAACAGAAAGTATGTGTGAATATTATCTTTATTATTGTCATTATTATCTGTAAATAGTTGCTCATCAATTTAAAAAACTGATTTTATATTTTTTTTTCAAAAATATCTTATTTATTTGACAGAAAAAGACACAGCAAGAGAGGGAACACAAGCAGGGGGAATGGGAGAGGGAGAAGAAGCAGGCTTCCCACTGAGCAGGGAGCTCGATGCAGGGCTTGATCCCAGGACCCCAGGATCATGACCTGAGCCAAAGGAAGACGCTTAATGACTGAGTCACGCAGGCACCCTGATTTTATATTTCTTAACTGTTGTTTAATGGTGACAGTTAAAGTCTGATCCTTGATAAACTATAATAAATTACAATTTGCTTTAGGAAATTAAAAAAAGAGGTATGATTCTAAAAACAAAACTCGAACATTATTAATTAAATTAGTTCACTCATTAAAGAGAACCATATAATTCTATGGCCTTAGAAAATGTTCATTCAAAATAGTTATTAATAAAGGAGTGTAAATATTTCATGACCTTTTTATAACTTAATTATTACATTCAATAAACTTTATGTACTTCAATAATTTTGGATGTCTACTACATGGTAAACTTTTCGAAATTTGTTAAGACTTATTTCAAATATTCCAGAGACAAAGAACAAACAGCTTTTAAAATCAGTTTTCTGAATCTTTAAAAGCCTATAGTTCCTAGGGCACCTGGGTAGCTCAGTTGGTTATGCATCAACTCTTGGTTTCAGCTCAGGTCATGGTCTCAGGGTCATGAGATAGAGCCTGCATCCACGCTCAGCATGGGGTCTGCTTGAGATCTTTTTCCTCTCCTTCTGCCCCTCCCCTGCTCATGCTTTCTCTCTCTAAAACAAATTTTAAAAAGAACCTTTAAAAGCCTTCAGGTGATTTATATTTAAACAGCTGTAATTTGAATAAATATTTATTGTGAACTTGTAAAATCAGAAGTTTTGCAGGATATACACGGTTTTTTCTCCCCCCCCCAAAAAAACCAACCAAAACAAACAAACAAATAAACCAAACAAACATTTAACTAACAAGGCAATCCAGTGAAGAATATCTAAAATGCAGATTCATGTAGCCTAGTATTCCTTCTCATCCTCAATCTAAATGTCCTACTTCCTAGGAAAAGTTATCAAATTAAGCCCTGGTGGCCAAGCAAACTACGTCAGTAGCTACCACAAAGCATCTAGTTTACCCAGGGGAAAAAATACTGGAACATTTTAAAACATCTGCAAGCGCGAAATAAGAAAGTATCAGATCAAAGAGAGGAAGCTGGTTACAAGGTCAGTTGAGCAATTAATAGGCAAAGACAAAAAGTCTCATACAAGTTCAGAAGCATTCATTTTTCCCTTCTGCATGGAAAGTATCAAATCCTTGTTTTGGGAACAATAACAAAGGAAATAGAAAAGGTGTCACTTTTGAATAATGCAATTAGTAGGCTGGTGTCATGCCAGATAAATAAAGACAAGTGATGCCAAAGATTTTCCTGAAGGATGGGTGGCTCTTTGGAAATTATTAACCATGAACAATTAATGGCATTGGTGAGAGTCTCTTGACAAGAACTCTTGGAAGAACACTGTTCTATAAAATAATAACCATTAGAATAATATTAATAAGTTAACTGAAATTAAAAAAAAAGTATTTGGGAAGAATACTTAAAGTAGTAAATGAATAATTTGAAACACATTTAAAATATTACTGAGCAGCTGGACAGTTTGCAGCTGCAATAACAAGAGTGTAAAGGTTTACATCAAGGGTTTGTTTTGAAAACTCCAAGATTCCAGTAACTTATTGTTTTATTCACAGAAAAACTCACTGTTTTGAGATTTGAGATCACATGGAAATGACAAGTCACCAAACTCATTTCCCCACCAGTTTTCTGATCCAGATGTTGAATGATGTCAACCTACTAACCCGAGGCAATAAAAATGTACGCTTAACTTCCAGCTAAGTAACCAAAGGATCAATGTATGCTGATTGAGCACCTACTGTGTGCATGTTCAGTTGTTCCTTGAACTATGCTACATCTAGAGGTGCTGATCCCCCAACAAAGTTGAGAATTACAGAGAACTTCTGACTCCCCCAAAACTTAACTACTGATAGCCTACTGTTGACATGAAGTCTTAGTGTTAACCTACACAATCAATGAACACATATTTTGTATGTTATATGTATTATATACCAGATTCCTATAAGAAAGTAAGGTGGAGAAAAGAAAAGTCATAAGGAAGAGAAAATATGTTCACATCATTATACTGTATTTATTGAAAATAAATCCACATGTAAGTGGATCTGCAGTTCAAAATTGTTTTGTTCAAGGGCCAACAATACTGAGTCAAACACCAAGAATATAGGTTCCTGCCCTCATGGAAGTTACTGTTTTAGTAGCAGAGATAACATCAAAGATAATTATTCACAGTTGTGATGGCTTTTCAAAAGGAAACATACAGGGTGGTATGAAAATGCATAATGAGTCTAGATATGGTCTAGGATACAGGGTATTAGGAAAGCTATCTTTAAGGAAGTGGCATTTGAGCTAACGTCTGAATAAATTCTCAGGGAGATCAACCAGGTATTGAGTAGGACAGGGTAGCTGGTAGTGAAGTTGGAGAGTTTCCAGGCAGCATTAATTCTAGAGACACTGCAACAGTTCAATGATGCAAAGGAGCATGACACATTTATAAAATTCAAAAGAAAGTCTGTGTAACTATGGCCAAGAAGAAACCCCCAGCAAAAAGTCTACAAAAAAAAAGTGATGATAACTTGGACCACAATGGCAACAGTGGGGATGAAGACAGGTTAATGAATTTGAAAGCTATTTTCCAAATTAAATCAATTAGACTTACAGATGGCTTAGATGTGGGAAATGCAAGGGAAGGCAAGGAGATGAAAGTTTTAAGAATAGTTTCCGGATTTCTGGCTTGCCTGACTTGTCTGATGTCATTCGATGATCTAAAGAACATTTGGATTGTAAAAGGAATCAAACGTTCAGGTTTTTTTTAACCTACTTTTTAATTAACATATAACATATTATTTGTTTCAGGGGTACACATTCGGTTTTGAACATCCTGTTTGAAGCCTCAAAGGAAAGTGTGCATTGAAGGTGTAAATTTAGGAGTCACTGATGTAAAGATGACTGAAGCTTAGGCATGGGTAAGATGACCTAGAAGCAGAATACAGAGCTAAAAAAGGGAAGAGTTTTTGACTTGTTCCTGACGACTTCAAACACTAAGAAACAGCAATTTTTGTCAAAAGAGAGATGACAAAAGTGGAAGGAAAAGTAAAAGTTTAACAACAGCATCACCAAAGTCCAGGGAAAACTCTAAGGTAAGCCAAAGTCCCAGTGTACCTCACAATTTCAGTAAATTTTTCTTTGTGGTTATCTAGACACATGGTTTAAACAGTAACCGTGACTAACAAAACATAATTTAAAAAATAAATAAAAATAAACAGTAACTGTGACTATAAATAAATAACATTTTTGTTCATTTTTGTGTTTTCCTTGGGAACTATAATTTGGATGATATCTTAGAAGGAAAAGATAGTGTAAGTTCACTGTCCAATATGGTAGTCACCAGCTGCCTGTGATGATTTAAATTAATTAAATTAAAATAAAATTGGGCTAAAAATTCAGCTTTCAGGGACACCCAAGTGGCTCAGTTAGTTAGGTGTCTACCTTCGGCTCAGGTCATGATCCCAGATTCCTGGGATCAAGGACAACATCAGGTTCCCCGCTCAGTGGGGAACCTGTTTCTCCCTCTTGTCTACCACTCCCCCTGCTTGTGCACCTCTCTCTCTCTCTCTGACAAGTAAGTAAAATATTTTTTTAAAAATTCAGTTCTCAGTTTCATTAAGCACCATTTCACATGCTCAGGAGCACATGGACCTACTGACTACCATTTTGGACACTGGAGATACAGAACATTTCCATAATTATAGTTCTGTTGACAGGCTAGTTTTAAATCATCCTATACCAATGAGAAGGCACGATTAAGTGAATCAAGAATGAAGCAATGTTCCAAGTATTAAAATGCTGCCCACATTCCAGGTGAGGAAGTCAGGAGGGAAAGAAAGGATGACAAGTGCCAAAAAGAACATAAAATGTGGCATTTGCCTCCATTACAGATGAGAGAACTGGCGCAGGTGATGAATGTGTTACAGAATGTGTTCAAAGGGGAAAGGGAGAAAGCCGGATTGAGGAACTTTTAGACTAGAGACGAAGAATGCAAGGTTCATCAGGTCAAGCTCTGCCATGAGGGAAAGAGGGTTTCTTCAAGTAGGGAGATAACCCACACTATAGGTGTCCTTTTCACATGCTTGCCTCAGAACAGCTAAATTTCATATTTCTGTATAAGTTAGAAGTTCTGCCAATACTACCTATTGAAGGACACATTTTCATTTTAACCCTTATGCTATGAAATCCAGAAAAACAAAAACACTAATAACAGTGGGAAAAGTTTTCTCACTGTTAGAAAACTCATGGGAGATCAATTTGGATGATGTTTTTAAATTTAAATTTCAGGCATTTCCCCCCTTTCCCCCTGCCTTGCTACATCCAATATGCTCCCATTTTAAGGGAAGAGATAACTGAATACTCTGGAAACATAGCTTCAAATATTGAAATTAGTTCGTTTCACTCCCATACACACACAAACACATTTAAAAACCTGGTATCACTGTTCACTGAATAGCATTCATGAGTATACCAGATATGAAGAACTGAGTTAATTAAGTGAAAACACCTTACCAAATACAGGTTAACATATTTTTAAGTCATTCAAAAACGGAGTCCCTATTTTTTGACCAAATAGTAATAGTGTAATGGCTCCATCTCTGTCCTGGAAGAGATAATAAAAACAACAACAACAGTAATTAACACCAAATGAGCCCTTACTATGGGTCAGACTCTTTGTATTATTAGCTCATTGAATCATCACAACAATCTTCTGAGATGGACATTATAATTATCCCCATTTTATGGAAGAAAATACCAAAGTCAGGGCACTTTAATAGGATCAGTACAATAGAGTAGTAGAGATCAAACTGCCATGCCTAAAATGATCAACAGAACAGCAAAGTATTTCACCAGATATTTAACTGGGAGATTAAAGCTAGTGATGACAGAAGACTTCAGTGGGGGAAGAATTCTATGTGAGCCAGAATGGTTGGGAAATGGGATTTTCAGGAGTGCTTAAAAAGAGAATCTGGAAAAAAAAAAAAGAGAGAGAGAGAGAGAGAGAGAATCTGAAAACTCATGGTTTTAAACATCATTTACTGACTGGAATATATTGGGCACAGGGGACTAGCTGAAGATAAAAAGTTGAGTAAGATTTAAAAAAAAAAAAAAAAAAAACCTTACATGCATATGGGGGGGGGGGGTTTGTGAGGAAGGCAGAGAAAGAGAAAAAGGATGTAAGGATGTTCCAGTCAGAGATGTGTCACAAAGGGCCTCAAAACAGATACATGACTTACCCTCACTGTCTTTCTCTCTTTCCCTCTTTCTTTTTCCCCTCTCTTTTTCTGTTGCCCTCTTCCTTATCTCTCACTCTCTCATTTCTACATCTACATACTTTCAGAAAGATTTGTGTTCTGTATCTTTAATGAGATAATTAGTGTAGCCATATACCTTCACTTGTCTAAAATAGTCCCAATTTATGTCTACTGTATAATTATAAAGAGTGATTATAAAGAGTGATTCCTTTTACTCTCAAAATGTCTTGATTTGAATGATAAATAACATGATGCCCTGCATATAATACTGCCCTTGTAGAAAGTGAAAGAAGAGGCAGGCACACACTCTTGTCAACACATCTATAGCCAATCATCTCCCAGAAAAACTGTAAAATTTTTGATTTTCCATCACTGGAAAAAATTTTAGGCAGGAAAATGCCTTCCACTAAGTCAGAGCAAGCAATGTTTAGGAGTATGTAGCAGAATCGGAATTAGGCCAGCCTGGAAGACATTCGCTTCCATAGATGTTCTATTCAAAAAGGCTAGGTTCAAGTACTCTAAATTTTCTATTATAAATATCATCCAAATCCTCGATAATTTTAAGACCCATCAGCCTGACCCTCTCTCCATAAATTCTACCTCTGTATTTCCAACAGCCTATTAGACATCCCTGTCTAGTATCTCATGTCCAGTATCAAAGTCATCATGTCCTTTCCTCAGTTTGTTCTTCCTCCATCATTCCTATCCCAAAGAACTGCAGATCTTTCCAGGAGCCATAAAAGGTAAAAAGAAAAATTAACATCATCATTGATACTTCCTATTCTTTCACTTTCTTGTTTGATGAATGACAAGGTTCTGCAATCCTACCTCTTCCACAGCTTTTTTCTTCTATGTTCTCATTTCTCCAGACCCAATGAAATTCTATGTTTTAGTCTGAAGTTCTCTCACAGCAGATCTTGATACCAGATTTGGGTACAAGTGGTTTATCTGAGAAGTGATCGCAGAAAGAACAGTGTTTAATGTGGAGGAGGAGGACAGCAAGCTATTACTGTGGGCAGCAGAGCTCCTACAGGTGCCCTCTGACAGGATGCACAGAACACATCTCAGAATAGTCTGCCTGGGGTTGAGGGAATAGGAGTATCCATCCACCAACTTCTATCTCTCATTTTTGAGGGTTGTTCCTGGACATTATCTCTCTTAGCCCTTCAGAGTCTTTGCATAGGCCAAGCATTCTCTTTCTGCCAGAGAATGCCTTTAGAAGAAAGTCACTGGAAGCCTTAGGGGTGTTTTGGAAATTTATTCAGTGACTTCCACCTGGGCCAACGATGCTAGCCTACTGCACCCTTATGTAAGGCCCTTGTGATATCAAGCCGAGAAGCCAGCAAGAGAGTCCCAAGGTGTTTCCTTGTTTCCATCACACACTTCCCCTCAACATCCCCATAGCTGCCAGGTGATGATTCTGAATGTGACATACAGATGTGATCATGTCCTCCTCAGGATGGAATCCTTTAATGGGTCTCTGAGGACTCATAGAAATACTTCAAGCTCTCTCACCTGGCTCCTGCCCAGCTCTCTGTACCTTCTGCCACCTCTCTATTCCACATGATGCTCTTTCATCCCTCAGTACCTTGTGTTCTCCACCAAGAACTCTCCTTTTCTTTGCTTCTCCCTCCCGGGCCCTCTCCTGCCATGACCCCACCCCTCCGCCCACCTGGTAGGTGCACTCTTATCTTCTGAACCTCAATTTAGAAATCACCTCTATGAAGTCTTTCCGGGCCTTAGGAAGGCTAGTCCTGCTAATCTTTGCACTCCCCAGTGTGCATAATCCTGAATGTCTCCTCCATACCTCTTGAAAAGTTCATATAATGTGTCTCCAGTACCTCACATTTGGTTCTAAACATTTTTGTGTGTGAACCGCTTCAGCAGTCTTGAACTCCTTCTCCCAATTAGTGTTTAAGTGTATAAAATAAAACGTATAGGATTAAAAAGGAAATAAATCATGTTGAAACAGGACTATCAAATTATTTTCCAAAAATTAGGAGTATAATGCTTCTTTATTAATACATTAATCAAATTACCATTTTTTCAAATAGTAATGAATATAAACAATAATCATAATGTGATTAAAAGGATATATCCTCATATTTTTCCTACCGTGTTTTGTTGCCTGCATTTATAATTGAAGGAAATGATGGAAGAGGTTAGGGAAAATAAATGCACTATTTTTCCTTCTCAGGCCATAGCACCATGTATAATATACATAGACCTCTTATGGTTCAGTGGACCTCCGGTTAAGAGGTACTAGCAGCCTGGACATGGCTTACAGGTGTTCAAACATATTTACTGAATGAGCTGCCTCTCTTTCTGTGTGCTGAATGAATTCACTTCTGGCCTGGACTTCAGGTTCCTCTTTCTCTAAATTTCCATGATCTTATGTTTAAATTGTTCCCCAGGTTTCACCAGGTTCAAATGCATTACATTATCTGCAACATCTCCTCTTACTGATTAATTCCCATGTCCCACTGCCACCCAGCGCATTGCAGACTCCACCTCGACTTTTTCTCACTCATTTCTGAGAGTCCCCAAACTTATTTCATGTAAGCCAGAAATAGTCTTAACCTCTTCTTCCTTCCTGGCCTCTCCTTGTTGGTAAATGTGGCTTGCAAAGCCACTTGAGGGTCATAACTTGTGGCTTCTGCTGAAGCTGATATTCATGCCAAGGGCAATGTTTCCCAGTGCTGCCTAACTTGCCAGCCCTGAGGGGCTGTGGCAAGGCTGCTGTCTCTTTAATCCACTTTTAGGCCACATTCTTTTTCACAGTAGAGAAGATATATCCTCCCCAACTTTGAGTCATGTTTTGGCATCTGACCATGAAGTAAGTGTTACTTGGTGTCTTTGTTTCAATGTCTCTAGAAACCAACTCCCTCATTTCAGTGTTGTGCCAGAACCTTCCACTTGTCCCATAAGATTCTTTCTCTATAGCCCATGCTGCTTTGAGCCCAAGAGGCTACTACACAATGACTACAGAAACCAGCACCCATGACCTCTAGCTTATATTCCTTGGTAAATAGAATATGAGAGGGCAGGGGAGGAGAATAGTATTTCTTCTCCTGTGTCTCTTTTCATCGGTCTGTGGTCTGAATGCATCCTCCAAAAAATGCTCCTGTCCAGCAGTCTTCTCCCACAATTTTAGTGCCTCTATCCTACAGCTGCTCTCCCACCTTCCCTCTTCAATCTCTTGGTGGCAACTGCTCTTTGCTTGTATTAGACTCAAGGAGCTTCACCCACCCCTTGTTGGTCTCTTTTAAATCTTCCACTTCTGTAAGTATTCCCTTCTTTAAACCCTCCTCAAATAACCCCCACATGTACATGGGAGGTATGTGCCACCTCTCCCCACACCCATGCCCACCCTGGACACAAGTGTAAAGCTTCTTCATAGCTCTGTGATTAACTCCAGGGTTGCAGACCTCTCAGTGCACCAGACACAACCAGACACATCCGAGCCTCTGTGCAGAATCACTGGCACTCATTCCTGATGCTCCTACAGAAAGATCATTTCACTGAGTACATCTGACTCCCTTCTTTTTATCATCTCTGACATCTCATTTATTCAATTGTTCAACAAATAGTCCACATTTTTGTGTACTTTAAGCTGCCTGTGCTCTTAACTATGAGGCAGCATACAGATTACAGGATTTGGAGAAAAGCAGACATTTTTGCCACTTACCAAAAGAAATATCGTGTACAAGTTACTATCCAATTTCAGTTTCCTCAAGTGCTCAGGATGGTGACTGTGAAAATTAAATTAGCTAAGGTGCTAAAAGTTCCAGGAGCCAAATGGCAGTTGGCAAGTGTAATGGGACATATTTCTGGGTGTATCCACGAGTATATCTAGAGATTTGTGTAAAGAAGTTGATTGCAGAGTGTTCTCAGTGTTAATATCTATGGGAGATACATGACTGAGCAGAGGGATAAGGTGTAACAGAAGTCCTAGAGAAACCAAGGGCAGCTCTGAAGCTGAAAGAGTCCTTCTAAGTTTGAAGCAAATAAGACTGTTTTCCACTGATAATCAGTCACGGACATGGGCTATGCCCAGGAGAAGTGCCCCTCTCCAGCTGAGGGCAAAATGACCAGAGAAATATGTAGCTGAGAAATGTTAGCTAAGAAATGTTCTCCCAGTAACTGGGGGAACGAGTCCCTTCATCCTGGAGGGGGAATCTAGCCAGCAAATGACATTATCCACCACACCGAATATTTGTTAAATAACTGCTGGCTGCCATCAACATCTACTTTCATTTGCAACCCTTCAGCAGTGTGTAAGGGCACAGCAGCCCGGAGAGCACCAATGTCAACTGGAGTAACCTGATAAAATGGCTTTTTACATAGTGATTTCTCAAAATTGATTTATATGGCTAGAGTTAAAAGCCATAAGGCTATTGAAGAGAGGTTTTCAAACCATGCTTCTTACAGAACGGTGGGGTGGGATGAGCAGAGAGCCGAGAGGTCAGTGTCATACCTGAATGAGTGCCAAGCTCTGGCTCCATGCTTGACTTTATTCTGTGTATGACTTTTCTGAAGAAAAGAACACACTCATGGTACACATATGTTACCTAGGAGGAGAGGAAAGCCCTTTCTTCAGGCTGTGACCACTGAGGGGGATGCTAACAGGCCTGGAGGAGCTGGAATGTATGAAGAGCAGGCTCTCTGCCTCTGTTAGTTCATCAGCACACCTCAGTGCAATCAAAATAGCAGGATGGTGGAACTGGGAGGATTGGGCATGGCATATGAAAGAAGATTGAAAGAAACAGCTTAAATATTAATTGATTACAGTCTCTTCTGCCTCAAATTTCCACTGTTCATGAATAATAGAATTCAGAGACTCTAGCCCTTCCCATATATCCATAAGCAATAGCCATTCTCAAAGGCTACACCTAAGACTGAGCCCTTAAGAAGTATTTCATAATTTCTAGCATCCTGGATTCCTGCAGACAAGCCTTCCATTCAGAATGGAAGCAGACCCATGGGAAGCAGCACCTGCTTGGGGAAGGGAAATGCTTAAGGAAGTTCCAAGCAGAGAACACAGGTTTACAACTGGTTTATTATATACACATGCTCTGTTCTCTTTCCAGACAAACAGCAGGGCTGTGAACGACAATTCACCTTGAGGGTTTTAAAAGAAAAATTTTGGAAGTAAAAGGTGGTTAATTCCCTAAAACCCTAAACACAAAGGACATCATAAGTCCACATTATTTTGTCTTTAGGCTTTTAGCTTTTATACTTCCCCATCCAGGAATACCATTCTCCCTTCCTTTCTGCTAAGGTCTAGCTAAAAACTTCACACTAACTCTTTTCCAACTATCTCTAACCACATATACCTTTATCATCTAAAATCTTTCATTATAAATTTGGGTCATAGAGTGATCAGAGTCACCATTACAAACATAGCTGACATTTATTAAGTGCTAATTATGTACGTGCCTTGTCCTAAACACTTTACATTATCTCATTTAATCCTCAAAACAAGTCTATGAGGGAAATCATTAACCCCATATTACATACAAGGAAACTGAATTACTGGCCCCGGATCTTTTCCTTCTTTCTATCCACACCCTTGGCCATATAAGTTGTTCCCAGTATCAGAGTGAAGTATGTTTCCTTGTCCATTCCCTTTAAGCTCAGCCATGTGACTTGATTTGGCCAATAGGTTGTTCATAGCCATAAGTGAGCAGAACCTTCACGAGGATTTACATAGGGACCTTTTACTCATATGCTTCTACCATTAACATGAAAATATCATGCTCTAGCCAGAGTGCTAATCCCAAGCAGATAGCAAATATGGAAAGCAGACCTGAGCCCAAATGCCAGAAATTGGGCCAGCCAACTAGATGTTCAAATTGAAGCACAGCTGTCCAGCCTAGCTCAGCTGACTCCTGTGTAGTCACATAAGCAAGAATGATAGATATTTTAAGTCACTGAGTTCTGGATTTGTTTGTTACTCAGTGACAGATAACTAATACAGGCACCAAGAGGTTATGTTACTTGCCTAAATTCTCAAAGGTTGTGGTGGTAAGAAGATTCCAGCACAGATTGGTTTCATTTCGGCTCCCACCTTTTTAACAACTATGGCTTCCACCATCATCATAACATTTACAATCCACATCCAATCACATTCATTGAATGCTCGTTATGTGCCAGGCACCCTAAGAAGTAATATTATCTTATTGATTCATATATTATCTTATTGAACTGCTACCAACAATCTGAGACAAGTACTTACTACTGATCACATTTTATAGGAGGTTCAGTAAAGTAAGATGCTTGCCCAAGATCACACAGCTAATAGGAGACAGAGCCATCTTTCATCATTCATCTCAGTGCTCCAAGCTTCCACGCTCTACTTCAACACACTACTACCTTAACAAAATCACAACTATCCTTAGAGAAAAATGTTAATGATCGTTATTCCAAGAATCTCTTCTTGCCCAAAAATTTCCAAAAGGCTGCTTCAAACCCCACAGTGATTGCTTTTGAAAATCTGTCTTGCTTTTGAATAGTTTAATGATTATTAAAGTTTTTAAAAATCTTAAAAATCTACTTTACACTCCTATATTAAAATGAGGAATCTGAGGCTTAGGGAAATAATTTCACTGATTCAATAACATGTAGCAAACTATGGCAATATCAAAGTTCATATCCTAAATGTTCATTTTCAGCATCTTGCTTGGGAGGGAGAAGGACAGCAGCCCAAAGCTGTGGAGTAGAAGTGGGAATTTGGTGTCTAACTTCTCCTTAAATAGATATTTAGCCAAAATCCCTGACTTGTACTCTCACATGTAGAAGTATCTGAAGGCAGGCAGGGGTGCTTTCTTGGAAGCAACCTGTGTAGAAACCTGGGGCCCAGGGGTACCTGGGTGGCTCAGTCAGTTAGGCATCTGCCTTCAGCTTAGGTCCTGATCCCAGGGTCCTGGGATCAAGCCCCACATCAGGCTCCTTGCTCAGTGGATAGCCTGCTTCTATCTCTCCATCTGCTGCTTTCCCTGCTTGTGTCCTCTCTCCCTCTCTCTATCTCTGTCAAATAAATGAATAAAATCTTCATTAAAAAAAGAAAGAAACCTGGGGCCCCATGTTTAAAAGGTCCCCATGATTTAATGTTCTACCCTCACCATTTTTAAATCCCTCTTAATTTTTTTTTAATAAGAGGCTCTGCTTTTCATTTTGCACTAGCCCCCCCAACTATGTAGCCAGTCTTTTGGAGGTTATCTAGTGCCTCCAATCTCTAAGCTTGGGGAGATTCTTCAATACGCAGTGAACTGCTTCTCAGCTTTTCACTCTGCTGGTTATCACCCAGAAGAGTGCACATGGCCAAGAATCAGATGGTCTTAAGATGACAGGTGGAATGTGATCATGAGTCAAACAGATCCAATGGTACCTCCACGCAAATCCATCTCCCCTAATTGTGAGCTGAAAAAGCAGAGGAATTGGTGTGAAGTCTAAGAAGCAATGAGCTTCCCTAGAAAACTAACTGTCCCTCTATTGGACTATAAGATGCCCTTAAAAAATAGAGGGCACGGATTGCATGGAGCACTGGGTGTGGTGCAAAAATAATGAATACTGTTATGCTGAAAATAAATAAAAAATAAATTTAAAAAATAGATAGGAGTGAACAGCAAAATGTTTGAAGTTGAGTTTTAGCCATTGCTAGAGTGACCCTTCTTGATTTGCATACTTCTTATCCCATGCTTACATCATGACTCACATAAGTTTCTCTTGCCAGGAAGTCATTCCAAATTCTCATCATGCCCTGAGTCATCTTATCTACATAAGAAGTCATTCTAAATAACACTATTTTGACCCTGAGGATAACAGAATAATTGTGCAGTTATGTTAATAAGAACAAATCTGAATTAGCTCCTCCCTCCTCTTTCCATCTTTACAAATAATGGAGTTTATATAGGGTCTTACAATAAAAAGTATCAGGGCAACGCAGGGTTCATATAAAATATCAATCTTAATATCACAGGTAAGGGCAAGCTAATTGCTTCCTCTACCTCCAACCTTGTTCTTACATGTGAAACACTAAGAAATGGCGAGATTAAATCAATGGAAATATATGTTGGTTATGAAAAAAAAAATGTGACTCTTTTACCCCATGAGATAGGAAAGACTAAAACCTCTATAAAGGTGAACTAATAGGAAACTATAAATGAATTGTGTTGCCACATAGAGCCATCTGAAAAAGTTTTATTAAAAACGCCTCCAAAGTATATTACATTTTATATTATACCAGGTGGAGCTAGGATGAGGGAGGGAGTTTATAGAGGAACTGTTGAACACAATTTTATTAGAATGCTTGTTCCCTTGATTATAATAAGGAGAGAAATAGGACTTATTGGTTTGGTTATTTGAAACATGCACATGCACACTTTCTCACACAACTCCAGCTTTGAGCAGGGTGAAAGTGCCTTTCTTCAGCTGAGAGTGGGCTTGAAAATATTTTATTACTACTACAGGAAATCTGATTTAGGTATCGTCTTCTATGAAATGCTCCCATTGTTAAGAAGAATTCTTCATTTGCTTTGTTGCTATTAGGATGGTAAATACTTATTAAACATAAGAGATTTTTCATAATACAAAGAAAGACAAATGTGCATCCTTCAAAAGATTTAAAAATCAGGTAGATAAGACATTTTAGAATGTCAAGGAATTCTGTCATATATAACATGGGAAGGGGGAAAGAAAAAAGACATATTCTTTCATGTTTCATTCCTTAAGGGGGCATCTAAAACACATATCTATTTAACATGGCTCAGAAATTAAAGTTATGATATCAATAACATATACCTAACCACATGTTAGGATGAAGAAAGATTGTATCTTGGAATACAGGAGTCTTCCTTGTGCAAATCCCATTAGGACCAATAGGGAGTTATTCATGCATCCAAATCCTTCCCGTCCTTCCCCTCACCACTCCCAGACACAGACACCCTTGTTCTGAATGATCCGTGTATTTATCTATTTCACATAAATCAAGAATTTAATAAAAAAATCCACCAACATGGCCATATGAGACATGAATCATGAGGGTTGTATGTATAAATCATATAAACCTTAAAAGCATTCATGATATAGCCCCTTTCATGCAAACCGCCCAAATCTTTTAGAGAGCTAAATCATACAGAAAGAGGAAAATGTAGTAAATAAAATGGAAAACCAATGGTTAACCAAACTAATGAACAAAATGTCTAGATGACTCTCATCTCTGAATGGATTCCTTAGAAATTTTAACTGGAATGGGATTTTCAAGAGACCATTACATTCAATAAGGCAACTGAATATGTTTGCAGTCAAAAATTTCTTTAAGAAATGTTTCTGGAAAATATTTTAAAATTTCTAATAAGGTAAAAAAGAAAGGACAATGTATTCAGTAGAAAATATTAGAAATTAAAAGAGTCAGTAAGAAACATTCACTTCATGTTACTGTTGTCTTATGCAGAAAACTCAGTTTACAATTCCATCAACTCCAAATCCTCCCATTTAAAAACAAGTTGTTTTTTCTGAGTGATTATTTTTAATTCATTCCCTTTGCCAAGAAGGTGTACTACACTATGAAAATAAGTTTTCAATTATTTGACATAAATTTCAAGCATGTCTTTTAACTTTGTAATCTCCTAAATTGCTGGTGATCTGCATATCTTGTTAGACTATCATGAAGACCTTTTATGCAGGTCTTCCCATCTTTTTCTCTTCAACAACATATTTATGTTTATTTATTGTGTTTATGTTTATTTTTTATATTTCCTCTCTTTTATTCTTCTATTTCCTGAAGCATTTAGCTATTTCTTTATTTTTAAATAAATGTATTTATTTTCAGCATAACAGTATTCATTATTTTTTCACCACACCCAGTGCTCCATGCAATCCATGCCCTCTCTAATACCCACCAACTGGTTCCCCCAACCTCCCACCCACCCGCCACTTCAAACCCCTCAGATTGTTTTTCAGAGTCCATAGTCTCTCATGATTCACCTCCCTTTCCAATTTCCCCCAAATCCCTTCTCCTCTCTAACTCCCCATGTCCTCCATGCTATTTGTTATGCTCCACAAATAAGTGAAACCATATGATAATTGACTCTCTCTGCTTGACTGATTTCACTCAACATAATCTCTTCCAGTCCCGTCCATGATGCTACAAAAGTTGGGTATTTGTCCTTTCTGATGGAGGCATAATACTCCATAGTGTATATGAACCACATTTTCCTTATCCATTCATCCGTTGAAGGGCATCTTGGTTCTTTCCATAGTTTGGCGACCGTGGCCATTGCTGCTATAAATATTGGGGTACAGATGGCCCTTCTTTTCACGACATCTGTATCTTTGGGGTAAATACCCAGGAGTGCAATTACAGGGTCATAGGGAAGTTCTATTTTTAATTTCTTGAGGAAGCTCCACACTGCTCTCCAAAGAGGCTGCACCAACTTGCATTCCCACCAACAGTGTAATAGGGTTCCCCTTTCTCCACATCCCCTCCAACACATGTTGTTTCCTGTCTTGTTAATTTTGGCCATTCTAACTGGTGTAAGGTAATATCTCAATGTGGTTTTAATTTGAATCTCCCTGAGGGCTAGTGATGATGAACATTTTTTCATGTTGTCTGATAGCCATTTGTATGTCTTCATTGGAGAAGTCTCTGTTCATATCTTCTGCCCATTTTTTTTTTATATAATTGCCTGTTTTGTGTGTGTTGAGTTTGAGGATGGTAGATCCTCAATATCAGCCTTTTGTCTGTACTGTCATTTGCAAATATCTTCTCCCATTCCGTGGGTTGCCTCTTTGCTGTGTAGAAGCTTTTGATTTCCTGGGCTACAAGGATGGTTCAACATTCGCAAATCAATCAATGTGAAAGAACAAATTAATATGAGAAGAGAGAAGAACCACATGGTCCTCTCAATTGATGCAGAAAAAGCATCTGACAAAATCCAGCATCCATTCCTGATTAAAACGCTTCAAAGTATAGGGATAGAGGGAACATTCCTGAACTTCATCAAATCTATCTATGAAAGACCAACAGCAAATATCATCCTCAATGGGAAAAAGCTTGCAGCCTTCCCGTTGAGATCAGGAACAAGACAAGGATGCCCACTTTCACCATTCTTGTTCAACATAGTATTAGAAGTCCTAGCAACAGCAATCAGACAACAAAGAGAAATAAAAGGTATCCAAATTGGCAATGAAGAAGTCAAACTCTGTCTCTTCACAGATGACATGATTCTTTATATGGAAAACCCAAAAGACTCCACCCCCAAACTACTAGAACTCATACAGCAATTCATCAATGTGTCAGGATACAAAGTCAATGTGCAGAAATCAGTGGCTTTCTTATACACTAACAATGAAAATACAGAAAGGGAAATTAGAGAATCGATTCCATTTACTATAGCACCAAGAACCATAAGATACATGGGAATAAACCTAACCAAAGAGGTAAAGGATCTGTACTTGAGGAACTACAGAACACTCATGAAGGAAATTGAAGAAGACACAAAAAGATGGAAGACCATTCCATGCTCTTGGATCGGAAGAATAAACATTGTTAAAATGTCTATACTGCCTAGAGCAATCTATACTTTTAATGCCATTCTGATCAAAATTCCACCAGTATTCTTCAAAGAGCTGGAGAAAATAATCCAGAAATTTGTATGGAATCAGAAGAGACCCTGAAACGCTAAGGAAATGTTGAAAAACAAAAATAAAACGGGGGGCATCACATTACCTGATTTCAAGCTTTATTACAAAGCTGTGGTCACCAAGACAGCACGGTACTGGCATAAAAACAGACACATAGACCAGTGGAACAGACTAGAGAGCCCAGATATGGACCCTCAACTCTATGGTCAATTAATCTTCAACAAAACAGGAAAAAATATACAGTGAAAAAAGGTAGTCTCTTCAAAAAATGGTGCTGGGAAAACTGGGCAGCTATATGTAGAAAAATGAAACTCGACCATTCTCTTACACTGTACACAAAAATAAACTCAAAATGGATAAAAGACCTCAACGTGAGACAGGAATCCATCAGAATCCTAGAGGAGAACATAGGCAGTAATATCTTTGATATCAGCCACAGCAACTTCTTTCAAGATATGTCTCCAAAGGCAAAGGAAACAAAAGCGAAAATAAACTTTTGGGACTTCAACATTTAGCTATTTCTGAGCTAATTCTGTTTCTATATATTTTGTGTCTCCCCTCCTACACTGAGAGCTTCCTGACCACAAGGATTTATTCTAACATCATTTCTTGCATCACAGGTGCTATAGGTGCAATAGACAGATGGATAGCCAGAATAACTATCTAAGTAGCATCAATACTTATACAGTAGATAGAATTGATCAAGACCCATGTTTTTCAATGCATCTGGTTCAGCAAGCAAAGATGAGGCTCTTAATGTGAAGTGTGCACAGCCTTCAGCCATCAGTCTCTTCAGAGGTTGGTTCGGCAACAGCCTTTCCCAGGGTAGCCATGTCCGGTGACTGGTAATTGTAGATGTACAAAGGCTCAGCCATCATGAGCAATAGGGACAACTCTGAAGGGCCATTTTAACTGCAGAGCTCCTCATAAGCTTGGCCAAGGTTGCTGCTGACAGGCCAGCATCACAGCTGTACTGTTCCATGTGCCCACTCCTGCCCTGTAATGCCCTGTACAGTAAACCTAAGAGGTCAGCTTGCAAAAAATAAGGAAAGCTAAAAAGCAGGAATTCAGATACAAAAATGACTCAGGTTACTTGACTCAGGTCAAGCACTTTCACCTTTCAACATTCATGGCCATCAGCAAGTTATAAGACCAAGCAAACATCAGAAAGGCTACAACATAGCGTAGATTTCAGGAAGGAGATGATGGGTCTGGATTATAGGTAAACATGGTGTGCAATAAGGTTTATGGATGCCATGTCTGAGGCCACAGAATGTGGCCACTGGAGTAAATTAACCAGCCTGCCTCATCCTGCCTGGTTTAGAGAACTTGCTGGAAAACCTTTGCTAGGAAACAAGCACCTACATCTGGCCTCATCAGAGAAACAAGAGCCTCATATGAGGATCTTTTCAAACACTACACCTGCCCTAGTATGTCCTCAGGCTCTCCTTCCAGTTCCTAGGGCCTCAGTTTACCCACCTGTACATATTTCCTACATCACTTCAAAGGGGCGCATGGAGACTTAATTAATGTTTGTCAAGCATGCCTTATATGAAAGGAATCATGTGCAGTAAGTTCAAAGTAGTCTTGGCCCTGCTGTTTCTTTCATGTGTGCTTAGAAGATTTTTCAACCTTGATAAGAACTTGAAAGAAAGAAAGACAGACAGAAAGAAAGGAAAGAAGGAAGGAAGGAAGGAAGAGAACAACAACAACAAAAATATCTACTTGCTCAAGCGCTTAGATTTGGATTCTCACATTGTGATGCTCTCAGCATTTTCTCTGGATACCACAAAAAAAAAAAAAATGAAAAAGTTCAGTTAAATGACTTGTTCCATGAATCACACCATCATTCTCTAGGTGGTCAAGAGCCATTCCAATGTCCTCCTACTTTGTCACTGTTACCCACGCCACTTACAAACATAACCACAAGCTGCCAAGGTTTAGTGATTATTTCTAACACTTTGGGTTTTTTCCTCCTTTGTCCCCTCTCTTTAGATTTCCTGAGAGTGACTTCTTCAGGTCCTTATCACTTCCCTGATAATCCTGAAGCTTTCAGTCTGACAAATTTCAGGTCAGGCAAACCCCATGCAACAGTGAGAGAGTATTTCTTCAAACATACATATCTGTTTCCATCCATCTCATGCTCAAGTCCCTTATGAGATTGCCACCATTTTAGTCTATAATCCAAAATTTTAGGAAGACATTCAAGGTACTTCATAATACAGTCTCTATCTACATCTCCAATGTCATCTTCACCACCACCCCCTCTAACATACACATAGCTCTGCTTTCAGTCCTCCAAGGTTTTTTTTTTTTTTTTTAAGATTTTATTTATTTATTTGACAGAGATCATAAGTAGGCAGAGAGGCAGGCAGAGAGAGAGAAAGGAGGAAACAGGCTCTCCGCGGAGCAGACAGCCCGATGCGGGGCTCGATCCCAGGGTCCTGGGATCATGACCTGAGCCGAAGGCAGAGGCTTTAACCCACTGAGCCACCCAGGCGCCCCCCTCCAAGGTTTTAAGAGCATCATTTCTATAACTGTGGACACAATGCTTTAGTCCTTCCTCGTTATCTAAATCTTGGTTTTTGTTTTGTTCATCAACACTTATCATCCTCTGTATGAATATATACTCCAACTTTCCTAATCTATGCATATTTTTTACCATACCTGGATTGTGGAATAATAATTTCCTTAAGCAACTTACCAAGGAGTCTTCAAATTCCTTAAGAAAAGGGATAATATCTGTCATTTCTGTATCTTCAGTGTTTAAGCAAACTAGAGATGTTCAATATTTATTAAATAAATACATATGACTAAGCAGGGAAAGAGAGATGAGTTCAGGCATTTCTAACATCCCTGGATTTCAGAAGCATCCTTATTTCTAACCAAAAATGAACAAGTAAACCAAGAAAAAGGACTCTTGGCTTATTTATGAGTAGACAATTTCAGAAAATGGAGATAGAACAAAATGGGAAATCTCTGATTATTCTAATTTAAAGGCTTCTAAGATTGATGGTGACCAGAGGGGTAGTGGGTGGGAGGAATGGATGAAATAGGTAGTAGGGATTAAAGAGTGTACTTGTCAAGATGAGCACTGAGTAATATATAGAATTGATGAATCACTATATTGTATACCCAAGACTAATAGAACACTGTATGTTAACTACTAGAATAAAAATAAAAACAATTAAAAATAAAAGCTTCTAAGATAAATTCTTGCAAAATATCACTAAGTTTCATTGGTAACATAATAAGGATGGCAGGCAGGGGAATTAGCTGGTTTGATCAAGAAGGGAATAACAATTGATTAATTAATCTTCAACTAAATCCAGTATGGGGAAAATCAGTGTGGGGCCTTCATTCAGAGTGGGAAGGAAGAGAAACAGAATCTAGATTATGGCTGGGCATTAGGCCTTGGGTTCCCTAATGTGGCTGACCATTGTAATCACTTGGGAAGCAGCTGAAAAATACAGATCTCCGGGCATCGTTTGTGACTTAAAGAATTTCAGGGGGGACATCCCAGGGATTTTTATTATAAAAGGACTTCTAGTTGATACTGAAGATTAGTCAGTTTTTGGAAACACCTATGACTGAATCACCCACTTATTCATTCAGAAATGCACTCATTCACTGTGGGTCATTATCCATATATTCACTTATTCAATGAAAACAGACAATAAAGGGAAAGAAAAGAAGTATAGAAAGAGAGAGGAACAGTTCTATCCTCTTTCCTGATGCACTGCTTTGCATAGGTCTGTTCCTTAAGCTCCTCCTGGTTTTCACTAGTTTGGGGTTGTTTTTAAGCATTTCTCTCTCCCCCCAACACTCTTTTTTAGAGGAAAAAAAAGGGGGGGAGGGCTGAAAGGAGAGGGGGAAAGAGAATCCCAAGCAGGCTTCACACTCAGCCTGGAGCCCAATGTGGGGGTCGATGTCCCATCCTGAAGTCATGAATCAAGAGTCAGATGTTTCACAGACTAACCACACAACTGCCCCCCTTTTTCTCTATTTCTCAAGGCAGAGATGTTTCAAAACTACAAATCCTTTCTTTTTCCAGGATTACCTTTCCTAAAGAGTGATCTAAAAATCAGCGCACATTTTCCAAGTGTCAGGACCTCCACAGAAAAATATTAACAAGCCTATGAACAATTACATTCCTGTCTATTCTTTCCTTTCCTGCCTTCCCTTGCCCGAGGCTGGCATCAATATTCTATAGCCAGAGAGGTCTGAGTGAGGAGGAGGGTTATTACTCCTGGCAAAGGAAGCCCTAAATTCCAGGGAATAAATGAACATTAGCAGGCTGGTCCCGAGAGGGTGCCAATCCCTGCTTTAATCTTTTAGATAGAAAAATGAACTGGATGAGTCATAAAATTCATGGGAAGCTCAGCCTAAAGGGAGGAATGCTAGAGAAAGGGGGAAAAGGACTTTTCAAATATGGGAAACTAAAAAGGCAAAATCTAGTTAACAGGATTTGTACCAGTAATGGTTTCCACTTCTAACAGTATGGTTTTCTTCTTCCAACCAAAATCCAGAAGACCATCCATATAATACCCAATACACATTTATTATGTAGTTGAGCACCTCAATCCTTGTTCTTTAGGTTAAACCTCTCAGTGTAGCCGCGAAATCAGGAATTATTCGGACTTAAAACAATGGGAAACACCCTGGTAAACAATCAGCCTACCTCCTACTTTGCTGTTTCATTTTTGCTGCTTCCTTTTATTTATTTTTATTTTATATAAGATTTTATTTATTTATTTTAGAGACATAGCTAAGGAGAGAGAGAGGGGGAGAAAGCCTAGAGCACACACCACGCTGAGCATGAAGCCTGATCTCAGGACCCTGAGATCATGACCTGAGCTGAAACCAAGAAGTGGACATTCAACAGAATGAGCCACCTAGGCACTCCCTGACTTCCTTTTAGATGTAAGATGTATAACACTGCCTGTCTCTTAAATGGGTAGTAGTAATAAGCTTTCGCTAGAATGAGAATAATTTAACCTAATCTTAGGATTTTCTAAGGGAGGAAGTGTAGTGTTTAATTAATAGAATCCACTCCATTTCCAGATGAGGTTCACAGAGGTTCAACAATTTGCCCAAATTCACATGGTCACTTGTAAACAGTCCTCACACAGAACTTAAATATCAGGATGCCTGATTCAGTGGAAGATGATGCCTTCTTATCTGCTATATAAGTCATCTATAAAAGAAAAACACAAGTGGCCAACTCTTTCCTAACTGGGTTTAGAGATTTCACTTGAACTTAAACATTTTGGTGCTAAGAGACAGCTTGGCAACATGCAGATTCTAAGCACTAAATATCTAAGTTATTGAGCAAGCCTATAGAAATCATGGTTAAAGGGCATTTGAGATTCTAGGGACATCAACTAGCTCATATAAAATAAGGTTTTCCAAGGAGAGGTGTCAGAACTACGTGGATTCAGTTTTCTAAATATATTGCCATCTCCCTGTCACCTATCACACCGATCTTGGGAGGAGAGATTATTGGAAGGGAAAAAGATTTTAAAAGATTTTCTAGGTACAGTGGGCTCAGGTTTTGAGTTCTAGATATTTGTGAAAAAAATCAGGAATCCTAGATAATCTCAAAACATGTTCAGGATGACTTTGCTTTAGACAAGAACACACATTTCTAAATTTAGTCTTGTGATTCCCAAAATTATATTTTTGTGATCAATAACCCCAATGGACTATTCCCAATGGAGTTAGCAACCAATGATGAATTTACACTAAAGTTTTTAGCACCCAGTTATTCCGTCTTCAGCTTTCTATTTAAACAGATGTACTTTTCAGCCTTAGAAATCAATAAATCTAAGAAAGAACTAGATCTATGTAGTTCCTGTGATGTACCAGTTCTACAAAAGCAGCTTTCCCAAGAAATAAGATTCAGTTTTGTAACCATCCCTTGAAGTAGTCTGACTCAGTGGTCACACTATGTGCTTTGGAATTGAATTTTTTAAATTTCTTTATAAAGATATATATTTATCTCCAAGGGTACAGGAGAATCGCCAGGTTTACACACTTCACAACACTCACCATAGCACATACCCTCCGCAATGTCCATAATCCCACCCCCTTCTCCCAAGCCCCCTCCCCCCAGAAACCCTCAGTTTGTTTAGTGAGATTCAGAGTCACTTATGGTTTGTCTCCCTCCCATTCCCATATTGTTTCATTTATTCTTCTCCTACCCCCTTAACACCTCATGTTGCATCTCCACTTCCTCATATCAGGGAGATCATATGATAGTTGTCTTACTCTGAATGACTTATTTTGCTAAGCAAGATACCCTCTAGTTCCATCCACGTCATCGCAAATGGCAAGATTTCATTTCTTTTGATGGCTGCATAGTATTCCATTGTGTATATATACCACATCTTCTTTATTCATTCATCTAGTGATAGACATCTAGGTTCTTTCCATAGTTTGGCTATTGTAGACATTGACGCTATAAACATTCGTGTGCATGTGCCCCTTCAGATCACTACATTTGTATGTTTAGGGTAAATACCCAGTAGTGCAATTGCTGGGTCATAGGGTAGCTCTATTTTCAACTTTTTGAGGAACCTCCATGCTGTTTTCCAGAATGGCTGCACCAGCTTGCATTCCCACCAACAGTGTAGGAGGGTTCCCCTCCTTCTGCATCCTTGCCAGCATCTTTCATTTCCTGACTTGTTAATTTTAGCCACTCTGACTGGTGTAAGGTGGTATCTCATTGTGGTTTTGATTTGTAATTCTCTGATGCCGAGTGATGTGGAGCAATTTATCATGTGTCTGTTGGTCATCTGGATATCTTCTTTGAAGAAATGTCTGTTCATGCCCTCTGCCTATTTCTTGATTGGATTATTTGTTCTTTGGGTGTTGAGTTTGCTAAGTTCTTTACAGATTCTGGACACTAGCCCTTTATCTGATATGTCATTTGCAAATATCTTCTCCCATTCTGTCAGTTGTCTTTTGGTTTTGTTAACTATTTCCTTTGCTGTGCAAAAGCTTTGGATATTGGTGAAATCCCAATAGTTCATTTTTGCCCTTGCTTCCCTTGCCTTTGGCGATGTTCCGAGGAAGAGGTTGCTGCGGCTGAGGTCGAAGAGGTTGCTGCCTGTGTTCTCCTCAAGGATTTTGATGGATTCCTTTCTCACATTGAGGTCCTTCATCCATTTTGAGTCTATTTTTGTGTGTGGTGTAAGGAAATGGTCCAATTTCATTTTTCTGCATGAGGCTGTCCTATTTTCCCAGCACCGTTTGTTGAAGAGGCTGTCTATTTTCCATTGACATTCTTTCCTGCTTTGTCAAAGATTAGTTGACCATAGAGTTGAGGGTCTATTTCTGGGCTCCCTATTCTGTTCCATTGATCTATGTGTCTGTTTTTGAGCCAGTACCATGCTGTCTTGATGATGATAGCTTTGTAATAGAGCTTGAAGTCTGGAATTGTGATGCCGCCAAAGTTGGCTTTCTTTTTCAATATTCCTTTGGCTATTCGAGGTCTTTTCTGGTTCCATATAAATTTTAGAATTATTTGTTCCATTTCTTTGAAAAAAATGGATGGGATTTTGATAGGGATTGCATTAAATGTGTGGATTGCTTTAGGTAACATAGACATTTTCACAATATTTATTCTTCCAACCCGGGAGCATGAAACATTTTTCCATTTCTTTGTGTCTTCCTCAATTTCTTTCATGAATACTTTATAGTTTTCTGAGTATAGATTCTTTGCCTCTTTGGTTAGGTTTATTCCTAGGTATCTTATGGTTTTGGGTGCAATTGTAAATGGGATAGACTCCTTAAATTCTCTTACTTCTGTCTTGTTAGTGTAGAGAAATGAAACTCATTTCTGTGCATTGATTTTATAACCTGATACTTACAGAATTCCTGTACAAGTTCTAGCAGTTTTGGAGTGGAGTCTTTTGGGTTTTCCACATATAGTATCATATGATCTGAAAAGAATAATAGTTTGACTTCTTCTTTGCCAATTTGGATGCCTTTAATTTCCTTTTGTTTTCTGATTGCTGAGGCTAGGACTTCTAGTACTATGTTGAATGGCAGTGGTGATAATGGACATCCCTGCCATGTTCCTGACCTTAGCGGAAAAGCTTTCAGTTTTTCTCCATTGAGAATAATATTTTCAGTGGGATTTTCATAGTTGGCTTTGATAATATTGAGTTATGTGCCCTCTATTCCTACACTTTGAAGAGTTTTGATCAGGAAGGGATGCTGTACTTTGTCAAATGCTTTTTCAGCATCTATTCAGAGTATCATATGGTTCTTGTTCTTTCTTTCATTAATGTGTTGTATCATATTGATTGATTTGCAGATGTTGAACCAATCTTGCATGCCTGGAATAAATCCCACTTGGTCGTGGTGAATAATCCTTTTAATGTACTCTTGAATCCTATTGGCTAGTATTTTGGTGAGAATTTTCGCATCTGTGTTCATCAAGGATATTGGTCTGTAGTTCTCTTTTTTGATGGGATCCTTATCTGGTTTTGGGATCAAGGTGATGCTGGCCTCATAAAATGAGTTTGGAAGTTTTCCTTCCATTTCTATTTTTTGGAACAGTTTCAGGAGAAAAGGAATTAGTTCTTCTTTAAATGTTTGGTAGAATTCCCCTGGGAAGCCGTCTGGCCCTGGGCTTTTGTTTTTCTTTTTTTTTTTTTTTTTGGAGATTTTGATGACTGTTTCAATCTCCTTACTGGTTATGGGTATGTTCAGGCTTTCTATTTCTTCCTTGTTCAGTTGTGGTAGTTTATATGTCTCTAGGAATACATCCATTTCTTCCAGATTGTCAAATTTTTTGGCATAGAGTTGCTCATAGTATGTTCTTATAATTGTTTGTATTTCTTTGGTATTAGTTGTGATCTCTCCTCTTTCATTCATGACTATATTTATTTGGGTCCTTTCTCTTTTCTTTTTGATAAGTATGGCCAGAGGTTTATCAATCTTATTAATTCTTTCAAAGAACCAGCTCCTAGTTTTGTTGATTTGCTCTATTGTTTTTTTGGTTTCTATTTCATTGATTTCTGCTCTTATCTTTATGATTTCTCTTCTCCTGCTGGGTTTAGGCTTTCTTTCTTGTTCTTTCTCCTGCTCCTTTAGGTGTAGGGTTAGGTTGTGTACCTGAGACCTTTCTTGTTTCTTGAGAAAGGCTTGTACCACTATATATTTTCCTCTCAGGACTGCCTTTGCTGATTTTGAACCATTGTGTTTTCATTATCATTTGTTTCCATGATTTTTTTTCAATTCTTTAATTTCCTAGCTGACCCATTCATTCTTTAGAAGGATGCTGTTTAGTCTCCATGTATTTGGGTTCTTTCCAAATTTCCTCTTGTGATTGAGTCCTAGCTTCAGAGCATTGTGGCCTGAAAATATGCAGGGAATGATCCCAATCTTTTGGATACAGGTTGAGACCTGATTTAGGACCCAGGATGTGATCTATTCTGGAGAATGTTCCATATGCACTAGAGAAGAATGTGTATTCTGCTGCTTTAGGATGAAATGTTCTGAATATATCTATGGTGTCCATCTGGTCCAGTGTGTCATTTAAGGCCTTTATTTCCTTGATGATCTTTTGCTTGGATGATCTGTCCATTTCAGTGAGGAAAGTGTTAAAGTCCCCTACTATTATTGTATTATTGTTGATGTGTTTCTTTGATTTTGTTATTAATTGGCTTATATAGTTGGCTGCTCCCACATCAGGGGTATAGATATTTAAAATTGTTAGATATTCTTGATGGACAGATCCTTTGAGTATGATATAGTGTCCTTCCTCATTTCTTATTACAGTCTTTGGCTTAAAATCTAATTAATCTGATATAAGGATTGCCACCCCTGCTTTCTTCTGATGTCCATTAGCATGGTAAATTGTTTTCCACCCCCTCATTTTAAATCTGGAGGTGTCTTTGGGTCTGAAATGAGTTTCTTGAAGGCAACATATAGATGGGTTCTGTTTTTTTATCCATTCTATACCCTGTGTCTTTTGATTGGGGCATTTAGCCCATTAACATTCAGGGTAACTATTGAGAGAGATGCGTTTAGTGCCATTGTATTGCCTGTAAGGTAACTGTTGCTGTATATTGTCTCTGTTCCTTTCTGATCTACTACTTTTAGGCTATCTCTTTGCTTAGAGGACCCCTTTCAATATTTCCTATAGAGCTGGTTTGGTGTTTGCAAATTCTTTCAGTTTTTGTTTGTCCTGTAAGCTTTTAATCTCTCCTTCTATTTTTAATGATAGCCTAGCTGGATATAGTATTCTTGGCTGCATGTTTTTCTCATTTAGTGCTCTGAGTATATCATGCCAGCTCTTTCTGGCCTGCAAGGTCTCTGTGGATAAGTCTGCTGCCAGTCTAATATTTTTACCATTGTATATTACAGACTTCTTTCCCGAGTTGCTTTCAGGATTTTCTCTTTGTCACTAAGACTTGTAAATTTTATTATTAGGTCACAGGGTGTGGACCTATTCTTGTTTTTGAGGGGGGTTCTCTGCACCTCTTGGATTTTGATGCTTGTTCCCTTTGCCATATGAGGGAAATTCTCTATAATATTTCTCTCCAATATACCTTCTGCTACCCTCTCTCTTTCTTCTTCTGGAATCCCAATGATTCTAATGTTGTTTCGTCTTATGGTGTCACTAATCTTTCAAATTCTCCCTTTATGGTCCAGTAGCTATTTGCCCTCTTTTGCTCAGATTCTTTATTCTCTGTCATTTGGTCTTCTATATCGCTAATTCTTTCTTTTGCCTCATTTATCCTAGCAGTGAGAGCCTCCTTTTTTTATTGCACCTCATTAATAGCTTTTTTGGTTTCAACTTGGTTAGATTTTAGTTTTTTATTGCTCCCGAAAGGGCTTTTATATCTCCCAAGAGGGTTTCTCTAATATCTTCCATGCCTTTTTCGAGCCCGGCTATAACCTTGAGAATCATCATTCTGATCTCTAGATCTGACATATTACCAATGTCGGTATTGATTAGGTCCCTAGACTTTGGTACTTTTTTTTTTTTGTGGTGAATTTTTCTGCCCTGTCATTTTGTCCAGATAAGAGTATATGAAGGAGCAAGTAAAATAGTAAAAGGGTGGCAAAGACCGCAGGAAAATACGCTTTAAGCAAATCAGAAGAGATCCCAAATCATGGGGGGGGGGGGAGAAAGGGGATAAAAAGAGGTTCAGGAAAAAAAAGAAACAATTAAAAAAAGAAAATGAATAAAGAAAAAATATAAAATGAAATATATATATATATATATATATATATATATGATAAACTAGTTTAAAAACACTAAAAAAGAAAAAGGTAAAAGATAAAAACAATTTAGCAGAAGAAGAAAAAAAGAATTGAAAAACAGAATTAAATTAACTGCAAGACTAAAGAATCATGGGGAGAAAGCCATGAGTTCCGTGCTTTGCTTTTTCCTCCTAGAATTCCGCTGCTCTCCTTGGTATTGAACCTGCACTCCTTGGTATTGAACCTGCACTCCTTGGTAGGTGAACTTGGTCCTGGCTGGATTTCTTGTTGATCTTCTGGGGGAGGAGCCTGTTGTAGTGATTCTCAAGTGTCTTTGCCCCAGGCGGAATTGCAGGGCCCTGACCAGGGGCCGGGATGAGTAATCAGCTCTGGGTTTGTTTTGAGGAGCATTCCCTGAATGCTTTCTGTTGAGTTCCGGGGGACGGGAATGAAAATGGTGGCCTCCCAGTCTCTGGCCCGGAGGAGCCGAGAGCTTGGACCCCACTCCTCAGTGCGCCCTCAGAGAATAGTGCCCAATTACTCCCATCTCCCTGGCCTCTGGCCGCCCTCCAAGCTCACTGAGCCTGTGACCAGTTCAAGGTAACCCCGAACTGAGAGCTCACTCCTTGGCTCTTTCTCTGTAGCCGGCTTCCCCCTTCTAATACCTGTAAGCTCTGCGACACTTAGACACCCCCGATCCTTCTGTGATCCGGCAGGACCTGAGGCCACACTGACCCCGCGTGGGCGCACCCCGGTTTAGCCTCTGGAGCGATGTCCCTCAGCAGAACAGACTTTTTAAAAGTCCTGATTTTGTGCTCCATGGCTCCGCCACTTTCCAGGAGCTGGCCCCTCCCTCTGCAGTCTATCTTCCCGTTGCTTTAGATTCACTTCGCCAGTCCTAGATTTCAGAAAGTGGTTGATTTTCTGTTTCTACAAATTGCTGTTCTTCTCTTCGATCTCCGTTGGATTTGTAGGTGTTTGCAATCTTTAGATAAGCTATCTAGCTGATCTCCTGCTACCTGATGTAGTCTCAGCCTGCTACTTCTCCGCCATCTTGACTCCTCCCCCTCCGGCTTTGGAATTATTCTATCCTAATTTGCTAAGAAATCCTCCATCCACAGCTGGGTGACCTAATTTAACTTTTTTGTGCCTCAGTTTTCTGATTGGTAAAATATAGAAATTAATCGACCTACTTCTTGGGTTATAATGAGAATTTAATGTATTAGTATAAGAGTAGATGCTCAGGATAACCAGTACAAAGTAAGAACTTAATATTTTTAAGTTAAGATTTCTATCATACTCTTACAGTTAAATGAACTAAAGTTCAGAATTGATAATTTGCTCAAGACTTTAGTAAGAGGCAATTCCCTTTGTAGAGGTGGAGATCTGAAGTGGTGGGGGGAGAGGGGTGGTATTTATTTTTCACTTCCCAGATTAATCTATATTTAGATATGTAAAAAATTATATAGCTAATAATATTATAGAAAATCTGAAAATACTTGAATACTTACCTTATTGTGACCTTAGCTAAAATCTACATTGTTTCTTTTTCCCTTTTTCCACATACATGTACTGCACAACTGTAAACTCGGTATAAAGTCTTGTGTTTGACACTTTATTTAGTATTACACCATGATCATTTTTGTACTATATCCTTTACTATCATTTGTCAAGGCTATAAATTATTCTTTCTGGTGACTACACTATAATGGGTACAATTATTTAGGGGTTAATATACTGTCACCCTCAGCCCCCAACCTTAGCACTCTCAATTTAAAGACAAATTCATAGCAAATGAATGTGAGGTTTGCTTTGAATAACACTGAAATTATTACCAGAAACAGAACTGAAATCTTGATTCTTAATTTTTATTAATTTACTTGTTTTAATCAAAGTATAATTAGCAACAGTATTATATTAATTTCAGGTGGACAATATAGTGATTTAAAACAATTCTAAACATTACTCAGTGCTCATCAAATGCCTTTTTAATCCCTTTTATGTATTTCACCCATCCCCCTCCCACTTCCCTCCGGCAATTACCAATTTGTTCTCTTTATTTAAGAGTCTGGTTTTTGGTCTCTTTTTTTCTTTATGTTTTGTTTCTTAAATTCCACATATAAATGAAATCATATGGTATCTGTCTTTCTCTGACTAGCTTATTTCACATAGCACTACACCCTTTAGATCCACCCATGTGGTTTCAAATGGCAAGATTTCATTCTTTTTGATGGCTGAGTAATATTCCTGTGTGTGTGTGTGTGTGTGTGTGTGTGTGTACATACATCTTCTTTACCCATTCCTTTATGGATGAAAACTTGGGTTGCTTCCATATCTTGGCTACAGTAAATAATGCTGCAATAAATACAGGGATGCAGTCGTCTTTTCAAATTAGTGTTTTTGTTTTCCAAAATAAATAAAGAACTCAGCATGAAAAATACAAAGAATCCAATTTAAAAATGGACAGAGAACCTGAGTAAACATTTTTTTCAAAGAAGACATACAAATGACCAATAGATGAAAGATGTCCAACGTCACTCATTATCAGAGAAATGCAAATCAATACCACAATGAGATATCACCTCACACCTTTCAGAATGGCTAGAGTCAAAAAGACAAGAATTAACAAGTGTTGGAGACCATGTAGAGAAAAAGGAACCCTTATGCACTGTCAGTAAGAATGTGAATTGGTGCAGCCACTGTGGAAAACAATCTGTAATTTCCTTTTAAAATTAAAAATAGAGGAGTGCCTGGGTGGCTCAGTCAGTAAAGCATCTGCCTTCAGCTCAGGTCATGATCTCAGGATCCTAGGATGGGAGCTCTGCATCAGGCTCCCTGCTTAGCAGGGAGTCTGCTTCTCCCTCTGCCTCACTCCCGCTTGTGCTCTCTGTCTCTTTCTCTCACACACTCTGTCAAATAAATAAATAAGAATATTTTTAAAAATAAAATAAAAAATAGAATTACTATATGACATAGTAATTCCACTACTGGGTATTTACCCAAAGAAAATGAAAACACTGAGTCATGAGTCTTTTTCTAGTTCTCTTAGTTCTATGCTTAAAATGCACAGGAGTGTACCCTCTGCCTACCTTGCCAGGTCAATATAAATGTCATATGAGAAAACGTATGCACTAAATCTTGGAAAGTCATTGGTATTTTTTTTTTCTGGCACTTTTTTCTATTCTCAAAAGGTAAATAGAAATTTAAACACTGGTCAATGCTGACATGTTATGAAAGAGACAATGTGGAAAGTGTCATGTCATTGCCCATTCAGAGTCCAGGAATTGTCATCAGCTACTTGAATTGTCTTAGAACATTAACTGAAGCTCTGAAAAACCATATGGACCAAAAAAAAAAGGTACCAGTTAGCTGCTCTTGGTTAATATCCGTTCAAAAATCTCTGGGCCTGCAAGTAAAGAACTTAACAGAATTCTGAAACAGTCTTCTAAAACTGTCAGGGAGGGAAAAGGAGATGTATAACTCAAAGCAGTTGGATTTTATTAACAAACAGTTCTGCATTTTTTTCAACTACTTATCTCTAGGCTTACTTCATGTTCCCCATTTCCTACAAAACTGCTCTTCTGATTGGGGCTATGACCACATTGGGCCTCACAGGGCTGGCCCTGGTTGTGGACTTCCCTGTGGGGATCAAGAAGAGCTTTTATAGCTCCTCTGTCCGGTCATGAAGGAGCACCTTGACTACACACTCAGCCTGGTCTGGCACAAGCACCCACTTCCAGTCTAGACGGCAGCCTAAGAGAGGGGCTAATACTAGGTTTCACCAGACTGAGCCTCGCATTTGTCATGGCTCTGCCCACGGTGATTCCTTTGATCTTGATCCTAGCAAACCACAGTCATCGACAAAGGTAAAATGGATTCCTCCTTCTGAAAAGCTTTGATGGAATTTCCCATGATTCCCAATTCCCTCTCTAGCCTTTTTCTGCTCCTTCAAATTTGCCTTCAACATTTAGCCCTAAATCCAGCTGTAAATCTAGCATTAGAGAGGCTATCAAGCCAGCGTGAATCATTTACCGCTCCGCTGTGGATATCCGGGGCCACAGCTGACCGATTTGGGAAAGTACACGATCATCTTTACTTAGCCAGGCACCCTAATCATAGATTCCAGGCTCAGCATTCTTCATTTAATTTTCTCTGAGAACTGCCTAGGTTGTGATCTGATCCTCAGAAGAGGGGCAATCATTTCTAAAGGGCAGATTGTTAGAAAAGTTTGCAATTAAAAACAACAACAAATAAATGCAGGCTCCTTGTGGTTATAATGTAGGAATGTGTCAAGCATGCATACCGGTGTCATCACAAGGCTCTCTTCTAAAAATAAGACCTATTCCCTGGGCTGTCCGCAATACTATGCTCTGCTTGTTTCCTGTGTAAAGAAAAAAACTAAGTTGAAATAGGTTTACTTGACTCAAAGGCTTCCGATTTGGGCCACTGGCTCCACAAATTTAAGTATAGCCAAATTCATGAATATCAGAGCATTCTGAAGGTGACGTCTAACCCTCTCATTTTACAAATGAGGGCACTGAAACCCAGCAAGGGAAAAAAGCTTGCTGGAAGCCCATATGAGTTATCAACACAGCAGATCTTGAGCTTAGTCCTTTTGATGCCCAAGCCAGTGCCTATGTCCTAAGCCAAAAGGCCAATCAGTGGAGAGCACTTCCTGAGACAGAGGAGGCCAGACTATCTGATAACACACAGAAGTGAAAGAATCCACAAAGTATTTACTAACTTAGGACTGAGCAAAGAAGAGGCCTAGTCCTTCCAGATATAGATTTCAAGTTTCTCAAAACCTAGATACCAGATAAATATACACATTAAAATTCCCTTCCCTCATCACATCTCACACACACAGTCAATACCATGTGCCCTCCCTTCTTCCCAAAGCAAAAGAATGGGCATATTGTATTTAAAAACCTCATCTAAGAAGAAAAGACATCATCATTTTCCTTTTGGGGCATTTTTCTTCCTACCAAAAGGGAGACAGGGATAAAACTGCCTAGGGATCAAAACGTCTACTGGAGAAGAAATTTAAGGGGATCCTGGCAGTTGGCTTTCTGTGGAAGGAGGTGGTGGTATGAACTGTCATTCTCATAGCAGGCATGCTAGGGAGCAGGGCACAGGAAAGTGGGCAATGCAGATTTCACAGGTGCCTGGCTCTTACTCCCACTGGCCAGGCCAATCATCAGCTCTGCCCTGCTTGGCTCCCTTGGACAAGTTAGGAGCCAGATGCTTTCTACACTAAAATCTTACATTTGCAGGTCTCTCTGGTCTGTTCAGTGAGGCATCCCCAGCAGGGAGCAAGATCAGGTACTGGCTGAAACTTTCATGCCTCAGAGTAAAAGCTTATCAAGAAAGCAAATTTAAAGCTGCAACTGGGAGGGTCCTTTGGGCAGAAGAGAAAGAAAAGGAGAGGATATTATCTCACTTAATGCTTAAAACAAAATGATCTCCATACCTGGGAGAAGCATCCTAATGTTAGTGGTGTTCTTGACAGAGATCTCTTCTCACCTGCTTCTAGCATGCAGTTTCCATGTCAATACAAGAAGGCTTTTTGACCAGACTCCAGTGTCAACATGGCTCCCTACAGACCAGTTTTGCACTGATCAGTATCCATGATTCTCTATTATACCATTTACATTTGTTAGTTGTTTCTGTTTTCCTGGATGTTCTTCCTTCTCCATGGTTGTACGCTTGAGACTGATTACAACTGCCTTCCCCTAACTCCTCCACTATAGTCAGATTCCTCTGAAGGCCAATCCTACTGCAGGGCAGGTTGAGGGATGTGGATCCTGGTTCTTTACTTTACCCCTCATATACTGAGCAATGCTTAGTCAAGAGACCATGACCAAATTGGAGTGTCAGTCCCACTCCAAACTGGAGTGTAAGATGGTTGATCCCTCTCCTTTGGAGAGCCCCATTCAGAGATTTCTAGTTCCAAAGGTACCTCCCAGTGAGAATGGCCGCATTGCAAATTTCATTAGTATTTTATACAGAATAGCCACTTCAGAACTTTACCCACTCAAGGCCCTGGAATTTATCTCTTAAAAGAGTCACAGTAAATGAACTCATAAACATGCCAGAGTTTTCTTAACTTCTTGCAAGCTCAGCAATTAGCAAGCTTTTTAGCATTAGAAAACTTTCTGTAAACAAAAACTTACTCTCAAGAGATAAACTGGGGATCACTCTGGTTGGGGAAAGCTAGGGTACTCCATGCTTTTTGCCTTATATCCCACAAGCATAGCTCAGGAAACTAATCTGTCCTAGTACCCCACCCCCACCCCTGCCCCCCAAGAGCACTTCTTCCTTTCATGCTTGTCTTCAGATTGTTTCATTTATTTCACAAAATTTTGATTATTATGACTTCTTTAGAAACTGTATCAAACAATTCTACTTCCTCTCCAAGTTTTTTTTCCAATAATTATCAGCCTGTTGCTGAATGCAAAATAAATAGTCCTCATTGGTTTCCTTATGTTTTCATTCAGAGTTTTCTCTTTATTCACTCGCCTTCTCTAGAAGCCATTTTTTCTCTTCTCTACTTGACATGTTCTCATGTAGCTGGGTCTTGCTTCTAAGAAACCTCTTTTAGCACTCTCAGCCCACAGAAATGTTTAATTTAGGATTTTGTGGTTGAAATGTTCTACAGAGGGTTAGAGAAGTGAGGTGACTTGCCCAAGATCATACCCCTAGTAGCATAATAAAGAGAAAGCCAAGCCTTTGGAAATCTATTTAGCTCACTCCTTTCCTCCTACTCTTCACTTACTCTCACCTCCACTCTGTATAGGTTCAGTCACATGGCTCTTCTGGATATCATGACTCCCTCTATAAAATAAGCAGATCACTCTGGTAATTTCTAATGTTACCTTCTAAGCTCTATCTTTCTATAGGAAATGGAAATGGTTAAGACCATTGACCCTGGCCGAAACATTCAGGTTTCATTCCATTAGAGGTAAACCTCTTTTGACAATTCTCAAATAGCCAGGTAATTTTCTATTAAACTGTTTTCCCTTGCACATACTTCTGTCTCCAGCCCTGGCCCAAACCCAGGCATGCAGAAGTGGCAAACTGCTAGGAGGAAGGCTTTCCAAAGATCTTGGAAGTTTAAAGAAAGACGTTAGTGGTATTTTTGGTCCAGCCAGAATCAGGAAGTACCAGATCACTCACAAGGAAACTCATTCTTGCACAATTTCCAACAACAATCCCCCCCTCAATCCACCACCAAGCCTTCCTCGCACCACACATTCCCTGCCCTTCCTCAAACATGAGGTTTTGCAGAGTCAAAACTTTTTGATAGTTCAGATAAGGTTCAAATGAGTTGCTGAGCTCTAGAGAGCTGGAAGTGAAACTAGCATTTTGCTCTTTGCTCATCCCCAGTAATGAGCATAGCAGGCTGTCGCTGTCAAGGTGGTTTGGGTCACATAGTGAAAATCGACATAATTGAAAGCATTAATCAACAAACAATTACATATAATGGTACAGAATGACTACTTATGAGGCCTTACATGATTCTGACCAAGTCTGTCTGTGGTAATAACAGGAAGCATACAATTGTATCACAGTTTTTTGAGAAATAAATGGGTCTTGTTTTGTTTAAAAAAAAAAAAAGTGCTTCTGAAGGTAGGGATGAGGAGGATGAGATTAATGCTTAGGATGCCAATGGGCTTCAAATTATCCCCCAAATAAAAAGTGCACTATAGTCATTTTTCTAGGTGTGGGGGAAAGCAGCAGCTTTAATAAATTCAGCTGGATGATGCTTCTTAGGTTATTCTTTAAAATGTTTCCTTTAGAAGACCAACTTCATTATCCTTCAGTTGCTTCCAATCATCAAAACTTTAGGGCTGATTTTGAAATACTTATTTTTCTCATGAACTTGGGGAAATAGGGGAAGCAATTAGATCTTGTGATTTTTAGGGCTGCACTGAGGATAAAGTAAGAAAATATCATAAATTTTATTTCATGCTTTCTTGCCAATTGACAGAAATGTGCAGTCCATATGAATTCATATAACGAGGGTGGAATGTTGGAAAAACCAATAAAGATTTTGTGGTCTGACCTATAATAAATGTAGTTTGATTTAGAGTCTGTTTTTCACAACATGGCAAAATGAATCATAAAATAATGGGCCCTGAAACTCCTGCATTTTTTAACAATAGCCTGGGGACAGTTTACAGTGTAATGAATTGTAATTAACCCACCTTCAAAATCTTTTATGAGTATTTTGCCAATTAGCTCCGCATGCTTGCTAATGACTCATGGCTAGTGCATGTCTTTACAGAACCGGATTTTACAGCACACATCGCCCTGTTAACTCAGCACAAGTGTGCAGCGTGGTAAGGATGACACAGGTAGATTGAAACACCCTCAAGAGCATCCTCACTTTGCCAACCCAAAGGACTCAGCCATCATTCCTCCAAGCCCAAGATAACCATAATGGTTTGTGATGTCAGAGAACTTTGGTTTCTGATGGATTGCAAGGAATGCTTCACTCCCTGTAGACACATCTGTTGTTACTTAGCACTAACATATATAATGCTACTAATTGTGGAGCCATCTTTGTTTTCTTTACTTAGCACTCTGGTTAGCATTATTTTATCTTCGTGGTTCATGGCTTTCTGCCACTGACAACATAAGTCCACTCAAGAGAAAATAAAACAACTACTAAGCTGTCTCCTTACATAATTACAAGGACCATGTGCAGTCAAACTTGCTTCCTCAGATCCTAGCACTGACCTTGCTATGTCAAAAGTTGGTTTTCCTTGCAAGAACTGGTACCTCTACTGGTCCAAAAGCAGGCTGAGGGGGCTGCAGTGAGAAGTGGGGGTCTGGCTATAAACGCCATGCACTGAGAAAGTTAATTGTAGACAAGGTCAAACTTTCCCAATTCTTCAGAGGCGAAGCCAACAAATCCTAAGGCCAACTTAAGAAAGCTAACCAAAGGTGACAAAGAAGTTACTCCATAATTTCCTCAACTATGTATAAAGAATGTTAAGTTTCTATAATGTTACCAGTATTTTGCTGCCAGCAAAGCTGCATACCAGAATGAAGATATAGAGGCTAATTTTCAGAATCATAACACAATAATGTTGTACTCTGGGAAATCTAAAACTACATAGGAATGGTTTCACCACGATGCCAACAAAAATAAATAGTTTTTAAGTTCATACATTTGAGGCAATGGTGGTTCTAGACTAACAGAGAACTCGGTAACTGGAGAAGGCTTCTCTGAAGAAAGACAAAGACAAAAGAAGAAGTCTAAGCCATGACGAGAGCTCCCCCTGAAAGGATGCTGCATACACATGAAGGTGAGTAGAGGCTCCCATAAAGTGACAGAGCATATAAGAGGGAAAGAGATCTCACTGCAATTACTTGGATCTTTGGAATCCCCAGGTATGAACCCAGTATGAACCCAGTAAGAAATTTCTTATCTCACTGAGAGGTTTAAGAGGTATTCTTTCTACTTCCCATTCACCTTCTAGACCCAGCTACCTCACCCAAATGTAAAGAACCAAATAATGGGAACATTACTTCTTCCCTGCCGAGACTAAATAAAAGTGACTGTAGTTCCAGACAGTGTAACATTTAATGAGCCCTCCTGATATACAGATAAGTGAACTGGGAGCTTAAGTAGCTCTTTCCTTGGCTCTAGTCCTTATACAGTTGACGAGGGCAACCCCTAAGCTGCAGAGAACCAAGGCATCTGGAGTTGACTGAAGGCCGACGTTAATGGCCTGAGGAGAAAGGGATGGCAATATGCCTGAAATGTCTCTATCCTTCACCATATGTTCACCATAGTCCATATGTCTCTTGCCCTCCCTCATCTATGGATCAAGACTGGACATCTTAACAAGACAAGTCATTGTCTATCCACCAGCTTTTGAGAGATGAGCTGAATCAACTGGAGCATGTCTCTTGAGAATTTTAATTAAGAAACACAAAAACTGTTGTTAGCTAATGCTGGACCATGTGGAAATTTAAAAACACAAAAATTCTGCTCAGCAGAATAAGAAAGAAGAAAGAGCTGGAGAGAGGTATCTGATATAATGAAAGACACTGGACTCCCAAAAGGCTTTCCAGGCCTATATTTTGGTTTCCCATCAATCTCAGCTCGGCTTTCTGCCCTTGTATGAGTTAGTATACACTCCACTTCTTGGAAATAAGACAGCATTTACTGGAATACCTATTTGTAAGGAAGTGGCTCTTAGGTTAGAGAGCCTGGATCTGAATACCATCCTTCCCACGTACCAGTTCTGTAGACTTGGATAATCTACGATCCAGTTTCCTCCTCCACAAAATGGGGCATCTACTGTTCCTCAGCCACAGGGCTGTGAGGACTAATCCATGTAAAGCACGATGTTTGGAACAAGTAAATGTTAGATAAATGTTGTTCACTGTTAATAGTCTATTAAAAACTTCCTTTCCTTCCTTAAAACTGTGCTTATTTTTCTCCCACTACAACTCATTAAGCTGAGAAAGCAATCTCCCCAGTTGATAAAGGGCATTCTTTAGACAATAGTACATGTTCCATACACACAGCTCACTACCACCCTATGGAATCAGCTTACTGATAGATGCTCATAAGAATATATCACTTAACTGTTAAATCTATAGGAAGTCTCCTGATCCACATGATAAGCTTTAAGTTCCAAGAAAAAAACAAGAGGTAGATTTGCACATTTCAGTGTTTTAAATTAACATCTCCAAAGACCAAGTTTGGGAATTCATTCTGTGGCTTGAGAATAAAGTGAAATTAACTGCCACATTGTACATGGAGTGTGCCCTGGAGTTTGTCTAGCTAACATCATTTTAGAGAGTAAAAGGAATTTAGTTGGACTCAATATATTTTTTAAATTTAGTCACAGAAGAGCACATCTGTAGTAAACAATATTTCCGTAATCACTTCCGTCCTTGACCCTGAGCTTCAGTTCTCTATGTTTAGTGAGTTAACACTGTCCTTACAACTGGACAGCTTGTCAATTTCATTTGTATGTGAGCTATTGTCCCACCACGTAATCAATTCTGTTTAGCTTTCAATGCAGTTTTTATAGAAAGTAGCTAATTTTAAAAAAACAAAACAAAACGAAAAACCACATCCATAGACTCTAAAGTAAAAAAAAATATAGCATCAATTAATTTCCACATGACATTTAGAGACAGTGCTGAGGAGTATTCAGCTTCTATTTAAATATTTCCCTCTAGTTTGGGTTAACATTTAATTGTTAGCACTTCAAAATTTAGGAGAATTCACCTCTCTTACATTCAGAATGCTAATATCTCCTTTGGACTACTTAAACCATTGGAGTTTCTCAATCACCTAAATATTTGCACAAATATAAGAAGTTTTTACTTAGTTTTAATTTATATCCTTTACATAATTTAATTTCATTATGTTTCATTGCACTTTTCCCTGAAGGGAAATGGATGAGGAGACAGCACACTTCATATTATAGCCTGCCTTACTAAGATACACCACAATAATTCAGAAGGTCTGCTGGCTAAAGAGAGAAAAGTGATGACTACTGCAAATCAACAGCATTGTTTCTATGGGAATAAAAGTAAAAAGATTAAGTCAATCTTAAAAAATGTTATTTATTATTCTGAACTATTTAAAAACCTCAGTAAAAACACATAGATCTTTCCAGTTTGAAGTGGAAGATTAGTTTCAGGAATAGGATTTAAGAGTTAACTAACTTCTTCTAGGTATGTAAAAATATTCATGTCTAAATATAATTTTGTTTGTCTTCACTCAATAATGATATATATATGTATATATATATATATATATATACATATATATATAAACACACAATATATATAAAAAGAGTAAGAATTTTACCTTCAAAAAAAGTATTTTTTTTTTTTGCACTTCAAAAAAGTGCATTTAAACTCCCCTATTTTAGTACTCTTTCTGTTCTTTTACATAAGGTTCAAATTAATGCAGTTTTTTTAAGGTGCATTCCTTGATATTATGTACTTCCATTTTATGTGACTTTGTTCAGAGCCACACTATATAATCACACTATATAAATAATAAATAACCATATAATCATAAACCAATTTTTATGAACCAAATTGGGCTTAATATCAGGTTTGGTGTATTATAACTCAAAAAATATAGACTTTGACACAGTCTTCCAAGAGCTTACAGAGAAAAAAAAAATTCAATGCATTAGATCTGCAAACAGGAGAGAAACTTAAAACCAGTTCAGCAAAGGTCAGGGAGGTATTCCCATCATTTACAGGTCAAGAGGGGGTGTAATTAGAGAGAAGAGATAAGGCTGAGTATGTAATTTGGATGGAGATGAGAGAGCAGATAGGAGACTCTTATGTAGGTAGTGATTGTGTTGAAGCAAATTTTTCTATTCCAGTGGAATATTTTTATTTCTTTTTTTAATGAGTTTTTATTTAGCATATGCTGTGTGCAGGCACAAAAGGTACTAAGGTATGAGGGCAAGAATTCATCAGACCCACTTCTTACCTGATGTGCACTTTTAATTTAATAGGAAAGATAAGGATGACGTACCAAATAGTCATGTAAAGCTTTAGTGTTGAAAACATTGTGAGAAATCATATCTTGTTTATCAAATAACAGTCTGAAAAGATAGACAGTAAATATCCTAACTGTAAAAGTAAGAAATCTAGAAAACAGGAGCATTATGATCTATTTCGTTATATGATTTTAGCAAGATAAAGAAAGGACCTTTGAAAAGGTGAGACTTCGCAGACAAGGAAGAACTGAACACACAAAATCAAAGGAGGAAGAGTTTTTCAAATCAAAGAACAACATATTCTCACCCCAGCAATATTTTGGTGTAAGTTTTCAGAAATAGAAATCACCTACTGGATATTTGTTTCAGAAAGAAAAGTCATGGCCTTGGCCATTATAGAGTATTCCCTACTTGTGAGAGAATGTAGATGAATATGTAACCATTAACTTGTATTCCTGGAACCAATCCCCTGCGCCTATCTTGTGTGGGTAGCAACAAAGGGGTTTGGGAATGACTCACTACAGTTTTGGTCTCAGGGTAAACCTGGGTGATCCATCCCAGAAACAAAGAATAATTCAAGAGTAGTAGAAGTAGAACACAGCTTAAGCATTTTTTCAAGGATTTGACAGAACAACCTTTTCTTTCTGCATGACTTAATGTTCAGAATTTAATACACAAATTTGCCAATATTAGTGAAGCAAGTCTGAGAACAAGGAATAAACATAGGCGAGGGAAAAGCCAAAAGAATCACTAAAAAACAGAACCATAGTTAAACTACACCTGACATCTATCCTAATTTTGACCTTTAAAATAACATGACCCAATAAACCCCTTTTATATGTTATATGTTGTACTAGCAATAAAAAATATAATATTTCCATCTGTTAAAGGCTCCTAGGATCCAATTTATAAACAAAATAAAGTTATACAGTTGCAAGTACTAAAGAACAATTTTTTTTTCAAATTTAAGTTTTTTTTAATTAATTTTTTATTTTTTATAAACATATATTTTTATCCCCAGGGGTACAGGTCTGTGAATCACCAGGTTTACACACTTCACAGCACTCACCAAAGCACATACCCTCCCCAAATTTCTCAGCAAAATATATGAAAAAAGACAGCTGAAAATATTTTAACTCTCAAAAAACTTGATAATGAAAATTGATAAGCAAGCCAAAAGAACAAACTGTCACTAACTACAATGGTTAGATGAAAAGAAAAATGAATCTTCTTACCTGAAAAAAAAATAGGTAGGAATAAATTTTACCCTGTTTTACATCTTTCCCTAGTTTGGAGATGCATGAGCTTTCTTTATTAATAAGAAAGGTGGATAAAATGACACATTATCTAAGGCATTTACCACAATGCCTAACACAGCAAGTACTCAGTGAATGTTGCTGTTATTATCATTGTTATTGTTACACTGCTGTAGTACTTGAGGAAGCTAGACTATTAGTACAACCACTGTATTTATTTCTAGTTCCCAGAAAACAAAACAGAAGCTGCTATAAAAGAAAACTTGGTATAGAAGGAAAGACAAAAAAGGAAGGCAGAAAGGTAATTCACAAAAGTAAGTGATTAGAGGCACTGGAAGGATGACAAGCTGGCATTACTGTTCCTTTTGGAGTCATGGAACAGACACACCAGTACAGCAGAGCCTATACCATAAGAAGAGGAAGCAGAATAGCTTAGCCTCTACCATGTGCATATAAGTCTATTCTCTATTTTTGGATCTGAGAATGTATAGCACCTGAACACTCAAGGTTAAATTCACATTCCTTATTTGGAGGGAAAGAAAACACTGTTTAATTGTACTTATCAAGTACGAATGAAAGGAATAAACAGCATCTAAGAAAAGGACTACATGACAATTTGTATCAAATCTTAAGGAAATTTGGACATCTGACTAAATTGATAAGTTTGCATGATTCATACTCATAGAAAGGGAATAACCGTCTTCAATTTCAAGATATCATCTCTGAGAATTTCTGGAAAAAATAGCATTTAAACAAAACTGGTGGCATCTCTACTCGCTAGAAGAAAAAGCTGTTAAAAAATTAGCAGAAGACAAAAGAATTCGACAGGTTGAAGTCGAAGAGTTTAGGATATGATAGAAAGGGAGAACCCTGAGGTAAGGAACCATGAAAGCAACAGTATTTTTAATAAGATAATTAATGTAAAATGGGCAGAAGACATAAACAGACATTTCTCCAAAGAAGACAGAAAGATGGCCAACAGACACATGAAAAGATGCTCAACATCATTCATCATCAGAAATGTAAATCATAACCATAATGATATCATCTCATCCTTGTCAAAATGGCTAAAATCAAAAACATAAGAAACAAGTGTTGGCAAGGATGTGGAGAAAAAGGAACCCTCCTTGTTCACTGTTGGTGGGAATGCAAACCAGCGCAGCCACTGTGAAAAAGAGTATGGAGCTTCCTCAGAAAATTAAAAATAGAACTAGTATATGATCCAGTAATTCCACTTCTGGTTATTTACCCACAGAATACAAAAACACTAAATCACAAAGACAGATGCTCCACTATGGCTATTGCAGCCTTATTTATAATGCCAAATTATGGAAGCAGCCCAAGTATCTACGAATAGATGAATAGATAAAGAGTGTGTGTGTGTGTGTGTGTGTGTGTATAAATAAATACACACATATGTGTGTATATACATATATATATACACACACACATATGTGTGTATTTTTTACATATACACATACAGTAGAATTACTCAGCCACAAAAAAATGAAATCTTCCCGTTTGCAACAACATGAAAGAATCTAGATAGAGAGTATAATGTTAAGTGAAATAAGCCAATCAGAGAAAGACAAGTACCACATGATTTTACTCATATGTGTAATTTAAGAAACAAAACAAAAACAGAGAGACAAACAAAAAGAAAAGAAAAAAGACTCTCAACTATAGAGAAATGATGGCTACCAGAGGAGAAGGTGGGTGGGGGATGGGTGAAATAGGTGAAGGAGATTGAAAGTACACTTGTGATGAGCAGAGTGATGTATGGAACTGCTAACGTACTATATTGTACACCTGCAACTAATATAACACTGTATGTTAAATATACTGGATTTAAAATTAAACGAATAAGTGACTAATGAATACATAAATGGATAAGTAAGCAAATAAATAAATAAATAAATAAGATAAAACCCATATTAGAAGGCTGGAAGGAGTAAAGACTGCTACTGTGAAGGACTGTGTCAGTGATATGCAATCAAGATAACCAGATTATCTCCAGTTGCTCAAGACCTTCCCAGTTTCACCAATAAAAGTTCTGTGTCTCAGGAACCTGTCAATCAAGGGATAACTGGGACAGCTGGTCACACAAATAGGCACAGTTTATCTCAACGTGGAAAGCAAGAAAAATAGTGAAAAGTGAAGGAATGATGATCCAACCAACAATTTAAGTGTATTCTCAAAAGGAAAACTGGTAAAACTGAAACAAAGCAATCACAAAAAGCATTAAAAATGCACAGGTTTAGAAGGAAAAAAATAATCAAGCAAACTGAAATGGTGTGTCAAGCTTAGTGAGAGAAATTAACTGACACACAAATATGTCCTGGTAAATTTTTGAATTGCAAAATAGTTAAACAAATGGCTAGGCAGCAGGAAAAACTCAGTACATAAATTTTAGTGAGCTAGAAAGTAGAAAAAAATTATAGTCTTGGCTTCTTATGAACTCTAAGCATTCTTTATAAATGTTAAACCTTGGAGAAATGAAAACATAGATATTACTGAGACAGAATATTTTTTAATTAAAAAAAGAATGCACACAGGAACGCCTGGGTGGCTCAGTCAGTTAAACATGCACCTTCAGCTCAGGTCATGATCCCAGAGTCCTTGGATGGAGCCCCAAATAAAATTGAGGAGTTATTCAAAACCGATTTCTAAAATGAGATTCTGATTGAGTACCAATAAACTGCTGACTTCCAATGAACAATTACAGAAAAAGATAATTTCTTTACTAGATCCTCTAATCCAAAAATACTCACAACTAGCCAATTAATAATATATTACTAGTATAACACTGATATTCAAACCTGACAATAACAGCCCAGAAGAGGCCAATTTCACTTAAGAACACAAATTCAAAAGGTAGTGGGTGGGCAGTAGGTAACTGAAATCTAGTAGTCAGGCAAAGCATGCAGTGTATTCCCAGCCCTTGCTTCTCAGAAATGGAATCCATAGGGATTAGGTGCCAGTCTGCCACATTCTTACTAGCTAATCCTTCTCTTTGAAAAAGGGTGACTGGATAGGAGTGAAGACTTGAAACAAATTTGATTTTCTCCCTTGAAAATCAGACTGCTAAGACACAGTGACAGAATTGGAGGCAGAAAGTTACTTATACCAGAGTTCTTTTTTTTTTTTTTAAGATTTTATTTATTTATTTATTTGACAGAGAGAGAGATCACAAGTAGGCAAAGAGGCAGGCAGAAAGAGAGAGGGAAGCAGGCTCCCGCTAAGCGGAAAGCCCAATGCAGGGCTTGATCCCAAAACCCTGAGATCATGACCTGAGCCGAAGGCAGAGGCTTAACCCACTGAGCCACCCGGCATCCCTATACCAGAGTTCTTAAAAGAAGATCCCTCTCTCTAAGGACCTTGAACTTTGGCTGTTCAACTGTTCCCTGGATACTGGTCCTGAGCTTGTCTTCAAATCTACTTTTGTTCTTTTTCTACTCTTTCTCTGCTCTGCACTACAATGGACCTAACCTCTGTGGACTCTGTTTCCTAGGCTTCCATATCAGTACTTTTCCTCCTGGGTAGCACTGGTAGAAGAATGGAGTGGGCATGTGAGGGAGACACCAGGGTATCTCCCCCTGCCCATGCCCACTACTCCTGCCTCAGGAGACATCTCTAACAGTGGCTCTATCTGTTCATTCACTCCAGGCCCCATCACACAAGTCCACCATGGTTCTAGCTTCTACTGAGTGAACCTGGTTCCTTGGTTTTGGTAATACCATCCCTTTCTTTGTTCTTCCAGCAATTGAGGCGGTAATGGATTCCTGCTGTTGCAGTTATCTGGGTTATCTCAATATCCAACATTTGGTTTCTTGGCTATTCTATCAACTGCGTAACTAATTCTTTCACTGATGTTAATTTAGATTCTGTAAGCAACAGATAATGATGGATGCAGGATTTTTTAAACATCTAAAATAGTGATGTCTTCCAATATCACAGGTTTTATGATACATGAATCCCTAAAATATTAATTTATCCATAATTCATCAGCTTTTCTCTTCTACCTTAAGCATTAAGTGGTTCTAATTCAACATTCTCTGTCAATGTACTTCTAAGAGCCCCAAAGAGCAGTAAACATTTAGAACCAGAAAACAACACGAAGCTCACCTTAATAAAATTAATAATATGTGTGCAATGCGAAGGTAATGCTTTGAATGATATATACAAGATATATACAAGTTCCAAGAATTGGAGGGAATATAATGGGAGGCAGACAGGAAAAAAGATGAGCAGGAAAGAGAGACTCCTAATTTTCTGAACAATTTATATGAAATATTTGGGCCTAATGTTATCAATGTTATATTTTACATTTCCTGATTTTGTTTTCATAGGACTTGCTATAATGTACTTTATTTGTGGATTTCTATTCTTGAGCTTCTACATAGAGTACATAGATTAAACTCTATGTACTTACTGGGTTATTATGATGAAAGTAATAGATTGCAGGAGTGCCTGGGTACTCAGCTGGTTAAGTGTCTGAATTTGGCTCAGGTCTTGATCTCAGGGTCCTGGGACCAAGCCCCGTGCTGGGCTCCAAGCCCAGCAGGGAATCTGCTTCTCCCTTTCTGTTTGCCCTCCCCCACACCACAACTTGTGCACTTGGTCTCTCTCTCTTTCAAATAAACAAAATATTAAAAAAAAAAAAAGAAAGAAAGAAAGAAAGTAATAGATTCCAATTTAAACTAACTGAAGGAAATATAAATGACCCATCCCAGACTCGCTCAAGGAACCTAAGTGATTCAGTCAGCATCTAGTTAGGAAAACAAATGAATTTAGTTATTTACAGTGAGCAAAATTTACTCTCTAGAAAGCCAATATTCTTTTCTGACTGATTTCTTTTCATAATTTCTTTTTATTCTTTATGACTGAACTCAAATATTAACTGCTTTCAGTAGCTGTCCTTGACCCTCCCTTTGCTTGGGAAAATTAATTATTTCTACCACAATTACCAGAGTATTTTAATTCTAACTGCACTAGAATGACTATTAACTACTTCTATTATTGCTACTTCTCCTACTATTTCTCAGTTCTATTGAGAGCCTATTCTGACTAGGCAATTTGCTCACTGCTCCTCTTTTCATCCTCCAGACCTCTATGTTAAACCTTAATATTCCCATATTAAAAATAAAGAAATTTACTCACAAGAAGGTGTAGGTCTATCTAACTCACATCTGTTACCTTTTCCCTGTATCTGCTGATTCTCATCATATTATCCTATGCATTTAGTTTCTCATTTATTCATTCATTTATCACTTTATATTTATCACTGGGTACTTCTCCTCATTTCCTATTACTCTTACTTGTTCTGCTCTAGTCATAAAGGCCTATAAGCTTATTGTCAAATGTGTCAAACATGTTTCCACTTCAGGGCTTTTGCACATGCTCTTCCCATCTTCTGGAATGCTCTCTCCCCAGGTAGCTGCATAGGCACTCCTACACCTCACTGAGGTCAAATATTTCTCCCCAGAGATATTCCAATATTCCTACCTCCCATATTCACCATCACCTTTCAATGTTTTATTTTTCATTGTGGATCCTTTAGCTTCCTGATACTGTTGGAGACAGTCATTCCTCTAGGAAATATTGAGCACCTTCCAAATATCAGGAACTTTACTAGCTCCTATTAATAAAGTCATGAATGAAACACAAGTCCCTTCCCTCACATAGCTTACATTTCTTACAGAATACAATGTACTGTGAGAAGTGTTTAAAGTAAGGTCACAAGGCTATATGAAAAGACAGGAAGGGAGACCATTTCATAAATGTTGAGACGTGTCAGTAAAAGATACAAGTGCAAACAGTTTATCTGGGAGATGATCCTACTTTAATCTACAACTGTTGAAGAGAGATAAGGAAGAGAAGAAAGCCAAAAAAGTATCATTGAGCAAACAAGCTATCACTGTGAGAAATATCCCCTGAAAAACACCACAATGTGGCTAATACATTTCAGAATTATCCCAGTAGTAAGAGGAGGAAATTGCAGTTGTTATACACCATTCCGGAGAGGATTTATTGATGGCAGCTTCTGGGGGTGGGTGGGAAGAAGATAAACTGCTGGACATTTCCAGGTTGCTCCATTTGTGAGTGAAGTTGGCTCTGGCAATATAAAAGCCTTCAAGTGAAGAGTTGCAACTATTCACAGCCCAAAGCCCTGATTTGGCCTTGCATGAAAATAATCTCAGAGTATATGGATGGGGAACCAACAATATCTGCTACAAAGTCTGTCAAATGAACATACACATTACTGGTGTGACTGTAAACTGGTACAACTGCTTTGGAAAATAGCTGGGCATCACCTAGTATAGTTGAAGATGTGTATACACATGACCCCATGATTCTACTCCCTTTTTATATCCAGGATAATCTAGCTTATATAAAACAGAATAAAAGAATAGCCATAAAATAACATTATTGCAATGGCCCCAAACTAGAAGAAACTCAAAGGTCTAACAATAGTCAACAATAGTAAAATGGAGAAATAAATTGTGATATATTCATAGAATAGACTGAGAATAAATAAATCAAACTTAAATGGAAAGGATGAACCTGAGAAAGGAGAATAATTAATACTTTGTAAAATGGTGTTAAAAAGGAAAATATCTTAAAGGTCTTGAATTTATAACCTAATTATATCTCTAAGAGTAACATATCTATAAGGCAAGAACCAGCTATAAAAAGGTGTTACTCTGAACACAATAGAGGGTCCTCTGCAGGGTGAGAAATTAAACTGTCTGGGTTGCCTCATGGCTCAGTCCTTTAAGAGTCTTCCTTCTGCTCTAGTCGAGATGCTGGGGTCCTGGATTCAAGCACTACACTGTATTCAGGATCCCTGTTTGGTGAGCAATCTTCTTCTCCCTTTCCCTCTACCCCTCCCCCCACTTATGCCCATGCTCTCACTCTCTTGAAAATAAATAAATAAAATCTTAAAAAAAAAAAAAACCTGTCTAATCAAAAGTCACTAGAAACAAAGTAAAGCAGGCTGGCTACTGCAGAAAATCAATTAACTGAATTGGAAGATAATCCTGAGATACTCAATAATAGATAGGAAAAGATAAGTATATGGAAATCAGAAAAGCAAAATGGAAGGGAAAAAAAATAAACCATTTTGAATGGCACAGATAATGAACAATAATTATTTCTAAGTTGTTTAGGTGGTTTCTTTTCCAAGGTCAAATAGTTACTTCAGATGGGTTATTTCTTCTATCAGAAAGAACCTAGATGTCCATCAACAGATGAATGGATCAAGAAGATGTGGTATATATACACAATGGAATACTATGCGGCCATCAAAAGAAATGAAATCTTGCCATTTGCGACAATATGGATGGAACTAGAGCGTATCATGCTTAGCGAAATAAGTCAAGCAGAGAAAGACAACTATCATATGATCTCCCTGATATGAGGAAGTGGTGATGCAACATGGGGGCTTAAGTGGGTAGGAGAAGAATAAATGAAACAAGATGGGATGGGAGGGAGACAAACCATAAGTAACTCTTAATCTCACAAAACAAACTGAGGGTTGCTGGGGGGAGGGGATTTGGGAGAAGGGGGTGGGATTATGGACATTGGGGAGGGTATGTGCTTTGGTGAGTGCTGTGAAGTGTGTAAACCTGGTGATTCACAGACCTGTACCCCTGGGGATAAAAATATATGTTTATATATATATAAAAAAAAAAAAAAGGGAATCTTTCTGCCCTTCAACAGACGAATGGATAAGGAAAATGTGATCCATATACACTATGGAGTATTATGCCTCCATCAGAAAGGATGAATATCCAACTTTTGTAGCAACATAGATGGGACTGGAAAAGATTATGCTGAGTGAAATAAGTCAAGCAGAGAGAGTCAATTATCATATGGTTTCACTTACTTGTGGAGCATAACAAATATCATGGAGGACATGGGGAGTTGGAGAGGAGAAGGGAGTTGGGGGAAATTGGAAGGGGAGGTGAACCATGAGAGACTATGGACTCTGAAAAACAATCTGAGGGGAATGAAGTGGTGGGGGGTGGGAGGTTGGGGTACCAGGTGGTGGGTTTTATAGAGGGCACAGATTGCATGGAGCACTGGGTGTGGTGCAAAAATAATGAATACTGTTATGCTGAAAATAAATAAATTTAATTAAAAAAATAAATAAAATAGAAAAAAAAAGAAAAATATTTCTATGAAGTGTTACACATCTTCAACCTAAATCAAGTAATGCAAAAATAGAAGTATAAATATATTCCAAAACATCTGAATGAAGAGTATCTAAATTTTTAATGCCTACTCTTTCCCTTTGCTAGGTTATTACGTTTATCAGTCCACTCAGATGTTCATGATTTATCTAATCTCAACTATAAATTCAAAAATTATGGTCAGACAAAGATTCACCTGAATGAGACATAAAAATGTGTTTTGTTTTATTTTTACACCAAGAGGAATCATGGACAATACAAAGATTTAAAATTGGTTTATAATTACTACAGATTCTATGAAATCACCATGTATGTTTCTGTACTTAGTCACCAGCCTACTCTGATAACTGGACATTTCATTTGCTCAAATCAAGACAAAGATGTTATATGTCCATAAAAAATATCTGTTCCTAGGTGCTTGGGTAGCTCAGTGGGCTGAGCAATGGACTCGATTTCAGCACAGGTCATGGTCCCATGGTCCTGAGATCATGTCCCACATCAGGCTCCACATTCAGCAGCAAGTCTGCTTCAGATGCTCTCTCTACCTCTCTCTCTGCCCCTTCCCACAGTGCACTCTCAATCTCTCTCTCTAAAATAAAAATATATATGTATGTATGTCAATATATATTATCTGTTCTCCAGAAACAATGTTTCATATCTTTTGTTAGCTTTGTACACTGTGTTCACAACAATTCCTTTAGGAATTGATGTGATCTGCAGTCAAAAAGAGATATTGTATCTTCTTTCTTATCCTAGACTTCATTAAAATGCCACTATAAAGATGGGCATTCAGTTAGATTAGATATAAATTATATGTCAGCTAATTTAATAAACATTATTTCACTTGCCCCTCAAATTTATCAGGATGTTATTGATAAACTACATATATAACATGTACATTCTGAAAAAATTTGACGTATCTATATATCTATGAAGTTATTACTATAATCAAACAAGATGCCAAATATTTTTGCCACTTCTAAACTTTCTTCAAGCCTGAGTCAAATCATCTCTCTCCCCCACTCTTCATTTCCACATAACTATCAGGTACTTTGTAGAATTTTGTATGAATGGAATCATGCAATACATACTATCTTTTGTCTGGCTTCTTTCACTCAGCATCATGATGTTAAGATTCATCCAGGTTGTCACATGTACCACTGGTTTGTTCTCCTTACTGCTGAATATACCATGCTATATAAATAGCACAATAATCCTGACTTTTAAAAAATCACCTTGTATAATATGGGCTAGTGAAAGCCTGTCTCTGAAAATTTAAATCTGTTGACCTTCAATGAAGAGTTGTATCTACATATCCAGATAGAATTAAAATTCTAACGTCACAGAGAGTGCCTGGTACATAATAAGTGCTCAGTAAATATTCATTAAATGAGTAAAAATATTTTCTATCTAGACAACATGCACATTGGAGTCACTAACAAGAATGGCATCACTTTAGACTTTTCAAAAGCCTGAATAACACCTAGAATTTTACTCCCAAACTATCTACTATCACCTTTATTAGCAAAACTTGCTTCAATAGACAAAAATAATTTAGTCAATGCCCAGCTAACTTGGTTAATCTAATCACAATGCAATAAAGGCAATATCATCCTCTACTGACATCTGTTTCTCTCAGTTTCTTGAATGAATGCTTCTTCTTCTTCTGCCACTGTTTATTGACTATTTCAGTTCTTTTAAATTCCATTCATTTGAAAGAAATGAGAGAAACTAGAATCTACTGAGGATCACTATGTCATAAACTTTACATGCATCATCTTATTTCTCACTATAAATAAAAAGAAGCTATATCCCAGAATGGTTATGTGACTTTCTCAAGAGATACACCGCTAGTAAGTACCATAGATAGATAGAATTCACTCCTAGGTCTGAGATCAATACACCTTTCTCCAAAATTCTTGGAGTGAACCTTCTTATATGGGTAGTCCATGATATGGGCACAATTTGAGTGAATTAAATAACTGGCTTAGTTTACAAAATGACAATTTTGAGAGAAATTATTTCCTGAAAAATGACTCAGGAATATATGCCTTTGAAAGCGTGTTATAATTACCCAGTGTCTGTGACTGTATAACCATGTTATCAAAAACCCAGCAGCTTAAAATAACATATATTATCTATCTCAATTTCCATTGGTCAGAAATCCATGGCTTAACTGGGTCCTCTTCAAGGCTGCAATCAAGCTAACAGCTAGGGCTGCAATCTCATCTGATGTTCAACTGGGGTAGGATCTGCTTCTAAACTCACAGAGATGATGGCAGAATTCAGTTACCTATTGGTTATCAGACTGAAGGCCTCAGTTCCTTGCTAACTATTAGACGGTGTCTATCCTCAGTTCCTTGCTCTGGGGCCTTTTCTAACATGACAGCTTATGTCATTAAGCCAGTAAGGAAGATTCAATGGAGAAAATCTGCTAACAAGATGGAAGATACAATCTAATGTAACATGATCACATAAGGGACAAATTATCCTCTTTGTCATATTTTCTCAGTTAGAAGCAAATCACAGTTCCTGCTTACATTCAGAGAAAGGGAATTACATATAGGCATAAAGTCCAGGAGGTAAGGAGAACTGGGGGTCACTTTAGAATCAGTTTACCACACCCAGTATATGACAGATAGTCACCATCACATTTATCCTTCTAAAGAGAGTCTCAACCAGAACATGAAGAGAAGAAATGTGTTCAACACGGTCTGCCTTTATGAACCTTTCCACGGAAGGAACTCCTTTAAACAGATTAGCTCACAGGCGTCAAACTGGAAAGCAAAATTCATTCAGGGTTTTAGGACTAACAACAACATCTCTTCTGTTCCATATTTTATATTTTTGAGGCTTTTGAGACACAGTGGCATTTCACTGATTCCCAAAATAACCATGCACAGTAAACAAAGTGGTTATTATTAATTCACATTTAATATAAAAAAGTAGAGAACCAGAGAATAAAGTAACTTGCTCAAGGTCATAGCTACCAGGGTCCTTGTCTGGAGCTTACCATTGGCTGGAGAAAGCCTCCAGGTGAAGGTCTCAACTGCTACCCTGGGTTGCAATAACTGGCCCATGCAAAGGGTACAAAGGCCCAGTTCTATATCCATAAAATACATTATTTAATAAAATTACTAAATAAAAGTGTAAGAACTCTTTTCAACCAGTCAAATATATGACTGGAAAGCAATGTGTATTTTCCCATTTGGAGAAATTATCCAAGCAATGGTCCTAAGCTTTCCTACTTGCTGGAACTCGCTATTACCTTTATGATGCTATAAAAGTAAAAGAGGTGTAGGAAGTCTAAATGAGCTAAAACTATTTTTCATATTGGCAGATTTCTGAAAACCCAGATCGTAATATGCACAAGACTCTCTTTATCTCATGAATGAGATGTGGTAGACTTATCATTTTATTCACTCACTCATTCATTCATTCATTCAGATAGATCCTTTCATAATATCTTAATCTCTCTAAAGCCAATTCTATCCCCAACATATAATATGCTATGGACTTGAGCAAACGACAGAGTTCCCTAGTGCCTTAGTTTTCTCATCCATGAAAGTGTAGATTTATCTAATATAGTTACTAGTCTGATAAGTTAATAGATTCAAAGTACAAGTACAATTTCTCAAGATTATAGCAAGAAAAGAATTCCTACTTTGAATTTCCCTCTTTCTTTTGAATAAGCTTTTATTTACTGCCCAGTTACTTCTTGATAATCCAGCCCAATTGCTGTGAAATAATCCCAGTTTATGTTCTTCTGGATAATTATTACTAGCTCTTCCTTTCACTCTCAAAAATGCCCCAGCCTTAATGATAAATTATAGAGTTATTCCACTAATGACCCATCAGTGTTGAGACACAAGGCCAAAGGACTGTGCAAATGTGTTCCACACACAAGATTATGTTGGCTCTTTAGGTTGGGGCAGCTGTCAGGATATCAAGATTCAAGCAGTGGAATGGCACATTTTCTGATAAGTCAGTGGCCAGCAGGAAGTTTTCTCTGGCTTCCAAGAAAGTATGACCCATAGAGCAGAGTCAGATGGAAAAAACAGAAATTTTGGAAAGGATATCTTTTGGGGAAAGACATTATAAACTCTCTCAAAATACTTTCTCCTTATACTTTATTCCTATCTTTTCTAATGCATGAACTACCATTATTAGTAACCGACTATCTCATACCTAATGATGTCTTGATACTTTCTTGATGAAAATTTTCTGCTTTTACGCTATAGAAGAAAAAGCAAACAAAGATTAATAAGCTCTTTTTCTGAATTCTTTAGTCATATGCTCCAAGTATTCTTAGTGTTTCTATCAAATAAACTGATTAAACCACCAAAGGCTATTGAAGTAAGACAGGAGCAATTATACCTGAATTTATTAAGATAAACTTCGAAATGGAGGCAACAAATGGATCTATGATCCATACAGGAAGGAAAAACAATGCTTTAGGTCAAAGTTTACAAGTTCACATACCGGAGCACCTGGGTGGCTCAGTCAGTTAAATATTTGACCCTTGGTTTTGGCTCAGGTCATGATCTCATGGGTTATGATAACCCATGATCTCATGGCTTATGAGAGCAAGCCCCAAGATGTTGGGCTCCATGCTCAGTAGAATCTGCTTGAAGATTCTCTCCCTCTGCCCTTCCCTCCACTCTCTCTCTCATAAATAAATAAATAAATAAATAGGTTTTTGTTTTTGTTTTTTTAAGTCCACACATCAAAAAATGGCTAGGAGATCATTCATCCACTTTGCAATATGATAGAATAAATTTCCATGACACAGAAACCTGTGAATTTATTCACCTTTTTGCTTGATAGAAAGTACCTTTATCTCTTAGAGAAAGAATAGAGAGAAGAAAGCCTGGGTAGGTATGTGGATTTCCTTAAAATATAAGGGCTTAGTTCTTCTTTTCTTTTTTCTTCCTTGCCTTTCCTTTCTTTTATATCTTATTTAGGCTTCAAATTGAAGAATGGCTCAGCCCCCATCAGGATCATAAAGAGGACCAGAAAAAGCAGCACATTTATTGATTTATGGCACAACCTGAAACAAATCCCTACACCAGGAAAACCTCAACACCCTGAGTACCATGAGCTTTCAAATGAGCTTCCAAAAGGGTCTTTTAAAACTTTCCCAATGAGAAGAACTCCAGAAAATAGCATTTTACTATAAAGGGGTTGTATGGAGGGTGAACAGATGCCAGAGAGGCGAGTCAGCTAAAACAAGTTGATTTCCATTCATTCCCTAATTAAAATTATTCCAAAGAATACATCAGGCTTTTTTTTTCTCCTTTATGATGATAATAATAAAATTTCTGTAAGCCTGAGAAAAAGCAGGTGAAAAAACATTTTTAAACTCTCCAAACTAATACTCTTGGGCTTCAAGATGCGTGCTTTACAAGTAGAGGGGTTCTAAGCTACAAGCAAAACATCCTTGATTTTAAGGGAAAGGTGGCATGTGGATACCAAATGACCTCAAATCAGAGTACTTTAATTAAGTCACTTCAATTTACTTCAAGACTACCTGAATTCACAGATATTCCCATGATACTTAAGGTATTATAAAAGAAACATGTATACTGTATATGTAAGTGTAACAGCACCGAGGCACTATTTTAAAGACTTTACGTAGTTTGATTTGTTTCATCCACATCCCTTGAGATAGGTGGAATTATTATCCCACTTTGTAGATGAGCCAACTGGGGCTCAAACAGTTTAAGTAACTTGCCCCAGGTCATATAGCTAATAAGTGGCAGAGCAGGAATTTGAGCTCAGGCAGTTTCAAAGTACATACCTTTCACCACAACATTATATACTGCCTGTACATCTGCTCCATGTACAGTCAATTGTAGACAATTTATTGTTATGCTAATTGAGGGGGAAATGGCTAGTCCCAGAAATGCTTCCTTTTTTCTTTTTGCTCTTCATTGTGTAACATGAATTCTTAAAGGCTGACAGTGAAACTTAATGTCCAGGGAATTGGTAAATGGATGAATGAAGTGTGTTTATGTGTGTGAGGTAAGGAAGGCAACTGAGTATGAAATTTTAAATACTATTTTGCAAGGGGGGGGATAATATCTTTACATTTAATTTTACTTTTCATGGAAGATCACACACACACACACACACAGTAATTTTAAGAAAGTTTGAATAAAACAACTTTTATTTTGAAAACTTGAGATATGCAGTAAGTATCACAACCAATTTGCTTAAAAAAACAATTCAGTTATTTTATTGAGCATGCTGGTAGACAGAATTGAAAAGATGAACCCATTTAAGACATTTAATTTTAACTAGATCAGAACTAATGTCACCAGAGTGTGTATCCATTATTTTGTTACTTACCTATGCCTATTTAATTTTTTTCCAATCATTCATTCATTTGAGATCATCCATCTCAGGATGGAGCAGATGTTTAATCATCTCAGAAGTGAAATGCACCCCAACCTGCAGACTTTTAAAACACCCATTTTTCGTGGTTTCTATCCACAACATAACACAATTAGTGCACCTGAAAAGACTCTGGAGTTTTAATCATTTTGGGCCAAGTTTCAAGGTCTTGGTGGAGCTTAAAACCAGACTCCTCTTGCCCAGTCCCAGGTCAGGTTACAAAAATTTCACAACACTCTTACCCCTCCCACTCCTACTCCCATGCAAGTAACTTAAAAAAAAAAAGCACCGACTCTTAAGAAGTGGAACTAGTATTCCCTCGCAGATGCCAGGAGCCAGTTCTCAAAAACCATCCCTGATTCACAAGAGTAGTAGAGAAGGAATTCCATGACAGGGGTGGATTTGCACAGCCCCCTTTAGATCACTGCACTGACAGTGTCACTGTAGTCAGAGAATGCAGCCAGTCCAATCCATAACTTGCAACTAAACTAAATCTTCACTTATGAAGACAATAGCAAATTCAATTAGAAACTCTAAGCGCTCCATGGATCAATCAGGTCATATACAATTAGCTCTAATTGGTACCTGTCCAGAGAGGTACATTCTTTACCTGCAGTCAAGGGATACTCAGAGACTTTCTTGACTTTGAAAAACATCAAAGCAATTCCTTCTAATTTAAGCATTATAGCCAGCCCTGAGCAGTGGCTAAAGCTCCAACAACAATAAAAATTTAAAAGAAAGAAATTCCACCTAAATTTTCTAAAAGAGAAAATGACAATGTTGAACAAGCAACTCACAGATACTTAATTTGCAGAGTGTAATTCCCAACTGCTAAATGTCTCCTAAGAAATATTAATTTGTATCCTAGAGCGAAAAGATGATTTTGCAGCCATTTCAAGGAAGAAACCATGAGGAATGATCAAATATAATATTTCCACGATTGTCTTTTAGGGAGTTACTTTGTAAAGAAAATTAAAAGCAAATTTGTAAAGATAACTAAAAACAAATTAATGATTTGTGCTTTGTAGCTGGAAATGAAAATGCAGCTTTTTAGTCTTTTGCGATAATCAGACATATAATTTAAAGTCTCTGAGAAATAATAAGGCTTAATAATAATAATAACTTACAATAGTAACTAAACCTATAGTGGTGATCATTTCATAAAAGAAAAGAAAAAAGAGGGAGAATAGGAAATGTGCAGAATTTTTTGAAGATAATAGATAGGATCAAGAAAAGCTAACTTGACAAAAGGAAATTCCTTTAGTAGCAGAAGGTTGAATGAAGCAGATGATCTGGAGATCAAATCTAGGTTCTGATCACAGGTAGAGAGTTAGGCAGGAGGTGAACAGTCACTAATTACACCAAAACTTGGTGTTCACATCTGTAAACGAAGATGTTGGAATACAGCGATCTCCAGTGGCCCCTCCAGTTTGAGTGACTGATGTCAGGATATTAGAAAGCACTATAGGAAGCTTACAACAGGCCAAGTTTTGTACAGTACCTCTTCCTTGTGATGCCAGAAACAAAATATGAAATTGAATGTTTCTATTTTTATGCCAAAATGGAAACAGAGGTGGGAAGGATAAAAGGAATCTATCATGCAAAAGAAACAGTTTTGTTTCAAATTTCAAACCCAATAGAAATTCTAGCCCTCCAAGGACATTATGAGGCTGTAATCTTAGCCCTCTACTTACCTGACCTTTAGCAGCAGGGAGTAGGCAGCAGCAAATCGGGCTTGGAAGTCTACTTCCTAAATCAGTCTCATTCTCTCCAACTCCTGCCCTTTTTGTGAATTATTACACCACCTGGCACCAGGAATATTATTGACTCTGGAGCAGGGAGCTTAATTTTGCAATAAATTTTACAGATTGCTAACTGAAAAACAAGAACAAAAATGAACTACTAGGTAGTTGAAACCGCTGACTCTCACTGCTCCTTCCTGCCCTTGGCTAATTTATGGCAGCAGAGCTGGGCTCCCACACTGCGGCTGCCACTTTGGCTTGGCTGCTCTGCTCACCGCGCATGGGGCAGCAGGCCAAGGAAGGAAGCCATGCTCTCTTGTCTGTGAATTTCAAACCACACTGTGCATGCTGGAATTCCCACAGCCACCCCTACAGTCTTAGCTCCTGAGATCTCAGGGTAAAAGTAAGTAAGAAAGTTGGGGCACAGTCATCTTATTTGATAGAAAAAAAAGGAGAGGAAAAAATGCTTTGCAATAGATTGGAATATTCATTCCAGTTTTTCTACATTTTTCAGTTCAACATATACTTATGAACTGCTCACTATAACTTTAGTACTCAGTTAATGTGCTAGAGTTAAAAACAAACAAACAAACAAACAAACCATACAAGACATGACTTCTAATCATGTCAGGTGTTGCTGTGTAACAAATCACCCCAAAACTTAGTGATTATGAATTTAGCCACAGGGATCAGCTAGTGGCTGGATGGTGTAGGATCCTTTGGTTCCGCTCCAAGCAATCTCTCTTCCTCTAGTAGGTTAGCCTAGACTTGTCACCCTTGGTAACAAGATTCTAAGAGAGAAAATGAAAATGCACAGGTACTTTTCAAGCCTCCACTTCCATTAAGTTTGTTACTATTTCACTGCCCTAAGTAAGACACATTAAGACACACAGTCAACTCCAATGAGAGGGTACTAGTAAAGGGAGTGGATACAGAGAAACATGAAAAAGCGGAGTCCTTAGTGTAAATCCATCTACCACAGTGACTTCGAAGAGCTTGCAGCACACAGAGAGAAGTAAGCACGTAAAGTGCTTCGTCTTTGCGATGATAGAGGTCAGCACTAGAGCAACAGGTTCAAACAAACAGACAAACCTGCTGTGGTTTAGACAGGTGGAGCACTGACAGGAAATTTTCTCTGCCCTCTAGGAAGCAGTGCAACTAAACTGAGTTTGAAGAATGAGTAGGGAAATATGCAGGGGTACAGCATGGAAAGGAGTCAAAGGGAGGAAGGAACAGTCAACAGCAGGGCTAGATACTTAATACAACATCTAAAGGACAGTCTCAGTCACTTTCATCTTCTGTTTACCATGGTAACCTTCCAGAAACTACTTCTTTCCTTTCCATGATGTTATTCCTATTCCTTCTATGTATCCCCCAGAGGCTCCTATTTTTTTTTACTTACTTTAAAAGTTGATGATCTTGGTCCATCACTGCCCATAAATGGGTAGCCTACCAAAATGATGATGATTCTTAAGTTACTTTTTCTCGCCCAAGCATCTTCAGAAACCTCAATTTATGTATTTCACATCCTTCTGGATAATTTTCTGAGGCTATCCCCCAAGCACACTTCTAGCCCATTATCTTTCTCTTAATTTGATTTATCCCTCACAGTTCAGAGACACAGTTGTTGGATGCCCAACCACCACTGAATCTTATTTTTCTGTCGTCCCTCTTACATCCACTATATCTCACATCCAGTTAATCCCCAAGTCCTGCTGACTTTGACTCATGAATAGTTTACAGTTTACTCTCCTCCTTCCCATCTCCACAACCAAAGCTTCACTGCTTCTCACCCACGTCTTAACATTTCTCACCTGCACCAACCACAGCAGCCCCCTGACTGGTCTTATTCCTCAAATTCATCATCCACATAGCTTGTAGTGTGATCTGTCTGAAACGCAAATAAGACATGCAACTCTACTACCTACAGCTCTTCATGGCTCCTCACTATCTTGAGTCATCATAGGAAGGCCTACAGTACCTTCTTGAAATTACCCCTTCTATACTGATGTTCTCTTTTCCACTGCTCCCTGTAATACACTCTACATTCTGGCAATACTGAACTTCTTATTCCATACAAGATGTTTCTTGTCTCTGTTCTGTGCTCTTGAGGTTCTCTCAGTCTTAAATACCTTTCTCCCCACCCTACCTCCCTTTGATCAATTCTTAACCATCCAGAAAACTCAAAAAAAAAAAAAAACCTGAAAAATTACTTTCTCCAGAGCTTTTTCTGGACCTGTGCTCTCGTGTTTTCACCTCCTTCATTCAGTGCCACACACTGCCCCACTTTCTTCCTCTCATAATCCAAATATGTCTTTATTGTCATATTTAACATCTTTGATCATATGTGTCTGTTTAGCTTACTCACTGTGACTTCCACTAGGACAGAAAGAATTTATAACACTTCTTTATATGTTTAGGGCCTGGAATGACATATCTGGAAAGGAAGGTGATGAGGCAGTATTAATTGCATGACCTGAAACCAGTAGGTTATTCGCCCACTAGCTATATGACTTTGGAAATGGCTTCTTAGCCTCTTAACTTAGCTTTCATTTCCTTATCTGGAGAGTGCAGATTCTTATACTATATATCTCATAGGGTAGTTCTCCCAAGGAAATGAGTCAACAAGTAAAGTGTTTGCACACTGCTTAGGGTATAGTAAGTAATTAATAACTACTGGCTCTCTTTAGAGTGTGTAACACATTGGGATTACTAGATGAAAAGATAAATGGACAGAGATATGAAACAGTATAACGTGTGTGAGCAAACACAGCCAGTTTATAATTACGCTATAGTGAAAAAGCTAAGAATGGGTGAAATGAAATAGTTGATCACCTGGGGTCTTACAACCCTAGGTTATAGCTTCTTATATATACTACTGTTCTTTCCAGGTTGTCCAGATTTTTAATTTCTAGGCATCCCTTGTGGTTAGGTCTGTCTCTGACCTCACAGATGCCCAAATCCAGCAATATTAGTTAAGTTAAAAATTTTGTAAGTCTCTTCCCTCTATAAAGTGGGGCCCTTCTAAATTAAAAAGCTAGCTATATAATTTGACTGCTGTGCCAGGCTATAGTTTTACTGAATATTGTCAGAAGTAAAAAATATAAGACAGTTTCTAGAACCTGACCGGAAAATGTTTATTTCCTTTAGAAATCCAGTGGGTATAACTTCTATATTTTGCTGAAGCAAAGAAAAAGAGGTAGTAAAAACGGTGGCAGAACACTGCTCAAGAGTGAAGAAATCAAGTTATAACAAATGAAACATAAAATGGAGAAAATACATCAAATACTTTAAAGAACTTCCAGTTAGTACCCTCTGAAGCCAAACAAATGCAGTGCTGTAATTTCAGTCAATACAGAGAAGACTGGAGAAAGCTTTTCATGTCTGAAGGACCATATCAAGTTTTTGCATCATTTACAAAGCAAAGTGATGGGACTGCTAGTATCTGGAAGTTGCTACTATCTACAGAAGAAGGAATTCTCACAAACCTAGATCATCCCTCTACTCCACCACTCTCTTAGAACCAGGGTCCTCCATTCCAAAAGAACGTAGACCAAGTCTTTCTAAAGCATAGCAGCACTGAAGGAGGATTCAGGCCTGATGCCACCAAGCTTCCAAGTGCTTTCCGAATATGGAAATAAGGACATGCACCACTCCTATGTATACACAAGAAGAGAGCTCTTTTCTGCGAGGTTCTGGGCACACAGAAATTGCAGTAATGAGCAGGAACCTAGATCATGCTAAGAAAGAGCAAGGAATCAAGAAGAACCAGTGTCTTGAACTTGTGTCCAAGTTCCTAGGCTCTGCTTGATGACTCTCAGGGAACGGGTCTCTAGCAAGGGTTTGTAATGGTGACCTTCTAGTATGGTTACATTTATAAAGCAGGAGGCAGCAAATTTTTTCTGGAAGAATCAATTACTAAATATTTTAGGCTTTTCAGGCCATATGGAGTCAATCACAATTACTCAACTTTGGCACTGTAACATAAAAGCAGTCAGAGACAATACATAACAAATTAATCTGCCTCCATTCCAATTAAACTTTATTTACAAAAACAAAAGTGTGGGCTCGACATGGCCATAGTTTGCCATTGTTGCCAAGCCTTGCTTTAGGGCATTAAGTACTGTCTAGAATTTGATAGACCCTTTTCCTATTAAGTCATACATTATATAGAAAAGCTTAACTTCCTAATATTTTTATTGAAACTTCCAGAAATCATAATCATCTCCCAAAGCAAAATAGGCATATGTCTATAACGGGCTACCACTTTATGTTATAGTTATCAGCCTTTTTCTTCTCTCTTACCAGACTTGCATATTTACCCATTTACCCTATTATTTCAGATCTAAAGATTATGTCTTATATGGGATTATTATTCAACAAGAATTTGTTAAAAGAATGAACAATATCACCATTAGTAAAATAAATACACATGTAATAAAAGTTGCTAGCTAAAAGTGTTTACCCCTGGGGCGCCTGGGTGGCTCAGTGGGTTAAAGCCTCTGCCTTCGGCTCAGGTCATGATCCCAGGATCCTGGGATCAAGCCCCGCATCAGACTTTCTGCTCAGCAGGGAACCTGCTTCCACCTCTCTCTCTATCTGCCTGCCTCTCTGCTTACTTGTGATCTCTGCCTGTCAAATAAATAAATAAAATCTTTAAAAAAAAGTATTTACCCCTAAATGTCCTAATCCCAATAACTTAATTAAATTTGATGTCTACTTGTGAAAATTATTCTTACATTATTGAATTAACAATGTAGATTTATTTTTGTATCCTGCCACTTATCATTTTTCAAGCTCCACAGTTTTTGCTAACAAACTGGGGAGAAAATCAAGTTTCAAATGAACAGACCCTCCCAAGTTGACATGTCCTCTACATGTCTAGTTGCTCCCTTCATCATCAAAGAATAGAATTATCAAGCTGAATGAAGTCTTAGGAAAGAACACACTCTCTTGCCTTCAGATGGATGAGTCAGCTGAATGATCAAGACAGTTACTCTAAGTCTGCAGAGATGGAAGCTGTAAATAGCAAACTACCTTTGCCACATTTACTTAACGCTCTAGCTATATAGCCATTCCATCTGAGAATTGCCTCCACCTGTCCAGGACAAAGGAAAGAAGCATGTGAAACAATAATTCTAGACTACTAATTCTTGAGGTTCAATGTAGCTACAAATCTTCTTGGAATCTTGCTAAAATGAAGATTCTGACGCAATAGTTCTAGACTGGGACCTGAGATGCTATATCTGTAACGAGCTTAATTTTTTTTTTTTAAGATTTTATTTATTTATTTATTTACTTGATAGAGAGAGCGAGATCACAAGCAAGCAGGCAGAGAGAGAGAGAGAGAGAGAGAGAGGCAGGCAGAGAGAGAGGGGGAAGCAGGTTCCCTGCTGAGCAGAAATCCCAATGTGGGGCTCGATCCCAGACCCTGAGATCATGAACTGAGCCGAAGGAAGAGGCTTAACCCTCTGAGCCAGTCAGGCACCCCTAACAAGCTGAATTTTACAGAGAAGGAATATCAGATAAGGTCACCCAGGGATGAATGCCAGGGCTGATCTCAAGTATGGTATACACCAAGGACTGTTCACAGGAAGCCCAACAAGACTCTTCTTTGGACTTTATGGGGCCCTTTTCTCCCAGGTAGCAAAGGATACTGTTGCTCTACCTATATCCCTAGCTTTAACAGCTCAGTGTACTCCTTCTTATTTCCAACTGCCAATATTCCCATCTCTGCTTGCAGACTTTTTCCAAAGCCATGGAAGGCCACTGTGCTCGTCAGCTGCCCATTAACTGTAGTGCTTGGTAATGAACAAACCTAAGGAGCAGTGCTCAAGCAGTGACAAACATGATTTGGTAATTGTTGCATCAGTTTCCTTTGTCTCAGATGGGATAACACTAAGGCATATTCTACACATTTACCCAGATGTCCCAGAAGGAATAAGCTCCAGTTGCTCACAGTGGGGACTGACTCATGATCTTGCCTTTTATTCACTTTCTTTCCTCTGTCACTTGCCCAGTCCCTTACCATCAATTCCTGTACCTCTCAAATAAACCACCTGCACTCAAATCCCAGCCAGCATCTAACATTTAAAATTCTGTGATCAATGACTTTTTCAAGTATTCAAGTACTACATTATTATTCCTCAAAGAATATTTAAGAATTTAATTTAATTTAATTAATTTAAAACTTAAAGATTTACATTTAATAAATTTGAAGTTTTAAATACATATGTAAAATAACACACACACACACACGCACACACACAAATGACCATGCCTGATGATTAAAAAGAGGCCTGGAGAATGGAAGAGTAAAGAAATTCGTCACACACCTAAGAAGTCACATACAAAGTCCAGTGCTTTTAAACACACACACACACACACACACACAAGGGAAATGGTATTTGGACAATGATTTCCCAAGAAAGAAGAGCATTTCCCTATGACAAAAGAGGTTAATGAATAAAGTTGGTTCCTAGGAAGTCAAAATAAATTTATTGCATTAACTTTCCTTACAGAAGTTTCATATCTCATAACCTTCACTCATGCCTCAATATCACCTTTTATCACGTTATGTCCTTTACAGGAAAATCATGGCACCAATCATGCTCCTTGGTGACTACTAGTTTACATGTTTAAAAATCACTCACTTGGAAACAGAAGGCTCACTTTAGGAGATACACCATTTGGGATGATTCTGATCATCTTGGATCACACATAAACAAAAACTTAGCTCCTCCTAGAGTTGTGAAGCAAAGCCAACTGCTTTGCTTCTGAGAGTAATTTCATGCACTCTTTCATGATTTAAAAGAAAACAAAACACCAAAACATCGAAAGAAAGGTGCTTCTTCTGTATATCTTGTCATGTAAAATTTCTGTTGAGATAGTCTGGGATAAATAAGAGACTTCAAAATTAATACCCAACCTGACACAAGGTCACATTAGAATAATTTAAATATGTTTCAGTAAAGAAGAAAATCCCTAAGATCTAAGTAAAATATCTATTTATCAAATGGTGTGTTTTTGCTTGAAAACTTTAGACACTGGCATTGGAGCGTCTTTTTTTTTAATACAATTAATGACTTTTCCCCAAAGCCATTAGGGGGAAGAAGGGTCATATGAAATCTTGTCTAAGCTAAATTCTGAAAAATGTAAATATTTACTTGATTTTTTTTTCACTTGTTCTGTTATTTAGGAAGCACTGGTTAGTGGTGTTTGGCCCAAATCAGTCATCACTGGGAAAATTATTTAAGCTCTAGTCTAGCCCTGCTCTGTCCAAAGCAACAGCCACTCGCCACATGTACCTATCTAAATTTAAACTAATTAAATTTTCATAAGACTTAAAACGCAGTTATTTTGTCACACTAGCCACATTTCAAAGGCTCAAGAGCCACATGTGGCCACTGGCTACCATATTAGTCCAGATTTAGAACATTTCCATCAGCAAGTTTTATTGGCCAGCTCTGCCCTAAGACAAGTATCTGAAAAAATGAAGGAAAGGAGGGAAATAGACTATCCTCTTTACCCACACTGCATGTTTATAAGTGCATGCTCCCTCCACTGAAGACAATTCTGGACAACAAGAGTCATAAATCTTTTTGGAGCCACAACGTGTGAGAGAAGGTAGGCTGTTAGCAAGAGGTTATGACCCTATTACAGGAAATGGGAGTCACTGCCTGCCACATCCTGAAAACAAATTGGTCTTTGGTACTTCATTTTGATTCAATGTAAAACTCCCTTTCATTGCCCTGCATTTTGTAAATACCTTATTAGGGAAATAATGTCTAAGATACATCAATGCTTTCCTCTATGATTTTCTCCCATCTGTAATTACTATTATCAGAACCACTAAATATTCTGGTACAACCTAATTTACCCTAAATACTTGCAGAGTAAGCAAACAGATTTCAGAAATAAAATATTCAAGTCTTCCCAGTGACCAACAAAACCTTGATTTTCATGATTTAAAATGTGAGAATGTTATTGATTTATAAGATTGTTTAGTTTTCTAAAGTGTACAAAATTCTAACATCACTTGTTAGTATGACTTTGATTGCAGTTATGCATGAGATCAGATTTTGTCAAAATCAAAAATAAAGCACCAAACTGTAATCACAGTTTTGTCTGACTGCAAGAAATAGAAAGAAAAGGGGGAAAAACATAAATAATAATAATATGTATTTATAATGCTTCATATATGTTTATTATAAAAATGTACATTCAGAACGAGGAAAAGTATATATATTTCAGCCTCCAAAAGAGTCTGTTTCAGTTCAGATCATCTCTTTCTTGCTTTAAACTTCCTACTTATTTTTTTCCCCCCTCACAGGTTATCGCCCTTTTATTTTAATTTCAATTCTTACTCAAAAGTTAATTATGTTCTAGTGTTTGAACTCATCAGTAATGACAATGCCCTTAAGATATTAGTTGGAAAGGTAACAGTGCCTACGTGTGCATACCAGGAGGTTATCCTTGGATATTTTTGACAAGCCTTCCACAGCTCTCTGGTGAAGCTTTAGCATCCCTCCTTCAGGAAAGCTCTAAGTTCCTCTATGAATCAGAAATCTAGCCATCAGAGAGGAGAGAACCAACCAGAGAACCTGCAATTGTCACCAGAGATTTGATGACCATTTGCTGCCAGGCTCTTCTCGCCAAGATGCCCAGCAAAACTCTTGGGCTCCCAAGCTTGTGCCATAGCCATTGGTGACAGAAACCATTCCAGCAGCAAAAGCCAGCTCACATTTATACTTAACCCAGACTTCCTAACAGTATCACATCATAAAACCATAGCACATCTGGCACACATTTAAGGCCAAGTTGGCAGTATTTGATACGAAAAAGAAACCAAAGACTGAATTAGCATCCCACATGGTTGTTTTCACAAGTCATAGATGCAGAGCAGAGGTATATGGAGTGAAGCCCACAAGACACCCACGAACCTTTCCTTAAATGAAGGCTGAGCTGCCTAAGTCCAATGAACTCCTGGAAAAAACAAGCCAGCAATGAATGATACACACAAAAACAACAACAAACCCCTCAACATTGTTGTCTTAACTTTTGCTTGTCCCAGAGTCTCCTTGGTCTCCTTACGTGGATGCATTCTTTTCTTCTCTTCTCTCTCACTTTCTCTCTCTTTTGGGGGAAGGGGGGGCCTGGGGGGGGCCTTATGTGGAATAAGTGTCTGAGCCATTTTTCAGTTAGGAACCTAAATTAGGAAGCAGCTCTAACTCCTTCCTTAACCAAGTCACTCTTACCTCTAACTTTCAGAATGAGCTAGGTTTCATCTCTGCAAATCTGCAATGCCCAGGAGAAGACTGGCTTTAAGGAAACACTCCTTTGTATCAGAATACAAATTCATCATATACAGGTGGATTCCAGCTACACTCCTACTCCAAAGCGTCACCTTCCAAAAAGTCAAAATAATGACTGTAAAGTTGTTTTGGGAGCATGAATCAGGTAGGAGCTGAAGGAACAGGTACAAACAGTTTTAAGGAATGATAAATTAATGCAGACCATGGCACAGCAATGTTGTAGTAAAGAGTTACTGGAAATAGTTACACTTTTTTTTCCCTAAATTTCTGGTGTCATAGACTGATACCAAAATGGAATATTTATAATCAGAAAAAGGAAAAGCAAGGACATGTGCTTCTTTGAAGGTAAACAAGGAAGTCCTGGAAATTTAGAAGAAAATAGGGCTGAAGTTTTAATAATTTTTGAGAAGGAGAGGTCATGCTAAGTCAGACACAAAATAGAGAAGACATAAGAGAAATGTTAAGTCTGATAAACAATTGAAAATTTTTTTAAAATTTGACAAAATTTTTATTAAATTAGAAAAATGAAATAAAATTGCAAAAAAAAGAGAAAAAAATCTATACATAAGCTATGACATAGTCTCAGCATTATTTTTACCATGTTAACATTTTATTCATGTTCCCCACTCCCCTTCAATGCTTGCAAAATATAGGGCAAACGGCTGTTTTCTTGAAGTAGGACAGTGCACCAACTACTCAATGGAAATGAGTCAAACAATGCTCTTTAAAAGATACAAAAAAGGCAACAATTATTAAAGAAAAAAGAAATAAAAAAAGCAAATAAGGCTATAAGACTCTGTTCAAAGTCAATCAAAACAAATAAAAACTAAAAATTTTAACTAAAACTAAGATAAGCAAAAATTAAAATCCCTAAGTTACAGTAGTGTTAAGGCAGTGTCCTGCACTGCTAGGGTCCCTGTTAGTGGTACCTTTTTAGAAAGAAGTTTGATAAAAATTGAAATTAAAAATGTATATTTTCTCCTACCTAGAATTCCCCTAGTAAAAGAAATTATCAAAAAAGATAAAGTCACAGAAGTATCCCTATATATATAATATTCATTTATTTGAATATATAATATATATTTATAATTTATAATTTTAAAAATATCTTGAGATATTAGGTCAAACCACCAAAACAGCAATTTCATGCAGTTCACCTAGATGTCCCAGATATATTAATAGAGGTGGGAAAATTTTAAGACATATCATAGAGAAAATATGTAAAGTACTATATACAGTAAGGAATTATTTGTATATTTTTAAAGAACATACATATGAGTATGTGTGCATATTCTCTTCCCCAGAAATATATAAGAAATAGTTCATAGTGACTATGGGGGGGTGCAGGGAGTAGATATAATTGCTGTTTTTCATCTGGTACCTTTCCAGTACAGTTTGGCTTTTTAAACATTTGTTTGTAATATTTTTACTAAAAAAAATAACAAAAATAAAATTTCCCTAGCAGCTTGGCTGAACTGCTATTCAGTGAGAAAGAATTAAACCAGACTTCAGCTTGAAAGAGCTGTCTTCTGGTGAATGGCAGGGCCACAAAAGAAGCTCATTACCATCTTCTTCAAACCCAATGAAAGGGGTAAATTTGGTCCTTGAGCATAAACAGTAATTATCCATGCATTTCCCTTGCAACTTCTTTATAAAGATTTCAAGAGAATGAATGGAGTGGATTGAGTTTCATGTAACAGTGTTTGCCCAATGCAGGTGAGATTCTGAGCAATCTTTGATCCAAGTGGCATTGATATACCAAAACCACAAAGCCAGGGCACATCTTAAACCTGCCAAAATAAGCAACTGACCAGGGGAGGTAAAATTTCCAGGTGGTAAAATTCCCCTTCTTTTCTGTGTCTGCCTGAGGAGAATAATGCTTTGTCCTAAAAAAGATGTCACGAAACAAAAAACTGATTTTTTAAAACTTATTCTCATAGTGGAGTTTTTTGTTTTGGTTTGGTTTGGTGTTTTTTGTTTTTGTTTTTACCTTTTAGGATTTTTTTTTTAAAGATTTTATTTATTTATCAGGGGGGGGGGGGAGCGAGCACAGGCAGACAGAATGGCAGGCAGAGGCAGAGGGAGAAGCAGGCTCCCTGCTGAGCAAGGAGTCCGATGTGGGACTCGATCCCAGGACGCTGGGATCATGATCTGAGCCGAAGGCAGCTGCTTAACCAACTGAGCCACCCAGGCGTCCCCCTTTTAGGATATTTTTAACTATTATTTTAAAGTAAGTTAAAGCTTATAGAAAAGTTCCAAGAAGAATAAAACAATAACCTATATAATCTTTACCTAGTTTATATATTGTATTTGGTCTCATTTGCTTTATTATTTGTTTTTATATAATGCCCTTTTATTTTTTTTTTATTTTTTTTTTTTATATAATGCCCTTTTAAAAAAGATTTCTTTTAGAGAAAGAGAAAGAGAGTAAGCAAGGGGAGGAGCAGAGAGAGAGAAAAAATCCTGAAACAGATTCCCTGTTGAGCATGGATCCCAATGTGAAGCTTAATTCCATGTTAGGAGATCATGATCTGAGCATAAATCAAGAATGGGCTTCCTGACCAACTGAGCCACAGAGGTGCTCTTTAATACATGTTCTTTATATACATTTTTTTTCTAAAACGCATCAGTATAAGTTGCATACATGATATCCCTTCACTCCTAAATACTTCAATGTGTATTTCCTAAGAATATAAAAATATTCTCTTACAAAACCACAGTCAATTACCAACTTCAGTAAATCTAACATTGATACAATAATCTTCTTTCTCTACCATCTGTATTCCAATTTTGTCAACTGACCCAGTAACATCCTTTATGACATATTTTTCCTTCCAATTCAAGATCCAGTATAGGATCACATATTGTGCTTGGTTGTCAAGTTGCCAGTGGGGTGCTGGTAAACGTTTAACAACCAGTGCTCCAGTCCATAACTATCCATATTTGTAACATTTGTCCCGCAATGTAAGTATTCTCACCATAACCAATTTCAAGCTACCAATATGAAATCACTGAATATTCAGATGGAAAGAGATGTATAAATCTGGCTTTTGCACACCTGAGTGTGTACACAGCTGAGTACATGTCTCTTTTAGGTGGCTTTAATCTGGGAATGTTCTTCAGTCTATCTTTTAGACAACAACAATTTTGAAGAATATGGTCCCTTTAAATAATTATCTTCTTTCAGGGTGCCTAGGTGGTTCAGTGGGTTAAGCCTCTGCCTTTGGCTCAGGTCATGATCTCAGGGTCCTGGGATCGAGCCCCACATCGGGCTTTCTGCTCAGCAGGGAGCCTGCTTCCCCTTCTCTCTCTCTCTCTCTCTCTCTCTCTGCCTGCCTCTCCACCTACATGTGATCTCTGTCTGTCAAATAAATAAGTAAAATCTTTAAAAATAAAAATTATGTTCCTCATCTGGGATTTGTCTAATATTCCCTGCTGATATTCAGTTTATGCATTTCCAGTCAGAATTTCACATGTAAGTTTTTCAGGGTATCACAACTGCAGGGCATACAATGTCCATCTGCTCCATATTTACAATGTTGTTTTTTATCACTGTGTCAGAGGATTAACTGATTGCTCTACTACATACTATTTTGCTCCTTATCTAAAGAGGAGACATGTTAGGAACTTGCTAAGATCTTTCTCCTCATTAAATTTTCCCTATCACTTTTCTGCTTAAATATTTAAATAGCAATACTTAGAACTCAAAAATGTTCATCATAAGCATGTTATTTAAAGAATAAAAACTTAGAACTCAAAAATGTTTATCATAAGCATGTTACTTAAAGAATAAAAACTGATATCTTCGACTCTGAAGAGAAATTTATGGATATAGATTAATATCCTACTGGGTATCAGAACTGAAAAATGGCAAAACTCTAGGCAATAAATTTTCAGAATGTTCTCTTTTTTTTAAATACTAAGCTATAGTATTATTTTTTTTTTAATTTTTATTTATTTATTTGACAGACAGAGATTACAAGAAGGCAGAGAGGGAGTCAGAGGAGGAAGCAGGCTCCCTGCTGAGCAGAGAGCCTGAGGCGGGGCTCGATCCCAGGACCCTGGGATCATGACCTGAGCCGAAGGCAGAGGCTTTAACCCACTGAGCCACCCAGGCGCCCCTTGGTATTATTTTTAAAGTGGTGTCAATAACACCTACCTTGCAGGGTTATTAGGAAGATTACAGATATATCATGTTCCCAGTAGAATACCTGCCATATTATAAGACTCAGTAAATGGTAACTAATGAAAATATATGTTGAAAATGGTTTATTTTCTCTCAGAATTGAAACAGCCCATTAAAAATATTTGAGAGAAGATAATGGTTTGGGAAAAATAGATCAAAATTAATTTCACGAAATAAAGATGAATGATTCTGTATATAGGGAGAACTTGGCCCATAAATGTGAGCGTGATGTTCAGGATCTCTAGTTAACCAGTGATCCAACACATTTTAATTGTTCTTGAGAAATATTGGGAGCTACAGGACAAATCTTAACAATTCTGCAAAAGTCCAAAATACCTTGGAAGAGGAGATCAAACATAAGAGGTAAGTTCCAAGGAACAAAATAGGGAGCACTGAAGACAAAAGAAATAAAAGAACAACTGGACTTCATCTAAACTTAAAACTCCTAGTCATCAAAGGACACCATTAAAAATGAAAAGTCAAACCAAGGATTGGAAGAATATATCTACAATGCATATCTGACCAATGACTTGACTCTTACATTAGTTTCCTATTGCTACTTTAACAAATTACCACAAACTTGATGATTTAAAGGAACATAAATTTATTATCTCACAGCTCTAGGTTGGAAGTCCAGGTGGGCTGGACTGGTTCCTCTGCTCTGGGTCTCCCATGGCCAAAATCAAGGTGTCAGCCCTCCAGAACTCTTATTGGAGGCTCTTGGGTCAAGTCCACTTCCCAGGCTCATTCAGCTATTGGCAGCATTTAGTTCCTTGAGACTTTTAAGCTGAAGTCCTCATTTCCTTGCTGGCTGTCACCCAGGAGCCTCTTTTAGCTCCTTAAGGCTGCCTATTTCTTTGTCACATGCCCCCTCCATCGTTAAGCCAGCAATGGTGTATCAAATAATTTTCTTCCTTCCAATCTCTCTGATTTTTTTTAGTTCTTCATCTCTTCTGAACCAGAAAGAACCAGAAAGTTCTCTGGTTATATGGGCACATATAATGAGACTAGGCCCACCCAAATGATCTAAAGTGATTTCCTATTTTCAGGTCCTTACCCTTAATTCTGTCTTCAAATCCTTTTCCCTATATATTGTAACATGCATAAAATCCAAGGATTGGGTCATGGACATTTTTGGGAAGCCACTCTATCTACTATGCACTTATAATCAAAATATATAAAAATCATATGCTACTTAATAAAACAATCCAGTTTTCTTTTAAGGTGCAAAAGATTTGATTCTTGATACAACACCTGAATTAGCACATGGAAACATCATCAAAATCATTCAGCATCAGGGAAATGTAAATTAAAACTACATGAGCTATTTTACACTTCACTTCATACCCACTATAATAATTAACAAAGTTGGTGAGAATGTTGAAAACTGGAATGCTCATACACTGCTGGTGTCAGAATACAAAATAATGTAATCATTTTGAAAAACAATGTGACAGCTTTTTTGTTAAACTTATACTTGTCATATGATATGGCAACTCCTCCCCTAGGTACTTATCCAGAAGAAAGGAAAGCATAAGTGTACAAAAAGACTTGTATTTCCATGTTCATAGAGATGTTGCTGATAATACTCAAGACCCAGAAACAATCCAAATGTTGATCAACAAGTGAAGGAACAAACTATGGTGAACCCATACTAATCTACTTAGCCACAAGAAAGAACTACTAATGCATGCAATATCGTTGAATCTGAAAAACACTACATGCAGTCAAAGCAGCCAAACTGGTACAAGGATTTATTATATGAGTTCACTTACATGAAGTTCAAGAACAGAAAAAAAAAAAATTCATCTTCAGTGAAAGAAATCAGATCAGGGTTGCCTCTGGAGGGTAGGGTTTGGAAATTGATAGGAAAGAATCACAAAAGAACTCTCTGGTAATGAAAATCCTCCAGTATGAATTGGGATGACTGCTACATGTACGTATACATCTCTCTAGTACATCAAACAGTACAGTTAAGATCTGTGCATTTTACTCTAAGTAAAGTATACTTCAATAAAATCTTTTTAAAAGTGTAACAGAGGAGGAGCAAAAGCCAAGCTGAAAAGTAAGCTTAATAGCAAGCTTGTTAATTGTTGAAAATTTTGTGTCTGTGATAATCTTTTGTTGGCCTGATTTGTCAGCTTCTGAGAGAAGTGTATACGAATATCTCTTTATAGTTGTAGGTTTGTCCATTTTTTTCTGGTATTTTTCCAGTGGCTGTTTTTCCATTTCTTGGTTTTTTTGACCTGTTTCATGGTTTTGCTTTGTCTCTCAAAGATATATTACTAACTTAGTTGTTTTTTGTTGTTGTTACATTCTTATTTTTGTTTTAAATATTCAAGCTAATAAGTTTTTTAATAGGAAAGTTTAATCTACTTCCATTTATTCTGCATCTTTAGTTCCTTCATTTGTCAAAGAGGAGATCTTAACTCACCTCAAAATGATCAGAGAATATTAGATAATCCTTAACACAGTGTTTTCCTGGAATATTGTACACAATACAGTTTATTTCATTTATTTATTCAATAAATATTTATTATGCTTCCTTTAAGTGTTAGACACTGGGTAGATGATAATATGACAGTTAAGGTTCTATCTTCACAGAAATTCTTTTCTTTTTTTTTTTTTTTTTTTTTTTTACATATTAGGTCTTTATTATTTCAAACAAGATGATGAATACTTCTTTATATTGATCTAGAAAATAAAACTGGTATCAGGCTACTCCTCAATATAATTTTTACATTTAGAATGTTTTACTTTGGAATTTGGGATTTCTTTTTTTTTTTTTTTTTTTTTACTATCAGGGGGGGGGGAGAGCGAGCACAGGCAGACAGAATGGCAGGCAGAGGCAGAGGGAGAAGCAGGCTCCCTGCTGAGCAAGAAGCCCGATGTAGGACTCGATCCCAGGACGCTGGGATCATGACCCGAGCCGAAGGCAGCCGCTTAACCAACTGAGCCACCCAGGCGTCCCCAGAAATTCTTTTCTAATAGCAAAAACTGAAAAGTGAGTAAATATACCTAAGTAAAATAAATGCAAAAAATATAAGGGGAAAATGTCAAGATTTAGACAGAAAAGTATGTGGGAAAATCCTCAAGAATGTTCTGGAAAAAATAAAAATTGGGAATAGGGTTTCCATAAGAATAACTTACATATAAAAAAAAATATATGGGCGGGGCGCCTGGGTGGCTCAGTGGGTTAAGCCGCTGCCTTTGGCTCAGGTCATGATCTCAGGGTCCTGGGATCAAGCCCCACATCGGGCTCTCTGCTCAGCAGGGAGCCTGCTTCCTCCTCTCTCTCTGCCTACTTGTGATCTCTGTCTGTCAAATAAATAAATAAAATCTTTAAAAAATATATATATGGGCAAATATATACACACAGACACACACACACAAACACACACACATATAAAAGCTGAGGTTAACATTAAATAAGAAGAATCAATGAAACAAGATGGGATTGGTAGGGAGACAAACCATAAGTGACTCTTAATCTCACAAAACAAACTGAGGGTTGCTGGGGGGAGGGGGTTTGGGAGAAGGGGGTGGGATTATGGACATTGGGGAGGGTATGTGCTTTGGTGAGTGCTGTGAAGTGTGTAAACCTGGTGATTCACAGACCTGTACCCCTGGGGATAAAAATATATGTTTATAAAAAATAAAAAATTTTAAAAAAAAGTTCTAAATTCTAAAGGCACTTGTAAAATTTCAGTCAAATACCTAAAGTGGTTATTCCCGTGCTGGGAGTGAAAGTTCACGAAGATGAGGAAGACTTCTAAGCAGTTCAGTTAACTGGGTTTCCTGTCCTTACTTATATTAGCTCACTGGGAGACCCAGGAAATATTATTGTACATGGAGAAAGCTCAAATGAAAAAGAACCAAGAGCTTCTGTTTTCTAATTCCATGTAGGCTCACTTGAGCTGTGCTCAAGCTCATGGTCAGCAATTACCTACAAATCAAGTGAACTACATTTCCAAGCATTGGATTAAGATAAGAAGTACACAGTTGCATCCCATGTTAGCTACCTTTCCCATATCAATGTGCTACAAAAGACTAACTTCTACTTTGCTAGTTTACCCTGTGGAAGATTAAAATCTAAGCTAGAAGGACATTTTAAAGATAATCTGTTTCAAACCCTCTACTTTTACAGATAAAGTGACAGACTGAGAGGCAAGGCAACTTGTCCAGAGTCATACAACCAAAAAGTCAGGACTCTTCAGTAATCTTTCTACCCAACTCACTGGCAAATGGAAAGAACTATGTAAGACTTCCATAAACCTACCATTTTAGTAGTTTATGTCAACCCCAGAGAACAAAACTCCTCCGTAATATTTATAAATCGGTCAACACGGATGATAGCAGTAATGTGAATGAACAAATACAATCACATTACACAAGGCATATTACATTTCCTTAAAATGGTGACCAATAGGGAAACCTTGTAAGCCATAATTTATTTTCCCATGAAACTCTAGTGTAGTAGAGGCCTGATGCCAAATACTAAATGGCAATAACCATAAATATGGTACTTATATGCTCTAAGCATAATGCATTCTAAGATGCATCTAAATTGATTAAACAAGGCAATTCCGGTTTTGAGTACCTGAAACTGTGCATCATAATATATAATTATAATATGCTATATAAAGATAATTTTATTTTAATCTTATTTCCATTAGTTTATTATTTTAATTTTATTTACTCTTTCCTTAATATAGTGCTGTAATTTTACTAAAATAGATTAGAGGATAAAGGAGAATCCTACTCACCAAAACCCAACAGTCCTCCCGCCCCGCCCCTCCGCCAGCAAAGAGCATCCTTCACCAAATGCATCATAGTGAAAGTGGAGTTTCCAAGAATTTTTTGCAGTAGATTTCTTAGGGAAAAATCTGGTCCCACTCCATGAATTTAGAGGCATTAATCAAGGAATGTCTTTTCTGCCACCCCCTTTGTTTTGGTTGTAAATAATTTGTGGTTAGACATATTTAAAGTCCCTGGGCTTACTGGGGCCATCATTGCATCAGCATTAAAATGTTCTTCTTCATTCAATAGTTTCATCTCAGAATTAAATGTTCATGCTTCGTAAGGCATACCTTGCTCTAAAATGTACTCTGTGCAAAGAAATTTAATTAGTATCCTTTATTACTTCTTAGTAGTGCAAAGCCCCCAAAATTTCATTTAATCAGTGATCACATTCCAAGAAAAGTAAATGTGTTTTCATCATGAATCTCTTAATGCAAATAATTTCTGATCTGGTCTACAACCTAAATGGAGAATATATATACGTGTATGGGTGTGTGTCCTTAAGATTCAGAAGCAGTGATTTTCACATGAAGATGCCAAAAAAAGTATGTCCAAGGATACTGCGATGATTGTTTGATGACAAGCTAGCTGACAAATGTCAATGCTTACAGGAGTCATGTAATGGCATTTAATAAGAACTGTATGCATTTCTGAACATTATTTACTTAATCTTTAAAAGGCAGAATTTCTAATATTTCTAAGCCAACTTAAGTCTTATTTAAAACTTAATACAGCACAGAACATATTTTTAAGGCTACTATGAATTTCTAATCATTTATTTTCTTGATCAAATAACTGTATGTATTTCTGAGATGTAAGCAAAAGCTTCAATGTTTTAGGATGTATTAAAATGGTTGCAAATTGGAAAAAAAAAAACAAGAAGTCATGTAAAACATGCTTAGGAAAGATTAGAGAAAAAGTCATGTGGATTATAAGATTGGAATTAACCACTGAATATGATTTTTAAAAAAACCTTCTAAAGACAACAGATGGAATTAAAAATAAGACTGCCATAGGAATTAAACAATAAAAGTACCAGAGATGAATAACTAATAGGTAGCAGTGAATATGGAAGAAGAGAATGTGAGCAATGGTACAATTTTGAGTATTGCAAGGCATGACAATTCAAAATATAAATATACTAAATGCTACCATAATGCACAACTTTCATCTGACCTACTGTCAAAACCCTGTATTTATAAAAGCAGCTTATAAGAATAATATTGCCAAGAAAGGCCATTGTGAATATAATTGAACGTATAATCCAGCAAGGCACTGCCATCAGAGCTCTCAGCCCCTGAATCCAGTCATGGCCAACTGTACCTTATTTTCTCAAAATAAGGTATTTCTCGACAGTAGGTGTTGACTACCAATAGGGAGAAATCACATAGCATTGTTATCAAATGAATATGCCTTAACAGTTAACGTTTTAGTAATAACTACTAATAAAAATAATGAATCATAACCATCACTACAACATTGTTTATTGGCCTTTTGCAATGACTATGATATGGAGCCATACAGTTAATAAGGGAAATCTTATAAGCTACTATGATTAAATTTAAATAATCAAGGGAATGCTGTCCTTCAACTCAGCACATTGGAATTATATAAAATATAAAATCAGTAATAAAGTGCTAAGGCTAGGTAATAATTACATGTTATATAATATTAAATAAAATACATGGTATTGTTATCATTCATTATAATATTATCCCCATGTAGTCTAAATCCTTTGGAGATAGTATCTTTTTTTTTTTAAAGATTTTATTTATTCACTTGACAGAGATCACGAGTAGGCAGAGAGGCAGGCAGAGAGAGAGGAGGAAGCAGGCTCCCTGCGGAGCAGAGAGCCCGATGTGGGGCTCGATCCCAGGACCCTGGGATCATGACCTGACCGAAGGCAGAGGCTTTAACCCACTGAGCCACCCAGGCGCCCCGGGAGATAGTATCTTTTATAATCACCAAAACAACTCTAAAATATAGTAACTACCACCTTCGGTCTGTGTAAGATGAATTAAATATAGCAGCAATAAATTGTTATCGTTAGGGTTGTTAATTTTCCATATAATTTGTGCCTATTTTATGCAAGATCCTAGAAACTTTATTAACACTATCTAAATTATCAACACAATCCTGCACAATAGTAATTATCATCCATATCTTACAGTTGAAAAATCTGAGACTCAGAAAAATAAATCAACTTACCCAAAACCACATCATTTATAGGTGATGGAACTAAATTTTTTCTTATTGTTTGATATAACCACTTTAACTAATTTAAGTAATATTACTTCTGATTCACATTGTTTCTGTATTGCCTAAACCAGGTACAGAATAAAATTACTCTGTTATTGTCAAAGCCCCCCTTTGGGCCTCTCTTCTTCCTAGCCCACATTCACTCTTTGCAATGAGTGATCTCTCTACCATCCATTCCATGCCTCCCTTTGTGTGAATGTGGTTCCAGAGGCACAGGCTTCAGGTGAAGAAGACATCACTCTCTTATTCTGACCACAGGACTGATCTCAGGTAGGTGTGTGACTTAAGTCAAACTGGGAATTCGCTGAGGACTCTGGAATAGTGATTATTATATTCTGAGTAATGAAGGTGTGGATGTAATGCACAGTAGCTCTTTTGGTACCATGAATACAAAAATAACCCACAGAAGAGGGCTGAAATGAGAGACTCATTAAAAAGAGGAGCTTGAAAAGACTCCACTCCAAAACTGCTAGAACTTGTACAGGAATTCAGTAAAGTGTTAGGATATAAAATCAATGCACAGAAATCAGTTGCATTTCTCTACACCAACAACAAGACAGAAGAAAGAGAAATTAAGGAGTCAATCCCATTTACAATTGCACCCCAAACCATAAGATACCTAGGAATAAACCTAACCAAAGAGGCTAAGAATCTATACTCAGAAAACTATAAAGTACTCATGAAAGAAATTGAGGAAGACACAAAGAAATGGAAAAATGTTCCATGCTCCTGGATTGGAAGAATAAATATTGTGAAAATGTCTATGCTACCTAAAGCAATCTACACATTTAATGCAATTCCTATCAAAGTACCATCCATCTTTTTCAAAAAAATGGAACAAATAATTCTAAAATTTATATGGAACCAGAAAAGACCTCGAATAGCCAAAGGGATATTGAAAAAGAAAGCCAAAGTTGGTGGCATCACAATCCGGACTTCAAGCTCTATTACAAAGCTGTCATCATCAAGACAGCATGGTACTGGCACAAAAACAGACACATAGATCAATGGAACAGAATAGAGAGCCCAGAAATAGACCCTCAACTCTATGGTCAACTCATCTTCGACAAAGCAGGAAAGAATGTCCAATGGAAAAAAGACAGCCTCTTCAATAAACGGTGCTGGGAAAATTGGACAGCCACATGCAGAAAAATGAAATTGGACCATTTCCTTACACCACACACAAAAATAGACTCAAAATGGATGAAGGACCTCAATGTGCGAAAGGAATCCATCAAAATCCTTGAGGAGAACACAGGCAGCAACCTCTTCGACCTCAGCCGCAGCAACATCTTCCTAGGAACAACGCAAAAGGCAAGGGAAGCAAGGGCAAAAATGAACTATTGGGATTTCATCAAGATCAAAAGCTTTTGCACAGCAAAGGAAACAGTTAACAAAATCAAAAGACAACTGACAGAATGGGAGAAGATATTTGCAAACGACATATCAGATAAAGGACTAGTGTCCAGTATATAAAGAACTTAGCAATCTCAACACCCAAAGAACAAATAATCCAATCAAGAAATGGGCAGAGGACATGAACAGACATTTCTGCAAAGAAGACATCCAGATGGCCAACAGACACATGAAAAAGTGCTCCATATCACTAGGCATCAGGGAAATACAAATCAAAACCACAATGAGATATCACCTCACACCAGTCAGAATGGCTAAAATCAACAAGTCAGGAAATGACAGATGCTGGTGAGGATGCGGAGAAAGGGGAACCCTCCTACACTGTTGGTGGGAATACAAGCTGGTGCAACCACTCTGGAAAACAGCATGGAGGTTCCTCAAAATGTTGAAAATAGAACTGCCCTATGACCCAGCAATTGCACTATTGGGTATTTACCCTAAAGATACAAACGTAGTGATCCAAAGGGGCACGTGCACCCGAATGTTTATAGCAGCAATGTCCACAGTAGCCAAACTATGGAAAGAACCTAGATGTCCATCAGCAGATGAATGGATCAAGAAGATGTGGTATATATACACAATGGAATACTATGAGCCAACAAAAGAAATGAAATCTTGCCATTTGCAACAACATGGATGGAACTAGAGCGTATCATGCTTAGAGAAATAAGTCAAGCGGAGAAAGACAACTATCATATGATCTCCCTGATATGAGGAAGTGGTGATGCAACACAGGGGCTTAAGTGGGTAGGAGAAGAATAAATGAAACAAGATGGGATTGGGAGGGAGACAAACCATAAGTAACTCTTAATCTCACAAAACAAACTGAGGGTTGCTGGGGGGAGGGAGGTTGGGAGAAGGGGCATGGGGTTATGGACATTGGGGAGGGTATGTGCTTTGGTGAGTGCTGTGAAGTGTGTAAACCTGGCGATTCACAGACCTGTACCCTTGGGGATAAAAATATATGTTTATAAAAAATAAAAAATTAAAAAAAAAAAAAAAGAGGAACTTGAACTCTTGAACAACCAACCAAAACCAAACCAGGCCTGAAGATTATAAACTTTTCAGATGTGAAAACCAATACAACTTCATATTGTTAGAGCCAGTTTGGGTTGGCTCTTCTCTTAATTATAATCAAAAGCATCTTGTAAACTCTCTGCTCATTTGTTCAGCATATCACCATCCACTTCCTTCTCTGTTATAAAGATGAGCTTAAACCACATTCCTAGAGTCCTTCAGAAATATGTCATACTAAAGCTGTGGTCCCAGGAAGGAAGGGCTGTGCAGTATGACAACCTGGCACGTGTCATTCAAGCTGCAGGAAGTTACATGTCCTATAAGCAATACTGAGTGAAACTCAAATAGAAGTTCAGCTGCCAGGAGTCCAGTGACTTTAAGTTAAGGATCACCAGCACTAGTTTATTTCCTTAAATATCTTTCAAAAAGTTCTTACTGAAAGCACCTCTTCTTCCACCTCATCCTACCCCTAAATTCACCCAAAGTCTCATGAATAGAAAGCAATGCTGATGATCAAAATCCAAGCCTTGGACTTCACAATTTCTATGAAACCTATCGACCAAAGGCTTAAAAGGAAAATGAGGTCAAAATCTAGGTCAGGGTAGAACAGTGCTCCCAGGCCCATATTCTAAAACCTGGATCCTTCCACATAAACAGGTCAGTAGTCAAGAATTATAAAATAAAATCAAGGAGACTTCCTTAAAACATTTTAATATACTGGGGGGAAAAAAGCATTGCTAGAAACCCTATTGTTCCATTCCAAGAGTATCTATGGTAACCATTTTGAGCTGCTAACTTTACAGATAGTTATTTGTGTCACCAGCTGACGGCGTTGTCCAGCCACTCCTTAATATTGTCTAGACACCTTTCCCTTGGATTTCCTTCAGAATGTTCCCTGGCATGCTTGCCTCGTAAATTTCCACTCTTCCAATTTCGATTGTGGTACTTCCATTAGTTAAAGTACAGCTTTCCCATTAGCTAAAGTACAGTTAAAGTACAGCATTGCACTTGATTTACTTCCCCTGATCATTTCAAACAGCCCAAGTACTATTACTATTTCATACTGCAACCTAATGTTATAGTAATCTAATTCTTTATGGTCTCAATTTGTTCATTTTTTTGAAAATGTGTTCTTATGCCTAAGGCACAAATGAGTTTACAAATCCTACTAGAACCAGACTATAAGCTTCTCAAGGGCAGAAATAGTTTTGCCAATGGGTTGCTTCAAGTAGACTAGAAGGAAGGAAGACAGAACTGCTAGAATAATAATCCCTGCAACCTCCTGTTTAATTACTGCGGGCTGGCTATGTCTTTTGCAAACTTTCGATTCCTGCCAGCTGCCTCTTGCCCACACAGTCCTCTCTGTCCTCAGTTCTGATAACTATATTTTCTTTCTGCCCTTCCAGGCCTAGGATTAATAACACAGACCTAGGGGCACCTGGGTGTCTCAGAGGGTTAAGCCTCTGCCTTCGGTTCAGGTCATGGTCTCAGGGTCCTGGGATCGAGCCCTGCATCAGGCTTTCTGCTCGGCAGGGAGCCTGCCTCCCTTCCCTCTCTCTGCCTGCCTCTCTGCCTACTTGTGATCTCTGCCTGTCAAATAAATAAATAAAATCTTTGAAAAAAAATAACACAGACCTAGGAGTACCACATAAATCCCACTTTCTCTATCCCTTGCCTATTCCTTTGTAAAAAGCTCTCTCAGTAAACTGTCGTCAAATTATCTCATTGTGTGCCACCTGTTGCCCTCTGGTGAGATGGCAACTGCTCTTTATGCAATATGATAACACAAAAGCAGTTCCAAATATCAGTGACTTATATTCTGAATATAGGTTCAGGGATAAAATATGCATTTATAATGCTTCAAATAAATAAAGTAGTATGCAATAAAATGGTTAAGGGCATCGAACAGAAAAGGGAACATTAGTAGTATCTACAGTCTAAATTGGTATTTCTTGATGACCAGTTAAATGCATTCCATTGGTCTGGGCTCTGGCAGTGATGTGCTGGCGCCAACGTGCATTTGTAGGGCTGAGAGTGGACACCTTCATCCCACTCTGGGTTTAGCAATATCATACTGGTGGCTTGACACTGGCCATAGTGGCAGTATTTACACCACAGAAATTGGCAAATGCTACAAATCAGGGGTTGTCTTTGGGAGAGCTGTTAACTAGCACATCACTATCCTGTGTGGTTCATGTAAAAGTTGCTGCATTGTCTGCAACCTCACATAGGACAGTTTGGCTTCATTTGGGCTCTCTCAAAAGTACAGCCTGAGATAAGGACTTGGGTGCAGGTAGCATATTTGAGAGATGATCGCATGGGAAGTTGGGATGATCCCAGAATGATGAATTAAGGAATGAGGGACAGCCAATTAAAAGATGAATTGATCTGTTTTCACTAGAGGCAATAGGGCTCCATCTTATGTGGACCTCTACAAAACAGTATAGAAGGTGCTGACAGTAAAATCTAAGGTCTACAAAGGCAATGTGGCATGAGGCACAAAACTAACTCATACATTAGAATCTTCCTGGTCCTGTAACAGAGTGAACTTGAGAAAGAGACATTTCTATTCCTGAAATATGGAACTACAAGGCCAGGACTATTTCATTAAACAAGATGATCTATGTGAAAGAACTGAATGTGAAAGAACTGAAGCATGAAACTCTCCACTTCATTTTAATACTTACTCTGTCCTGAAACTGTGTTAGAAGTTAATAATATGTCTATTAGAGAAGAGAGGAAACTCACCTCGCAAGGCCTCAGATGAGAAAGGAAAAGTGGTAAGTGAATGTCACCAAGGTCAACCATCTGCTTATTAAAGAGAGAGTCAGGTTTCCTTGCCCCCAGGAAGCTGTAACCTGGCCATGTCCACAGATCTCTCCAGTGAATTAACTTCTGTTTTTCTTTATTTAAGGGGGGAGGGGTAGCACAGGTCTCTACTCTTTGGACATTGGACACAAGAGGAAAAAGCCTCCCCAAAAGAAGGCTAAGGATCCCAAATGGTGCCTGACTATAAGGGGCTTTACAAGAAAGGCAGGAGGCTGGGAACACTTTGGTTTTCCTGCCCCAGATGCATTGCCTTCTTCTCAATGCATCTGGAAGATCCAGTTAATCAATTAGAAGATGGTCAAAAGAGTTTTTTCCTCCCTAATACTAACAGAAATTTCTGATGCAAAGGGCTCTTGCTATTCTGTATCATTAATAATTTTAAAGAAAGAAGCAGAAGAGACTTTGGAAGATGGTTGTAGAGACTGAAAACTTAGGGCCAGTGGCCTGGGTTTATCCCAGAGATGTGCTGAGGGAGCTGTAGGGTTTGTGTGTGTTTGTTTCTTCCAGTAAATATTTTGTTAGTATTTACCTCATGCCAGGCACTGCCCTGATTTCTGGAGATAAAATAGTAAACAAAATAAACACATACATGGACTTTTTTTTTTTCATTTTTTTATTATCTTCTATAGGAGAATCAAACTGTCCCAAGTTGTTCTTAAGGCTGTTTCCACATTTTCGTGGTGTTCTCCGGCCCCCTTCCTGTGTTTCTTCCTGCCATAGAATCACCAAGTAATCCTCTTTGTAGCTCACCTGCTTCTAGCCTTCTTCCTCCCCTCCACCAGCTCTGCAAACTGGCAGAAGGACCAATTTACTTAAGGAATGACTTCTAAAATTTTCAGAGATCTATAATTAAGATGGGTCTATGCAATTTGCAAGGACAAAGAAATGAGTGATTGACTCATGTAGAAATCAGTAGAATATTAAGAAAGAAATGACAAACATTTTGGAAAACAGGTTAACAGTGCTATGGACTGATAGACTTTTCCATTTTGCTTTTTAGAGCCTGAGAAATATTCTAAACAATATTATGCAATAAATAGAGAAGCAATAATAACACAAATTAGCCCCTTTGAGGGAAGCCAGTTCTATCTGGCTTCCTCACTGGCTGGTGATTTAGTTTCCCTTCGAATTGAGGGTACTGCTCTGAACCTCAGTTCAGACAGGCTGCTTGACCCTGGCTGGCCTCTCTCCAAGAAAGGCTGGATTGAAGACTCTAGGGAGGGCCTTAACCTCTACATGGATGGATTTTGCTTACAGTTGTCTGGCATTGAGCACTGCCTCTGCCTAGAACTTGCCAATACTAGACCCATACCTAGCAGGTTGGGGTCCTGGGCTACTAATGATTGTAATTTAAAATACAACAACCTTTCTCTCTACTTAGTTGCTATCCAAGTTCTTCGGGACCAGCTCTGAAGAGCAGCTCAGTCTTACCTCAGTTTTACCCCTCCCTGAAGACTCACTGCCTTTTTTACATCATGTCTTATTTGAGGCACTCCCTGCCCCTTGACAAAGCTAAAGCGTCCCTAGATGATGGTTGTGACTGAGCTTGGAATTCACACTTGCTATTTTCATTCCTAATGTAAAGCCTCTCCAGGGTCATCCATCACTGGTCCTAGAGTCTGAAAAAGGCAAGAAAACAGTAGTGCATAATTTCCTAATGTAGTAAGATGTTAGAAAATTAAACTAACCTGGGCAGAGCTCCGGAGATTTTTGCATTCAAATTATGGTACTGGGACAAAATAAATGCTTCAGAAAAGGTTAGACAATGGCCATTCTCTGTGAATGCTACTGGTTTTAAGTTAAGTGGGTCCTACTATTTGATCTTTAAGTGCTTTTTGAACTCTTTGGCTAAATACGAAACTAAATGGCTAAGGAATATATTGCATCACTTATCTATTCCTGCATGATAAGTCACCCTGAAATTTAAGACAATAAGCACTGTTTATTATGTTCATGAATACATAGTTTGAGATGGCTTGGTGGGAATTGTTCACCCACACTCCATTCAACTCAACCAGGGGATGGAGGAGCCATTTCTAGAATGGCTGACTGCTATGGCTGGCTCCTTTGTGCTGATACTGGCTGATTGCTTAGCTGGAGCTAGGAGCCAAGGATCATGGTTTCTTTCAATGTGACCTCACTGTGGGCTGCTTGAGCTTCCTCACAGCACAACATCCTGGATGTTCTGAAGGACACACTTTTATAACCTAGCCTCAGAAGTCACATAGCACTTGCTTTCATTTTACTTTATACATTGAGACAATTACAATGGCCCATCCAGGTTCAAGGAGGAGGGATGTGGACTTTACCTCTTAAAGACTTGCTTGTCTTAAAGACTATCTTGCTTGTCAAGATACCAGAACATATGCGAAAGGAATTTCCTGCTATGCACGAAAAATAAAATCTGCACAAATCTCAAATGATCTTTATGAAACCTGATTGCAAAAACTTTGGCCCATAAAAAGAAATCAGTCACAGACAGGTATTTGCAAGTGAACTAATTGAATAGCATTGCTCAAATGCGGTTGAACATTCACAGCAAAGGTGTGGGTTTTCCTCTTTGGAGATCCATTAAACTGCTACAGAAAAACTCTTGATCCTTGAGTGGTAGGCCAAATATTTACAGAAACATGAACAATAACAACTCAAATTATCTTCTACATAAGAAAAGAAATATGAAGATAAGTGAATATAGTCAACAATTCACAATATGCTTCGGATCTCAAAGAAACACGAGGAAGACATGAAGCAAAATAGAGAAGAGAAAAAGAAAGAAAAGAGAAAAAGAGGAGGAGAAAAGGAAGTGAGGGAGGGAGGGGGAAGGAGAAAATTAGAAGAAAGAAAATTATATAGCAAGAGAGAAAGGCAGCAACAGGGAAAGGCAAGAAGTGCCATGTTGTCAACATAATACAAGATTTCCCCAGGTACTATTTTGAGCAACAGCCAGATTCCAGGTGCCACAACTCCAGCACATTCTTTTTCAGCACTCCACCTTCCTTTCCCATAGCCTGATTTCCTAGAATTCCGAGCAAGGAGAACTGGGCAGCCAGTAGCAATCCTTTACCTTGTTCAGTGAAGGAAGTTCAGTGACATAAACCCTAGTGGTTTCAAAGATTCCAGGAAGTGAAAAATAACTCTGTATTAGAATATGATCAGAAAAGTGGATACTATATGATACCCAATATCCATCCACTCCAGGAAGAATTCACATGACTCTAAGTATGTTCATTGACTCAAAATATTTGAGCAGATTTTATTTTCATGTAACAGCTTTCACTCTGAGTGACATGAGGAACCAATAGAAAGTGTGAGGCAGAGAGCATGGATCTAAGTCAAGTTTTAAAATAATTACTCTGCAATGTGGAGAACAGATTATGGTCAAGTGGTGAAGCTGGACAGAGTAACAGACAGGTAAGGTAGAAGCAAGAAGGATACTTGAGAAGCTCTTGCAATAATCTAGCCAAAGGGTGATGAGGGCTTGGAAAAGGATAGTACGAAGGCCCTGGTGAGATGTGGCTGAATTCAGGATTTTCTGATGTTACTAGAAATCCACATAATATTAACTTTTGTTAGTCCTATCTCGTTTTATCTCTCTAGGACTTTGGGCCCTAAATACCAACAATGGGGGCAGAAGTCAGTATCAGCTTAAGTAGAGTGAACTAATTAATGTTTATCAAACTTCACTGTATCTACAAATCTTCTGAGGTTCTTATTAAAATGCAGCCTCTGATTGAAAAGCCTGAGGGTGGGGCCTGAGATTCTGCATTTCTAAGTTCCCAGGTGATGTGATGATCCAGAGACCACAAAATGAAAGGGTAACCTATAAAATAGCAACTGGCTGTATACAATCTTGAACTTCTGGTGTAGATACTAAAAAAATCTCATATTCATTCGCAATTTCACCCAAAGTTTCTGAGGATAAATCATAGACATTCTGTTGTTGCTCTTTACATGTTGGCAAGTGGGCTGATGTGCAGACAGATTAATATGGTTTTCTATTTTGTTCCTTTTAATGAAAAGGCTGATTTTCAACTTACAGATGTTTATCTATGCAAAGGTTTCTTATACAAATTAGTAGCAATAAGTTACACAAGCTGAGCATGCATATAATTGTATAAAATGGCAAATTCAAAACTATGTATACATATTTAACTCTTAAAGATCACAACACAAATGTGAAGTCAGAGCTCATTAAATTAGAGACTGATTTAACCAAATGATTTGTGCAGCCATTACACAGGTGTTCCATTTCAGAAAGTATTAGAGCATAGTGCCGGGGGCCTCAAAGCTAATTTCTAACCTAGACTAATCATGCCAGGAATAATGAGCTGCCGTTACTGCCTTGTGAATCAGACCCTATGATATTTAAAATAATTAAGATCAAAGCCGAAGTAGAAGGTCACTGAATTCACCAGTCATAAAATGTTAGCACAAAACCAAAAGCTGTACTTGTTTGCTTAACAATCTTTAACGCTCAAGTTATAAAATGGCATTAAGAGGAACACAAATATCATCTCCAAAATTGTTGCTCTCCCCAAAGGAATTGCCGGCAAGCACAGAAGCCTCCCAATGAAAGGTTATTTAAAGTAAAGACGTTACTCAAAAGTCATTATAAGTATTAAAAAGACCAGGAAACTTAAGAGATGGACTGGCTGATGGGATCTATCAGCCTGCTGGCTTCAATCCCAATAAATGAACTGGGATGAAGATCTGCTTCCCATTTGTAGGTGGTGGGAAAGAAGTGTGAAGTGAATTGGTTCGTCCGGGCTGAGTTCCCAGGAAAAGGGTGTCTTTTCATACCAAGAACTCCCACCCAAACTGGCAGGGTGCTTCAAGCCAAAGATTTAGACAGCCAAATAAGTGCTAATTGAGTTAGAGGTTTGGTTAGGAAGTGGGTTAACAATTAAGTTCAGCTCAGGCCCTTTAATGGCCAACCACTAGCCTTGAGAAGCTTTGGTATAGCACACCAAAGGAGAAGAAGGCTTTCTAATCCACTACTAAGACTTTGACTGAAATTCCTAATCTTTGGCTGGAACAAGTGTGAGACAGTAGAGAGATAAGTGGCCCATGGTGACAGAGGCAGAGGAAGTTATGAAGTTGATACTGAGGATGTGTCTATTCACAAGATTCTACTAGAGATATGCAAGTCTGCAGAACCACAATGGGGAACTCCAAGAAAAAGAATTTCATCCTTAAAAGAAGACAACACTTGTCAATGGCTTTATGTTGCTGTTTTCTGTGGCCAAGTTCTCAGCAAGTGTTACTACTAAAGAATCACAAAAACAGTATTTTAACAAATACTTTTCATCAGGCTTATTATTGCCAGACCATGTTCTTATTGCTTTCCAAACATTACTGGTTAACTTATAATTCATAACAAGTCTCTGAAATAAATATCATCATCAATTTACAAATTAGGAAACTGAGGCAGAGAGAAGCCCAAGAACTAGTAAGTGGCATACCTGGGATTCAGAAATGTTGCATGAGGCATCTATCTGGGTTAAAAAAAGATGGAATGTTACAGAAGAAAGGAAGAAAATATTTATTATTCTACTTGGAAGGAAGGAAGATATATAAAAACCCAAGGGAAAATTTAATAGGGCTCTTCACTGCCCTTTTCCCACAAGTACCAAAATGAAAGCCTATTAATAAAGCTTAAAACTGAAATTTAGTACAGATAAAAGCAATCCTCATTACCCAACATATAATTAACTGGAGAATTCACAGCTGTGGGACATTACAGGGGAAGGATGAGGCTTGCCGATTCAGGCTGCTGATTTTCAAACAAGGTGTTAAAACCAAGCCACCAGATCTCTTCAATGCAGGCTATAGCATTGGCCACTTTGCCATAGATGGTGGTGAGAATTCTGAATGTGGAAAACAGAGTCTAAGAGTCTTATGAAATAAAGAAACTGAAGATCAGCAGGTGTCCCCCTGCTAAGCAAAATCTGCCCTTTCACACATTCACTCCATTTCCCCTTGCAACTTTACTAAAGAAGACTGTTCAGTCTTCCTTCATTCTCAGACAAGACCAAGATCAGCATTCTCTTTTCTCCTCATGGCCTTCCAAGTTTCTGCCAAACTCCTTCTCAAAGCCTTACAACAACTAATTCCATTACTGCTTGTCCCTCCACAGGACTGATACCTACTGGCTCCCAGAATACTCCCTCCCTCAACTGAGGACTTTGGTACCAGGATCACAGTCTTTGTAGATCACCATAGCTTTTGCCAACTGGTGACATCCTAGTAGACAATACAGTCATTATCAGATACCTATGGTGTTCTGTCTGCCTGAACCCAATACTAAAATTTCTAATGCCTTTGCTAATCTACTTCCATGAATATAACCTGAATTTCAGGATTGTTCCACTTCTGAAATTTTAATTCCAGCTAACCCTTCCTTCTGAGCACATTCTTCCAATTTCTTCCCTCATTCATGATGTCCTCTAGTCCTAGTAGCTTTCCTTTTCCTCCATTCAAAGAGCTTCCTCTGGGCTTCTTTTCCTAAGCAGTCTTGTCATCCTGGTTTGTTCTTTTGATTTCTACTTTACCTATTAGCTCCTACTTCTTGTCCTTTTACCATAATTCTACCTAGATCAATCCAGCCACATGCTTTCCCTCCTTTTATACCCAGGCAGTCAAATACTGGTGGGAAAAAAACACCACGAAACTTTGCAGATGAGTGACACTGTTGAGAGGTACAAAACTTTGAAAACACATCTATAGAATTATAGTTTCCAGGAAACATGATTTAATCCCTGGCCTCTGGCAACAGTGACTAATTAGCTCAAGACCCCCTACCTCAGTGCCAAAGCTCATGGGAAGTCAGTCTCAACTCAGGTGGATAAAAGTATTATACTTGAGATAACGGGTACAATCCAAATTCTCTTCTACAATAAACTCTCAGGTTTAACCAAGTTATTTTATAGTTCTGGAATTTTACTGCATGCAATGCCATGTAAAATTAGTGACATTTGGGAGTCTTTTTTGCATTTTAGGGGAATTTGTTTGAAAAGAATTTGACCTATACTATTAAATAATGTGCTTAATGATGGGGTCCAAAGATGGTAATGAAATGGAGGTAAAAGACATGCATCACACAGCTGAAAGCTAAAATCACAGCTTCAAAGGGTTGAGGAACATTCTCAAGGTTTATGTTAAAATATCCTTTTATTTAACAATATTACTTTAAAAAAAAAAAAACCCTCCTGGGCCTGCATTAATTGTTGTCTCTCCAAAATCATCTTCAATTTCAAATTCAACTTTTTTTAATACTCCATTAAACAGCTCATAATATCTCATGTATCCAATATCACTTGCAATACAACTGAAGATTTCCACCTCTATTAATGATCTTTCTAAACATGATTAAACTCTTCCCTGCCATCTTAAGGATAATGTATAAACATTTAGCTATTTCTTTGTTAAAACTCAATTACATAACTTGTAACATCTGTTTGGCTGCCCAAAGAATTTTTATGATTCCCTCTGGGTTTTTGTCTTTATTCCCAAAGTTGAGGTGGCTAGAAAAATGTCCTACAAATAAATTTGTTGCTAAACCACAATAAATATGTGCTATTATCTCAGAGGTATCAGGAAGTTTAATAATGGCCTCTAAACATCTCCCTGAGTGTTGTCCCTTTCAGGTTAACTCTGGAAATAGTCTAAGATCTATGAAAAGTAACATATTCCACTCAATAATTTGAAAAATATCTCATATATAATTTTTAGAACTTCTCCTATCACTTCTGGTTTCAAACTAAGGATGATGTTTTCAATCCCAAAAAGTTGGCTTTTTTGACTTCATACTTGTTTGTAGAACCTGGTGAACAGGATAGGACAAAGTCAGGTGGCATTTCCACTCTGGGTTTTAGGTACTTTCAGCTCTCAGTGAGAGTGTAACCTCTGGCTTCTCTCTGCTCCTCCAGATTCCAGAGCCCCTGGTTCAAATGCTATAGCGCACATGAAAGAACTTTGAACAGTATAATAAGATTTATTAATGGAAGAGCAAAGCTAAATGACACCAGGAGAGCTTTTGGTGACTGGCAGGAACATTATTCATCTTCTACAACTTCTCATCTAATGTATGTCAGGCACTCAGTAAATGTTTAATGAACAAAAGCCCACTTTATATTGCTATAAAAGAATTAATAATATGAAACAATTCTGCCACAAAAGCTAGAAAACTCCTTCCTTATAAAATCTGAAGTATGTTCAAACCTGACTTGGTCACCAAAAACCTCTTCAGAAAGCAGAGTGAAAAAGCCTCAAAATTAGGCCAAAGGGGTTTTTCTCAGGAAATTGGTCAAATAACTGAAATTATCACCTCTTCAAGTCAACTTTCAGAGAGAAACTAATTTTAAAAAATTAGTTGCTCATCTATGTGAAATCCTAGTACACCTATCAAGATAAGTTACCCTGAAGACACAACACTAGAAAAATAGAAGTATTCACCATGTCAGAGAATTTATTGAAACAACTGAGGCACATTTAGCTTGCAAAAGAAAAAAAAATAAGGGGAGATATGGAAACATGATAGCTTCCAAATTAATTGTTCATAATGTAAAAGAGGGAAGAGATTTATTTAGGTCCAGGAGGAACAAGCAAATATAGACACAGATTTTAAGGAAGAGCATGTTAGCAACTGGACCTGCCTAGGAATGAGACAGGCCCTTTAGAGAAGTGACCTCCCTTTAATGGTATCAAATAACAAGGCAAAAGCAGCAGTCAGTGGGATTCCATAATACACCTAACCTGATGACTTTTCTTCAAAACATTAAAAAAAAAAAAAAAAAACCTTATCTTTGGCTATAACCCAGAAAACGAAGAGGACCAATGTGAGGGACAAGATGAATGATGCTCTTAGAACCCAGAGAACAGACATTTCTTCATTATATAAAGGTGACCAGCTGAGAACCAGGTGGCAAACACAACAGAGCTAACACTCCAGAGGGCTCCAGATTGGTGGCTTATAGCACACAAAACTAGAGCCCTTCTTTGCTCTAAGCACAGTAAATACTTACTGAATTAAAACATAGGCAGAAACTGAAGGCAGGCACAGTGAAATGGTGAGAAATGCCCTCCCTGACATTTCTAAATATGCCAGAGAAACTTTCAACCGCATGTTATAACTTTATAAATTATGTGTAAACATGACCTCTGAAAAAATGCCAAGGTCGATGAGGCTGAGAGTGACTTCTTTAGTGAATCATAGCTGGGACAGTCATTTTCAAACTCTGCATGCAATTTTCCACATCTTCTCCAAAATAAGCAGTGTACTGAGTACACACATGATCCAGGCTTCCTCCTGCCAGCTTCCCATCCCCCCATTACACATCACTTTCCCAGTAATATTTCTCTGCTTTGGTTCAGGATGTCCCACCCTACCATTCCTATTCTTTCTTTTCCCTTCCTATCCTTCACGACTAGAACTTCTATAAATCATTCACGGCATTCTACAGGCAATTTACAAATGAAAAACCAACCTCAAATCCTACCCATTATTTTATGCTTATTTTGATTTCTGCCTCTGATATACTGACTCCAACAAATGGAAGGGACTTGGGCAATTCAGTCCAGGTTTTTTTGCCTGAAATACTGCCTTAATCATATAAGTAACTACAGTTTCTGAAGCACAGACTTATTTAGGCAACTTCTATAATTGGCTTATATTAGTATTCCTATTTTTTTTAATTTTTTATTTTTTATAAACATATATTTTTATCCCCAGGGGTACAGGTCTGTGAATCACCAGGTTTACACACTTCACAGCACTCACCAAAGCACATACCCTCCCCAATGTCCATAATCCCACCCCCTTCTCCCAAACCCCCTCCCCCCAGCAACCCTCAGTTTGTTTTGTGAGATTAAGAGTCACTTATGGTTTGTCTCCCTCCCAATCTCATCTTGTTTCATTTATTCTTCTCCTACCCACTTAAGCCCCCATGTTGCATCACCACTTCCTCATATCAGGGAGATCATATGATAGTTGTCTTTCTCTGCTTGACTTATTTCGCTAAGCATGATACGCTCTAGTTCCATCCATGTTGTCGCAAATGGCAAGATTTCATTTCTTTTGATGGCTGCATAGTATTCCATTGTGTATATATACCACATCTTCTTGATCCATTCATCTGCTGATGGACATCTAGGTTCTTTCCATAGTTTGGCTATTGTGGACATTGCTGCTATAAACATTCGGGTGCATGTGCCCCTTTGGATCACTACGTTTGTATCTTTAGGGTAAATACCCAATAGTGCAATTGCTGGGTCATAGGGCAGTTCTATTTTCAACATTTTGAGGAACCTCCATGCTGTTTTCCAGAGTGGCTGCACCAGCTTGCATTCCCACCAACAGTGTAGGAGGGTTCCCCTTTCTCCGCATCCTCACCAGCATCTGTCATTTCCTGACTTGTTGATTTTAGCCATTCTGACTGGTGTGAGGTGATATCTCATTGTGGTTTTGATTTGTATTTCCCTGATGCCTAGTGATATGGAGCACTTTTTCATGTGTCTGTTGGCCATCTGGATGTCTTCTTTGCAGAAATGTCTGTTCATGTCCTCTGCCCATTTCTTGATTGGATTATTTGTTCTTTGGGTGTTGAGATTGCTAAGTTCTTTATATACTGGACACTAGTCCTTTATCTGATATGTCGTTTGCAAATATCTTCTCCCATTCTGTCAGTTGTCTTTTGATTTTGTTAACTGTTTCCTTTGCTGTGCAAAAGCTTTTGATCTTGATGAAATCCCAATAGTTCATTTTTGCCCTTGCTTCCCTTGCCTTTTGCGTTGTTCCTAGGAAGATGTTGCTGCGGCTGAGGTCGAAGAGGTTGCTGCCTGTGTTCTCCTCAAGGATTTTGATGGATTCCTTTCGCACATTGAGGTCCTTCATCCATTTTGAGTCTATTTTTGTGTGTGGTGTAAGGAAATGGTCCAATTTCATTTTTCTGCATGTGGCTGTCCAATTTTCCCAGCACCGTTTATTGAAGAGGCTGTCTTTTTTCCATTGGACATTCTTTCCTGCTTTGTCGAAGATGAGTTGACCATAGAGTTGAGGGTCTATTTCTGGGCTCTCTATTCTGTTCCATTGATCTATGTGTCTGTTTTTGTGCCAGTACCATGCTGTCTTGATGATGACAGCTTTGTAATAGAGCTTGAAGTCCGGATTGTGATGCCACCAACTTTGGCTTTCTTTTTCAATATCCCTTTGGCTATTCAAGGTCTTTTCTGGTTCCATATAAATTTTAGAATTATTTGTTTCATTTCTTTGAAAAAGATGGATGGTACTTTGATAGGAATTGCATTAAATGTGTAGATTGCTTTAGGTAGCATAGACATTTTCACAATATTTATTCTTCCAATCCAGGAGCATGGAACATTTTTCCATTTCTTTGTGTCTTCCTCAATTTCTTTCATGAGTACTTTATAGTTTTCTGAGTATAGATTCTTAGCCTCTTTGGTTAGGTTTATTCCTAGGTATCTTATGGTTTGGGGTGCAATTGTAAATGGGATTGACTCCTTAATTTCTCTTTCTTCTGTCTTGTTGGTGTAGAGAAATGCAACTGATTTCTTTGCATTGATTTTATATCCTGACACTTTACTGAATTCCTGTATAAGTTCTAGCAGTTTTGGAGTGGAGTCTTTTGGGTTTTCCACATATAGTATCATATCATCTGCGAAGAGTGATAATTTGACTTCTTCTTTGCCGATTTGGATGCCTTTAATTTCCTTTTGTTGTCTGATTGCTGAGGCTAGGACCTCTAGTACTATGTTGAATGGCAGTGGTGATAATGGCCTTCCCTGCCGTGTTCCTGACCTTAGCGGAAAAGCTTTCAGTTTTTCTCCATTGAGAATGATATTTGCAGTGGGTTTTTTCATAGATGGCTTTGATGATATTGAGGTATGTGCCCTCTATCCCTACACTTTGAAGAGTTTTGATCAGGAAGGGATGCTGTACTTTGTCAAATGCTTTTTCAGCATCTATTGAGAGTATCATATGGTTCTTGTTCTTTCTTTTATTGATGTGTTGTATCACATTGACTGATTTGCGGATGTTGAACCAACCTTGCAGCCCTGGAATAAATCCCACTTGGTCGTGGTGAATAATCTAGTATTCCTATTTTAAAGATAAGAAAACTTTCCCAAAACTGATCTTAGGAAGTGAGAAAAATGAGATTCAAGCTGTATCTATGCACTTTACAACTCAAGCAGTTAAATATTATACTACCTTTCAGTCAATCCCCAACAATTTAAAACTTCAAATTCATCTCTGGTTTCTCCCACTTTATTGTTCCTTCCACACAAGTGATAGGTAAACCTTGTTTCTCCTTTTATTCTCTTAGGGACAGTCTCATCTTTGACAATTCTAACACCACACCTGCTCAAAACATTGTAATAATTCCCTGTGGGCTCCAGAATGGAAGTCCACTAAAAAACAAACAAATAAAAACTGTTATTCAAGATCCTCAACATTATAGTTCCTCTACAATTTGAGAGTTACTGCCCACTATTTTTCTTGGATTTGGGTGACTTGACTTTGTCAGCCCAGACTGGAGACACATGGCATGAGAAGGGATTTTTCTTTTTATTAATTCACAAATTTATTTTTATGAAAAGGGAATATCTGAAATTAAAACTGATCTCGCCCATCTGGGATCCAAATCAACCTATTCACTCTCAGTAGAATGTTTCTCACACCCTCAGCCTACACAGCACATCTTCTTAGGAAGGCCTCCTCTCACTAAAGATGTTGGAATCCATACGCATCATTAAAAGCCTGGGCTTGTTTCTCTACCCATGTGATACAGTTGCTGACTTTCCGAGCAGAAGTTATTCCTTCTTCTTGCAGTCACTTAGGGTCAGTTCTACTTGCTCAGAGCTTTACAAATGTTAATGTTACTGACAATTGTTATATTTCCCATTCTTGATGTTAGCTTGATGTTAAGCTAAGAATGGAATTAGATCAGGCCTTATGGAATTTAACTGCCCATCCCTTTTTACATATCCTGGGCATTCAGTGAGTGTTACTAAATTAATAATTTAAAATGTGTAGAACATAAATTACTTTCTGGTATGGAGTCATATAAAAATTGGCTACAATTAAAAAAAGCTGATTTTCAATTTTACCATTTAAGAAACTGCACTCTACTGATTGTTCAAGTCAATACCAATTTTGATTCAAATACTCTCTTCCACAAATCCCATAAAATAGTGAAAACATCTTGGAAATTTCAGTGTTCGGCATTATTCACAAGAGCTAATAAAAACTCCTTTGTCTGACAACATATGCTGTCTTCTTGTTCAGAAATAAGGGTTTACATAGCAAGGCATGTTTACTAGAAGGTCATTCAGTTCATAAGCCATATTTCCTGCAGCAGTATAGAATAAAAGTCCCCAGAAAACAAGAAAAATCCTCACAGCTCTTCAAGGTCTTTATCTGATATAACCAGCTTTCTGTCTCAACTACACATTGCCCAGCTTGAGAGCAGGGACCATACTACTAGCATGTTCACAATTTCTTAATCTATCACAAAAATTTTCATTTGAGGAAGAGGCCATTTCACCTGACTCAAATAGAACACCAGCCCTGTTACCTGTCATTGGCCTAGAGGATCCTGGAAGATAATACTTCTGTTGCAAAGATAGAGATCAAACACCCACCACTCCTCCCATTCCCCTCCCCTAACTGCTCCTTTTCCCCCTATATCTCTCCCCAAAGGATGCTCCCAGCTTCTCCTAAGGAATAATTTTTGGTGAGTGAGTAGCAAAAACAGCATGGGATAGAGTGAGAGTCAGAGAGAGTCTTAGGTCCAAAGAATCACAGGGAATGTATAATATGCCCTGAGGTACAGTCTACAGGCTGCCTAAACAAAAGATTTAAAATAAAACCTAAAGAGAAATAAGCTAGTTAATTTAATAGTTACAGTTTCTATATTATCTTTAAATATGGAAAAGGAAGAAATAACACTTGAATAAATTTGATATGCAAGGTAGCTTCAACTCTGACAAAAGATTTGTACTTATACAGAGCAAGGTTCTATTATATCCGATTTTTTTTTTAATCAACTCTTTTTGCACATGTACAGAGGGATAATGATTAGAGATGGCCTTCTGTTTCAGAGTACTATATTCTGTAGTTTGGCACTAAGAGACAGTTTGCACCTGCTTTGTATCTCACCGAATTATCATCAAATTTGAAAGAACTCTAGAATTTATCCAGGAATATCATAATGAAGCAATATTCCTGGATATTGCTCAAAGGGTCTGATGATCAAATTGTAACATTCTAATAATAAAAACTGTCATAACTGAATGCCTAGTCTAAGCTACATATTATGTGTTTTATTTATCTAATCACCCAATCAACCCTTTAATGTAATAGAATCGTTACCATCCATACTTTACAGATGAGGAAACTGAGGCACTAGTAAGTGAAACGAATTGCCTGAGGTCAATGAGCAAAAGGTGATAATGCTAGAATTCTAATACAGTCAGAATTCAGAGCCAACATAAGTAACTAGTGTGTTATGTGTCCTTCTCAAACAAGAATTGCCAAGTGTTTAAAACTATCAACTGTTAAAAAAACGCCTGTTCCTGGTGGGGATTAGGACCAAAAAAGGTACCCACACATTACTCATGGAAATGTCACCTGATGCAGCTATCTTTAAAAGCAATGTGATAATGCTTATTAAAATTATTAGTGCGCACAACCTTTGATCTTGCAGCCCTACTCCCGGGAGTTAATCCTGTACAAGGGCAGAATGTTAAATTCTACTCTGCAAGGGGAAATGCCAAATAAATTGTGGCATGGTCCTACCATGGAAAACAACACAGCCCTTAAAAGCAAAGAGGCAGATCCACCCAGTCAGCTGACTCCAAGATAGTAAGCAAAAAGATGTAAGATATATCCAATTTTTGTAAAAACATGATTTGGAATTGAAGGGCAGCAAGATTTCTCTGGATGCTGTTATGGTAGATACTATATCATGACATATTTGTCAAACCACATAGGATATACAACACAAGAAAACTCTAAGGATGGATTTCCATTAATATGTGTAATAATGTATCAATACTGACTCATCAATTGTAACAGATGTACAAAACTAACACAAGACTTAAGAATAGAAAATCTTTCTGTACTTTCCACTCAATTTTTATGTAAACCTAAAACCGCTCAACGTAAGTTTATTAATTTAAAAAAATGGCTAGAGACCACTATACAGGTATTTAAATATAAATTTAAGTATTATAATGAGCATAGAAAAAATTGTAGATTATTAACTTCAGTTGCAGTTTAAAGGGCAGAAGAGAGGGCGCCTGGGTGGCTCAGTGGGTTAAGCCGCTGCCTTTGGCTCAGGTCATGATCTCAGGGTCCTGGGATCGAGTCCCGCATCGGGCTCTCTGCTCAGCAGGGAGCCTGCTTCCTCCTCTCTCTCTCTGCCTGCCTCTCTGCCTACTTGTAATCTCTCTCTGTCAAATAAATAAATAAATCTTTAAAAATAAATAAATAAAGGGCAGAAGAGAAGAGGATAAGGGGGTTAAGCCAAAAAAAGGGTTTTTTTTTTCAAATTTTTCAACCTACAAGATGAAAACAGTAGGTGTTGACCTAATTCATGTAAAATTGTGTGTGTGTGTGTGTGTGTGTGTGTGTGTATATAGAAGGAAAAATATATATGTGAACAAATTCAGTTGGAAATTTTTCCAGTTACTTTTAGAACACTTAATCCTGGGTACCTAGGTGGCTCAACTGGTTAACAACTGCCTTTCAGCTCAGGTCATGATCCTGGAGTTCTGGGATCGAGTCCCGCATTGGGCTCTCTGCTCGGCAAAGGGGTCTTCTTCTCCCTCTCATGCTCGCTCCCTCTCATTCCCTCTCTCAAATAAAATATTTTTTAAAAAAGAATACTTAATGCTATCACTTCATAAATAATCCTTTCCTCAGCTCACCTTCAAACCACAAGACAGGAATAATAATTGATAAGAAACTAATCATTAAATGTGGAACTGGATCTTCAGACCATGCTCTTTGCATCAAGCACAATCCAATGGTGAATTTGAAGTTGCTGGGTGTAATAACTATGATGTGTTTTTTTTTTTTTTCCTGTTCTTCCTCATTCCAAAGCCAACACAAAATAATAATGAGACCTCTGCAAGACAGCTGAGAACTTCTACAGGTGTTCAGTTCAGCACAGAGTTCTCCTTGGCTGGAGGAGTCTACACCACACACAGCACCAATGCACTCAAAGATCCCCACCAAAAGATATGCTGATAAAACTTCAGCTGTAGCGATATATAATTTATTTCAAGACAAATTCTGAAGTCCTCTAGTTGGATAATCTACTTGAGTAATCAAGCAGATATATCTCCTAGCTCCTAAATGTAGCATTCTCACCTAGAGTTGTTACAGGAGGTTTCACATACCTCAAGGGACAATTTCCAACCATATCCTTCAAGGCGTACTTTCCTCTAATTAAACCTAATCCCTATTACCTCCTGGATGCCTCTAAGGGCTCGGTTTTCAAGTCACTGTGTCGTCTGGTTTGCCTTCTGAGATAGTTGCAAATGCAGCTAGTCCCACCTATGCTCAGCCGGCTGAGCCCTGAAAAATCGTGAGCAGGAAACAGTCAGGGCCTCCTTCGCAGGATTTACGTGATGAAATGCAGCTCACAATTAGCTGCCCCTGCAATTTTCACACCTGGGGCTCTTGAGCTTTGAGGGTGCAGGTGGCCTAATGCAGGAGTAATTAGTTCCATGTCATTAATTATTTATATGGAGCTTATCACCCTGGGTTGGCAATTTTTGTTGACTCAAAACTGCAGGTGCACAAAGGAAAAGGGCATTTTGAACACTTGGTCTCTTAAAAGTCAGAGAGAAAATGGTGCTCTTTGAAGCTGACTATCTTCGAGGTATGCTCCAGGAAAGGCGATGTCATCCATAGCAACCACAGGGTTTTGAGAGTTGACAAGTAATTTAAAATGGTGACTCACCATTGCTATACTTGCAAAGGTGATTCTGCTTGACTCACACAAAATTCTGTTTCTAATGTGTATTTTGCAGAAAAAGTTTTCCCATTTTGTTGTTGTTGAAGAAATGGCAGGGAATGAAAATCCAATGTCAATGTCTTATCATTTGGATCTAATTATTCCTGGAAAACTCAATGTACTTGAAATGACATTACTGGAAGTTATTAACTCCACCTTCAGAACTTCCAGGTGAATTTTATTTCAATGGTGCTATTAATACATAACTTCATTCTAACCAACTAAATCCCTCTAACCTAGGCTAAGACAACTGTTGAGACAAACTCTTCCCTGGCTGACATGGTGCTTTATGATTTTAAACTCTGCCTTCCCCTAGTTTCTTACCTTTTGTTAGGTTTCCATCTATTTCTAGTTAGGCATTTCTCCAAAGGAGAGTGGAGCAAGTCTCCCCTGCCCCTCTCCAGATTTCTGTTGGGTTCAGCATGCTCCTTATCAAGTGTTTAAAATACAAAACTATTTCAGATCTAGTAAACTTTAATCTTAATTCATGATGGTTTGAAAGCAGAGAATGTCTGGAGCTAATATTTCAATGGGAAAGAATTTTTGCAATTGAAACTCTTTTTGATGCCTCACCATCTCAAGGTAAACTTTAGGTGCCCCTCCTTTTAGGTGACTCCACTCCTTCTGCACTCTCTTACTATACCAGTTGACCAGGACCAATTTAAGAAGCTCTTAGAGGAGCCTCAGAAGCTCCTAACTCTGCATTTCCTGCAATCTCCAGATGATACTTATGAATCATGGATACACTCTGAATAGCAAGCTTCTTGAGCCTACATGTAAAAGCAATTTTCTCCCTTCCAACTGAATAGGCTTCCAGTTTTCCCCTCAAAGACTGGTCCTGTGTCTGCTGACCAAAAACAAAAACAAAAACAAAAAAACAAAAAAACCAGCCAATCCCATCTCAGCCTTTTTCCATGAATTTTGTATTTCAAATTAAGTTTTTACTCCATCCTCTAGTTTTCGCTGTAAGAAAATTATGGCACATATAAAATAAATTATATATTGAGAAGAAAAAGTGAACATTTAGAGCTGGGGAAGGTGCACAGTTGTGAAACTTGTGCAAATGTTGCTTTAACACTGTGTAGGTCTGAGGTTCTCAAAATGAGAGCACCCTGCATAAGCAGGACCAGCATCACTTGGGAGCTTGCTAGAAATGCAAATTATCGGCCCCATGCTAGATTTCTGAAATAAACTCTAGTCGTGGGGCCCAGTAGTCTGTTTTAACAAGCCTCCAGGTAATCCTAATGTAAGCTAAAGTGCACATGCACTGCTTAGTCAAAAATCCAAGGGTTTTGCATTTATTCAATTTCATCCTAAATCACAAATAGCATCAGTATGATATATTTAACCCTGGTCTGGAAGTTTAGAGAGTCTATCTCTACTTTGGTATAAACTCAGTTCGGTCTAGTTGAGAAACCTGTGCAACTCGATCCGGGCTTGAGATTCCATTCCCTTCCTAGTAAGGTAACTATATAATTTATCTTTTAAACCATAAACTCTTTAGAGTGGCAGGAGGTGCTTTTATAATTACACAGGGACATCAGGCATAGACTGGGACTGTCCTAGGCACTTTGAGACTTTACTCTATAGGACTGGTTTGGACAAGACATAAAAGGCTCAAGGGTCGGGGTGCCTGGGTGGCTCAGTGGGTTAAGCCTCTGCCTTTGGCTCAGGTCATGACCCCAGGGTCCTGGGATCGAGCCCTGCATCGTGTTCTCTGCTCGGCAGGGAGCCTGCTTCCCCCTCTCTCTCTGCCTACTTGTGATCTCTCTATCAAATAAATGAATAAAATCTTTAAAAGAAAAAAAATAGCTCAAGGGTCTTCCAGGTCTGAAATTTTTACAACAAACCCTAACATTTTCCACCAGGTACTCATGACTAGTTCTTTTTTCCTAACTCTAAATCTAAAGAGGAATCAATGTATTTTTCAACTGTGTAGTAATTTTTTTTTATTTTTTTAAAGATTTTATTTATTTATTTGACATAGAGAGAGAGAGATCACAAATAGGCAGAGAGTCAGGCAGAGAGAAAGGAAGGGAAGCGGGCTCCCTGCTGAGCAGAGAGCCCAATGCGGGGCTCAATCCCAGGAGCCTGGGATCATGACCCGAGCTGAAGGCAGAGGCTTAATCCACTGAGCCACCCAGGCGCCCCACATTTTTTATCTGTCTTGCTAAACTCAAAAAATTTATCTGACACTCTTGGGATATCAACCTAGGGGACAGACTGTTCAGGACAGAGTCCTAAAAACCCCCAAGTCTCAAAGTCTTGGGTGCAAAAAGAATGCCATTTCAATAGCTGAATATCCCACTAACTGCGTGTTAGTTTGACCCTTTCAGAAATGACAAAGAGAACAATTTGGTCTAAGAGGAGCATACTGGTATTTGGTTAGAGGTTTTTGGTTCTGTTTTGGCTTTTTTTTTTTTTTTTTTAATTCCTACATCAGAGTTGTACGGTATCTTAAAAAGTGGAGGGTACTGCTATCTTCACAGGTTTTCAGGCTACTTCAAAAGTTTCAACAGATTGGGAAACTGTACTAATAGTCCCCTTACCCACCTCCACAATGAAAATTAAATCAGAAGGAAAATGCAAATGATTATCAAAAAGAAATTCAAAAAATAGCATCTTTCCTTTCTAAGTGTTACCAAGCCATAAACTATGATATATATATATATGTGTTCCAGGTATTGAAGTATTTTCCATTTCATTTAGCGTCATAGTAAAAAAAAAAACAGTCCTTAAAAGTTCATCATTTTCAGCCTTCCTTCAGCCTAACATCAATTTAAGAGAGCCTGAATTTCTTTTTTTTTATTTTTATTATTTTATTTTTTATTTTTTTATTTTTTATTTTTTTTTATTTTCAGCATAACAGTATTCATTATTTTTGCACCACACCCAGTGCTCCATGCAATCTGTGTCCTCTATAATATCCACCACCTGGTACCCCGACCTCCCACCCCCCACCCCTTCAAAACCCTCAGATTGTTTTTCAGAGTCCATAGTCTCTCATGGTTCAATTTCCCCCAACTTCCTTCTTCTAATTTCCCCCAACTTCCTTCTTCTAAGAGTTTTCCTTAGTGATTTTATTTCCACTAAGTCTCCCAATTTGAAGCCCAGCTTTCAAAAATTTACTCCTGATATCTAAATGACAGTTAAACCACTGTCCCAAACAAGGGTGCTGGAAAATCAAGATGCCAAGAGGCATTTAATGGACACTTAATATTATATGGTAGTAATCAATCATAAATGAAGTTCTGCTTTTTAGGTGTCATGATTTTCTTCATCAACAAAAAGTACCTTTTTCTTGGGGTACGTGGGTGGCTCAGTTGGTTAAAGCCTCTGCCTTCGGCTCAGGTAATGATCTCAGGGTCCTGGAATCAAGCCCCACATCAGGCTCTCTGCTCAGAAGGGGGCCTGCTTCCATCTCATTCTCTGGCTGCCTCTCTGCCTACTTGTGATCTCTGTCTGTCATATAAATAAATAAAATCTTTAGGGGCGCCTGAGTGGCTCAGTGGGTTAAAGCCTCTGTCTTCTGCTCAGGTCATGATCCCAGGGTCCTGGGATCGAGCCCCACATCAGGCTCTCCGCTCCTTGGGGAGCTTGCTTTCTCCTCTCTCTGCCTACTTGTGATCTCTGTCAAATAAATAAATAATTTTTTTAATAAATAAATAAATAAACTCTTTAAATAAAATCAAAGTAACTTTTTCTTAAACAATATGTTAAAATACAGAAAGGCTTGGTGATTTGTGCTATTAATTATCCATTCTGAATATTACAAATATATTTAGGAAGAGCTCATAATATGCAAAACTGTGTGTGAACAGACACACACACACACACACACAAAAGGACATAAACTACATAACATACAGTAGTAGAAGACAAACTATATAACATACAGTAGTAGAAGACAGGGAAGAAACAGCAATATATTAACTGCTGATTTTTGAGCAATGCTAATTTTTGAGGAGTAAGATCAAACCAGTATTTTCTATTTACACTTTCTACAAATTTACATGATTTCCATCACAGAGCCTATGTTATTTCAAAGTAGGAAAAAATCATAAATGTTACTTCAAAATTGAATGGTGCAGGGAAATGAGGGGTCTATCCAGCAAAAATGTCATGTTTATTTCATCTTCTACTTCTACACTTCTACAAGTGTTTTTGGTTCAAATCATCAGAAGGCATTAAGAAATGGAAAACATAAAAATTACAGTCTTTGTAATAATGTGGCACATTTTAAAACTTTAATATGCACCAATTCTTTAAAGCTTCAACTAGGGAAATATGGAAAAACTTGGTGAATATGCAAAACTTCCCATTTGCTAATATCACCGAATATGTACTTAATATGCAAATTGAATATAAATTTGGTGATAGCTTCTCAGCCTTCAAGATCTTACTAACTAAAATGTCATCTGAGGACATTATTTGTTTATTCTGATTCAATATTCCTAATAACAACATTTTTTATTAACATATAATGTATTATTTGCTTCAGGGGTACAGGTCTGTGAATCATCAGTCTTACACAATTCACATCACTCACCATAGCACATATCCTCTCCAATGTCCATAACCCAGCTACCCTATCCCTCCCTCCAACCCCCAGCAACCTTCAGTTTGTTTCCTGAGATTAAGAGTCTCTCATGGGTTCTCTGCTTCCCTGGTCCCATCTTGTTCCCTACCCCCCATGACCCTTGCCCACGGGCCTCTCAAATTCCTCAAAATGAAATCTGCCATTTGCAACAACATGGATGGAACTAGAGGGTATTATGTTAAGCAAAATAAGTCAATCAGAGAAAGACAATTATCATATGATCTCTCTGACATGAGGAATTATAACCAAATTCTTTTTTTTAGATTTTATTTATTTGACAGAGATCACAAGTAGGCAGAGAGGCAGGCAGAGAGAGAGGAGGAAGCAGGCTCCCCGCCAAGCAGGAACCCGACACAGGGCTCAATCCCAGAACCCTGGGATGATGACCTGAGCCTAAGGCAGAGGTTTTAACCCACTGAGCCACCCAGGTGCCCCATAACCATATTCTTAACACAGATATTCCCTCTAAAGTTTACAAAATATTTGATAAACTCTGAAACCAAACTCTGTTCCCAAAATTTTGGAAATATGTTAAGACCTTTGCAAGAAGCAAATGTCTGGGTGAGTCAGGGAAATCAAAATGTTCAGATATCTTTACTACGAATTCAGTGGCAGTTGTAAATAGCCATTTGTTGACAAGCCCATTCTCTCTTGGCCTCCATGCATAGTTCCATAAAATATCTTGAATGTTTCTAATAGCCCAGAGGCCCTTACCTCATTTGCCAGGAGACAGAAAGGACCACAGAGATAAAGCAGAAGATCTGGTTCTGAAAATGATCCTTGAAGTGACCAAACAATTCCAGACACTGCAAGAATCTACTTTGATGTTAGATGTCACCATATTTAATTTTAAGTCAAAGGTAATTTTCCTTCATGATTTTTTTTTTACCCTGCTCTATTTTGGTATCTAATCTCCTCCAGATGATTGTTATCTGGATCTGAGAAAAAAAAAATACATCATTTTGCTGATTATAATTCTTTAATTGATCATTGCTATGTGTTCAGCTATTTCTCAAAGCAATTCAGAATCTGAAGATCAAACTTGGATCTAAGACATTGTCAGGATTAGCAAATTCCTTCCACATCCCCTTGCTTTCGATAGATTAGAAAAAGTAAAGGCATTACTATAAAGACTTAAAGTCACCACTACTTATAAAAACACAGTTCACAGATGTAGACAAATGCACTCCATTTGTCCTCTCTTGTTCAAGTATGTCCAAAGTTTTGGATTTGATTCTTGGTTAAGTTTGTGTAATATCTGGGTTCTCAGTCAATGTGTACTTCCAGGTTATCCTCCCTAGAACAGTAGAAGCAATGATGAGTCTTGGATGTTCTGAGGACCAATGACATCAGTAAAAAAAACCTATAATCCAACCTGTGACCAGGTACCCATCTAGACTTCTCCAAGAAACAGTTGTGCCTCATTTTACAAAAGGCATTTACCCCTGTGGAGTTGTCTGGACAAAAGTTTCTGCAATGCAAATACTTTTTTTCTTTTCCCTCTGACTTTCTACCAGTTGGGAAGAGATTTCTTCCTGGAAGCAAAAAGTACAGTATCCCATTTAAAAATGAGATAAACTTTGACACTTGGGTGGCTCAGCTGGTTAAGTGTCTGCCTTCAGCTCAGGACATGATCTCATCGGCTTGGATCAAGTCTCATATGGGGCTCCTTGATCAGTGGAGAGCCTGCTTCTCTCCCTGCCGGCTGCTCCCCCTGCTTGTACACCTGTTCTCTTGCTCTGGCAAATAAATAAAACTAAAGAAAAATCTTTAAAAATGAGGTAAACCTTACAAAATGATGACATGAACTTTATGTGTGCATGTGTTTATATAAATGCTCACTTTGTTAAGTAAAAATTAAGAAACTGGTCTCTCCGGAGCAAGGAAAAAAAACTAAGGAATAGTGTCCCTCTTAAGTCTTCTTGAGAAAAGGCTCTTGACACATAGAGGAAGAAAGAAGTAGTAGATAGGACCTAATTAGTTCTACTGCCAGTGGAGGCAACCCCAAGAAGTCAAATTTTAGCTATACATGAGGAAGAAGTCCGTAACACCTCTAACTATGGATTCATGCACTATCCTATTTGGGAAAATAGTAAGGCCCTGCAGCAATGTTCCAACTAAAAAAAGATGGTCACACTGAGTGTAGAAGACACAGATTCTAGAACTCCAAACCAGGAAAAGTACCCAGTGGAAAGAGCTAGGCTTTCTAGATTCAATGTCCAAAAAATAAATTGAGAAAACTAAACCAAGTATCAGGAGAACTAAACAGAGCTAAAAAAAAAAAAACAAAAAACAAAAAACCATCACTCAGGGACACCTGGGTTGCTCAGTCATTTAAGGATCTGCCTTCGGACAGGTCATGATCCCAGGGTCCTGGGATCAAGTCCCACAACGGGCTCCCTGCTCAGCAGGGAGTCTGTTTCTCCCTCTGCCTGCTGGTCCCCCTGCTTATGTATTCTGTCTCTCTGACAAACAAATAAAATCTTATAAAAAAAAATCACTCATCTCTACAACCAATATTCCTTTGCAAACAAAACAAAAGCTACATTTTTGTGGCTCAATTATTTTCTGAATGAGACTCTGGATAAAGAAGTATGATCTGTGGGCGCCTGGGTGGCTCAGTGGGTTGAAACCTCTGCCTTTGGCTCAGGTCATGATCCCAGGGTCCTGGGATCGAGCCCCACATCAGGCTCTCTGATCCGCAGAAAGCCTGTTTCCTTCTCTCTCTCTGCCTGCCCCCCTACATACTTGTGATCTCTGTCAAATAAATACATAAAAATTAAAAAAAAAAAAAAGAAGAAGTATGATCTGGGAGGATTCTGGATAAAGAAGAGTGAATGTGAAGAGGCAAAAAGTAACCATCCAAACAAATCACCTGGTAGTTATATTATGGAACACTTTTTCCAAGAGAATATTAATGTAATTAATTAAGACCTATAATTATAATTTGTGACAATCTAAATATAACTTTGTCTTTTGTCTATGTTGCTACAGTTTACTTTCCCATTGTAAAAAAAAATAGATTGATTAAACAAATTAATAATGTAAATAAAAGTGGAGGTGGGAAGCATTCAAATTTACTTAAGGGAACAAATTGTTTTCAAACACATTTACAACTACCCAACAGGGTGTTAATTATAAGTGATCCTTATCTATTCACTCAACTAGGTCTAACAGAGTGTTTATTTGGAACAGCTTAGTAGCCTGCTTACTATTACTTTAACTACTGGAACATTAAAAGTGTATTTCTCTTAAAAAGTCCTAATATCTCTATGAATATATTTCATAGTCATACTATCTCATAATCATTAATATCAGAAAGACAATACTAACAAACATGTGCATAATAAGGCATTACCCTGTATGATATAAAAGTATTTTCTTTTTTAGAAATCATTCCAGGGGAGAAAAGTTAGTCAGTTCACCTGAATGAATATTTAATCAGCTCTAACTGTATTACCTTTGTAACAGGAATACAAAATAGGTTATAAACCAACCTCACCAAGAGCAAAAATAAATTGTTTATGTGTATATGAGTGTACATGAATATGAGAGTGTTTGTGAGGTATGTATGAAAAGTGTATGAGTTTGTGAGTATATGTTTATGTGAGGATAGATGAGAGTATGTGTGGTACATGTGTACCTAGTGGGCACGACTGTTGTCATTCATTTATCAAATATTAACTTGAGTGCCTTTGTATAGCAGAGATATTCAAGGTACTTGGGATACTCCACTAAGAAAAAATTAAACAAAATTCTTGCACTTATAGAATTTATGTTCTATTTGGCGGAGCCAGACAACAAATAATAATTATAATTAATAAATGCTTTGAAATACAAAAACAGAGCTAGACCTGAGTTACCAATAATGTGAGGAGTGTGGATGGGGAGCAGATTACATTTTTAAAAGGCAAGGATTATTACCCCATTTGATAGATGATTAAATGGAAATGTAAAAATTTTTGATTTAGAAGATGTTAAAATGTCAGTTACAAGTAAAATCGAAGCCATAGACCAACCTCCTACAAGGAGGTTTTCTAGGTGATAAGGTAAATATAGATCCCACCTTCTTTTTTTTTTTTAATATTAATTTATTATTTGAGAGACCAAGCCAGTATGTGTGAGCAGGGTGAGAGAGCACAGTATCCAACACAGGGTTGGATCCCACGACCCTGAGACCATGACCTCAGCTGAAATCAAGAGTCAGATGCTCAACCAACTAAGCCACCCAGGTGCCCCCTAGATCCCACCTTCTTAAAAATATAACAACTTGTTGGTCTTAGAGAGTGAAGTGGGAAGAGGCCTCATGGATAATGAGAATTGCATCTCAGCAAACCTACTAATAGTTCAGATTCTGAGTGAGATGGAAGGTGAGAGATTTCTGCAAAATGCTTACATACTTGCTTTCAGGGGAACATTTTTAATGTTGTCCTGCTAAGACTGTGCCACCAAACCATATCCTCATATTTTTGTATTCACTGCCCTTGATATATTGTAATAGCTGAAGCCTCACTGATTTATTAAGTATATAAGGTAAGTTTAGGCTCAGAATTACACACAGGGAGAGCTTATCCTCACTCATCTACTGTTTGTCCCATCCTCAGCCTGCAAAGAATGCCCTTCCAAGGGTTTGCATCCCTGTGGAGCAGATGTACCTTCAAGAACCTCACTTCCAGTTGACCTCGTTCCTCAAATAACCTTGTACCTTGGCTCTGAAAGAGAGCTTGAGACCCTCATTGTGTATGTGACAAGTCCAAGCATGTCCACCCTGCCATATTGTGTTTGTCAAAACACTGGATTTGAAATCACACAGAGCCACTGCAAGGGGCAAGTCCCTCTCTCTAAGTTGGCATCCACAAAGAAATGGGACTTTTCACCAACTGGCAGGAAGTCAATGCCAGTGAACCCCTTTCACCACAGCTGCTACCAGCTTTAAAAACTAATGAATTCTGTTGTTTTCTCATGTTGGCAAATAACCCAGTCATCCCTTCCTAGCTTTGTAATACCCCACTTAACAGGGTCAAATTAGTTGGTTCTTGCTAAGTCTTCTAAGTAGTAAATTATTCTTTGCCACTTGTTTTCAGAGTTGTTTTAAGAGGCCCATAGGGGCAGGCAAGTCAAGAAATGAGAACACTTTAACAAATGCTGGCAAACCACCCTCCCCCTGCTATAGAAGAAAAGATCTACAGGTTGTTAAAAAGACCTCCCTCTGGTTAATAGAGTACTGACCTCTGGTCTAAATCAGTGTTGGTGGAAGAAAGAAAATGGGCTTTTGGAGAGGTGAGATAGAGTGGTAAAACGCATTTCTTTTGAATAAGTAGCAGTCGTTTCCCTTCTGCATACCCTAGCATGGCACCCTTCTTAGCTATCCGCAGAGATCCTGACCTGGGGGTTTTCATTCTATTACACCCGCTGTTGCCACCTGCTGGTGACATATCATGATTGACGTACAGGCATGGTATGGGGGTTATTCTTGTGGGAAGCACAAATTGTAAGTTTTAGGATACAATCAAAGGTTTTCATTCCCTGGGGTCTTGAAGGGGGGGGGGGATAGTCCAGAAAGCAATGGGAATTTATTCTATTCACACTCAAGTTTTGAGAAGTTTCAGTCCTATTATTCCACCAGTACAAGAGATTTAGTTAACCAGCCATTACCTTTTCCTCTACAAGCTATAGAGGACATGGTTTTCCCTGATCACTGGCGACATAATTTTGTTTCTTGCTATGTATCTTGAAGACTATAGGTTTTCAATGTAATGGAACTTGACCTCAAATGGAAGATTGATTTTCAGTTTTCTAAGCAAAGCCTCAGGGAAAAAGATAACTTCTTCAGCCTGTTTCCAAGAAGCGTGAGGGTGACAAGGTTCTGGTACACCACATCATTTATAAAAGAACCAACACTCCTGGAAAACCTCAGGGTAAGCATGTTGTTTGAAGTAAAGTAAATATTTTTTAAAGGCTCATATCAAGCTGTAATTTGCTAGAGAATATGAAATGGAAATATATTTCCTTAAATTTTTCCATACTCACAAATAGCCAATATATGGTTTATTTCTTGGAAATGTAGACACATTAGAAGCCACTGTGCACAGCTATACATGGTCAACTTTTAAATTTATGGTCATACAATAGGAAAGTTTCCAGTGAAATACTAGGTATCAGGAAGTTCAAGAGTTAAGGTCCCATAGTAGTCTTAACACATAGCCAGGGTGTACAAATGCCACACCATAAAGAGGTTTAAAAAGTTTCTTCAGTAGAAATGCCCAATAATGAATAGGCCTAGAATAGAACAACTTAATACTTTTATATGTTTTGGGTTTTAATCATAAAGTGAGCTCTGTTTTAATTTAGATATTCATTTTTCATTCCCTTGTCAATGTTTACAATAAGAATAGCAATGTTGAGAGGCCCAAGGCCATGCTTTGCACCCTTATTTTCTCTTTATACCCCCTTTAGTTTATCTCATCCAGTTCCACAGCCTGCAAATGCCACCTATATTCTAGAGATTCCTCAATCTATATCTCCATTCTTGACTTCTCCCCAGAACTTCAGATTCATAGCCAACTACTCACCTAAGAAATAATCAACATCTCAAACGTGACATGCCTGAAAGCAAAACTCTTATGTCAGCCAAACTTGCTCTCCCTCTAAATTTCCTCATTTTTGTAAACAGCACAAAACCCCTCCCATTTGCTCAAGTAAAAAGTCTGAAAGCTAACTTTGATCAGACTCTTTTCTCTCACTCCTTACACATAATCCATCAGAAATTCTTACTGAATTAAAATTATCTAAAATCCTGGGGCGCCTGGGTGGCTCAGTGGTTAAGCCGCTGCCTTCAGCTCAGGTCATGATCCCAGGGTCCTGGGATCGAGCCCTGCATCGGGCTCTCTGCTCAGCAGGAAGCCTGCTTCCTCCTCTCTCTCTCTGCCTGCCTCTCTGCCTACTTACGATCTCTGTCTGTCAAATAAATAAATAAAATCTTTAAAAAAAAATTATCTAAAATCCTAATTCTCTCCATCTCCACTGACAAAATCTGTGTTAGTCATCTATTTTGGCATAACAAATAATTCCAGAACATAGAGCCATAAAACAATAGGGATTTATTGCATTATATGGTTTCAGGGTCAGGAATCTGGGACAGACTTTGCTGCACAGTTCTGGTTCTGCGTCTCTCATGAGGTTGAAAACTCATGAGGGCTGCAGGTTGACCAGGGCAGCAGTCATGTCAACAAGGGAAGGATCTGCTTCCAAGGTCACACAGAAAGTTGCTGGCATGCCTCAGTTCCTTGCTGGCTGCTGGCTGGAGGTTTCAGTTTTTTGCTATGTGAGCTTCTCCCTATGGTAGCTCATAACATGGCAGCCTATTTCTCCCAGAGTGAGAGATCAAGGAAAAGAGAGACTAAGATGGAAGCCATAATCTTTTATAACCTAATCTCAGAAGCAAAAGAACATCACTTCTGCTATATTCTACAGGTCATATTGACTAACCCTGGTAAAATGCGGGAAGTGGTGACACAAGCATGTAAATATCAGTAAAGAATCACTGGATGCAAATGTGGAAGATAACATCCTAGACTAACCCTCCACCTTCAACTGCCTAGGGGCCTGAAATAGCCTCCTGATTCATGTTCTTGCTTCTCCTCTTGCCAACTCCATTCATTAGCTGCTCAGAAGCCAGAAATCAGATCTTGTCATTCTTGTACTGGAAAGCCCTCCAATGGCTTCCCATTTTACCCTGAGTAAGATGCAAACTCTTAATCTGGCCTTGACCACTTATCATTTCCCATCACACACAGCCACGTCAGACACATTCTTGTTCCTCCAACATACCAGGTTGGGTTCTTTTTCCCTGGGGGAATTCAGATCACAGCTTAAATGTCACTTCCAGAAAAGCCATCCAACACTACTCTATCTAAGATAAAGTACTCATTTAGACACTTCTCTGTCCAACTGTCATTCTTGACCCAGCCGCACATACAAACACAAGTGCACTTCTTACTTCTGAAAGAATCCTGATTCTTTGTTTAACAGCAGGCAAAGAGATCTGGATCTTCCGGAATGCAGGCTTCTCTCATCTACAGGGAATAAAACATGATTATTCTATGGTAGATACAGTAATCCTTTCCTTCAATGATGAAGCAAAAAGGTCTACAACTGTCATGTGGCCCTATACTGAGTAATGAGACATAGGAGGATATTTACTGCGAGCTTCCTTTCTAAAATTAAAAAAAGCAAGCTTGGTGAGAACAGCATCTTTTTCTCCCATCTCTACTCTTCTAAATGTAACTACCATAAAGATACAATACCCAGAACTATGAGATAAGCAACCATCTTGCAATGTGAGACAAACAGCATAATAATGAAAAACCTAATACACCAAGAATAATAAAAGAGTAAAATGCAAATCAGACTCTGATCCCTGAATGACTACACCATTCCTGGTCTACCAACCAACCTCTAGATCCCTTAAAAAATCATTACATATAAAAAATCATTACATATCTTTCTCACGTAAGACTCTGCTAGCCATATCCTTTTGTTATATGCAACAAAAAACATTCCTAATTGATATGTTCATTTACATAGAATCTTCCTGCTAAATGATGATGGTTCGCTCATTAAAATCATAGACTCAGGGTGCCTGGGTGGCTCGTGGGTTGAGGCCTCTGCCTTTGGCTCAGGTCATGATCCTGGGGTCCTGGGATCGAGCCCTGCATCAGGCTTTCTGCTCAGTGGACAGCCTGCTTCTTCCTCTCTCTCTCCCTGCCTCTCCACCTACTTCTGATCTCTCTCTCTGTAAAATAAATGGATAAAATCTTTAAAATAAAAAAGAATTAGACTCTATAATGTAGCATGCACTTAAAAATACTTGATGACAAAGAACCAAAAGAATTACTAAGACCTATAATTTTCTTGCTAAACTTTCTTGAAGATATTTAGCAGTAACAATGAAGGCTGAAATATAAAAGTGACTTGTTTTATAAGCATTTCCATGGAAAAGTTTCTTTTAATAAGCTGAAGAGTAATAAATTTAATCTTTAATGAGTCTGACTACTACCAAACAACAGTTTTAAGCATTTTACCTCAGTGATCTGAGCTTGTGAATGATCTGAAAGAGCTGGTATTATTAACCTCCTCTCACAGATAAGGAAACTGAACCTCTGAAAGGTGAATTTATCCAAGGTCATTCAGCTTACAAGACAAACCCAAGACTCGAACCCAGATCAGGTGACATGGAATTCACAGGCTTAACTCCAGCACCAGCCCCTATCTCCAGCAGGCTGGGCACATCATCAGCTCTCTACCCAGGAAGTATCTCAGCAAATGTCTCACTTTTGAGTGACCTGAATATTCACACCTAAATGCAGCTGGCTCCTTGGCCATGATTTGGCCTCTGTATCTTAAAGTGTGCACATTGGGGAAAATTTAGATACAGTTGCTGTTACTCACACAGAAGGAATATTTTTAAACCTTCTGAAACTAATTAAATACCTGACAAGACAAGGAGAAATTCTTGTGCTTTAAAGTTGGGAATTTAATGTCATAGCTATTCATTCAGCCTCATGATAGCTCTTCTTACTCCCTGTTTGTCTTGGTCAATATTCAATTTTAGCATGATCCCTTACCCATTAACTGATTTCTCTATTTGTACCCTTCCCCTAAACCCCACCAACGCTGCTCCACATAACAGCCAGTGTGATCCTTCTCAAACCTAAGTCAGATTACATCACTCCTCTGCCCAAATTGTCTCATGGCCTCACATGTCAGGGTAAGAGCTAAAGGTCCTTACAGTGTCTGCCCAGGTCTTAGAAATTACTAAGCCTGCTTCTTCCTCTCTCTTTCCCTGCCTCTCCACCTACTTCTGATCTTTCTCTCTGTAAAATAAATAGATAAAATCTTTAAAATAAAAAAAAAATAGACTCTATAATGTAGCGTGCACTTAAAAATACTTGATGACAAAGAACCAAAAGAATTACTAAGAATTCTAATTTTGCACTCTGATCTCACCACCTAAGATTCTTTCTTTTGCTTGCTTCTCTTGAGTAAACTGACATTCCTACTGTTCCTCAAGTAAGCCAAGCATTTTTCTACTCAGGGATTTTGCCTCCATATATACTGTTCCTTCTACTTAGAAAACTTTTACCTCAGCTACCTGCATATCTTATTCCTACAATCTGTTATCTCTGATCAAACGTATTATTTTATTACATGCCATGTATAAAACAGTAACACCTCCCCTCCAATACACACACTTCCTCTTCTTTGTGGACTTTTTTTTTTCTTTTCCAAAACACTTACTCCAATCTGATACAGAGTAAAATTTATTTGTCTACTTGTTTTTATTGACTGTCTTTCTCCCACTGTCATGTAAGCTCCTCAAAGACAGGGGCTTTGTTTAGTGTGTTTTCAAAATTTAAAGCATGCTTGTCATCCAACAGGTACTCGAATACTTACCTAATGAATAAATGAACAAATTTATCTTGGGCAATGAAGCCTCATCACTGCTCTGTCATTTAGTTTCCTTGTCTATGAAATAAAGGAGTGAATGTCAGAGGACCTCTACATTTTCTTCTTGTTTTTTTATGCCACCACATTAACCAAAACACAGCCCTTCCTCTAGCTGGAGAACCTTAGGGATGAGCATCCACCCGGAGCCACAAATGTTTAGTTTCTCTCTGCCTTTCAGGTCTTGGCTTCCTGGGTGGCCCTGGGCAAGTCACTTAACTCTTTTTAATTCTCCATTTATGAAACAAGGCTAACACCTACCTACCGCATTGGGGGAGCTAAGAGCATTAATTAATTCTTGTAAAGTGCTCTGGTATTTCTCGATTAAAACATTCAATTAGAGTAAATTGTTACTAGTACATAAATGAAAATGAAATAACAAGACTGTTCTAGGAACTATAATTCATACATGAATCCCAACTTTAAAAAATTAGAAGAACCATCAGTTATATTCTAAAACAATCCACAAAGTGCTCTACTCAAAAAAGTTTTTCCAAAATTTTAATCATCTGAAAAGCTGTTTCAAAGAAGTAACACGACCGCTTTTCCTTACCTACAATGTTCCCTGGTTGTCTCATCTAGTTCTATATATGTGACTAAGATTGCAGTTTGAAAATCTATCATTTAAGAAAAAAGGAATATATTTTAGCTCACTGCCTACTTTATGTATCTTATCCTTAAAGACCAAAAGGAAAATAAGTATTTTCAAGCACAAAATATATCAAAGAAAAATGTATTATAGTTGTTTATATTTGTGAAAACATCTAAGACTATTCAAGAAAAAGAGAATACAAAGAGCTATAATTTGAAATACCAGCACTATTACATTGAGCTGAAGCTCTACTAACTGCATAACTCTGGGCAATCTAAGGCTCTCTATTTAAATAAATTTATTATATTAAATTTAACATCATTTTTAATTAACCCTGGCCAAAAAACTGCCCACATCTTAGTTGCATTTTACACACTTTTTTTTCAACTTTATTGCCTTAATACTATCCATGAAAGACACTGTCATGACATTGCATGTCCTTCCTTTACTCCTTCCTTCTAAGCTAACTTCCTCTCTCCTTTTCCTTCTTTTCTCTTCCTAATGGTCATGAAGATCCTTCAAAGCAAATCCCCTCTGCCAGCCCACTATAGGGAACTTGGGCAAATGCTTCCTGTTTAAGGACACAATTGGCCTCCTGGGACATAGGTATTGATTGGTGATGCCCACAGAGGACTAAAATTTGGGAATCAGAACATCCCTCCAGAAACACCTATGAATATGTGGACATGGGGTTTGAAGAAGGTCCCTCAAGTGTTCACCAGCTCAGTAGGGAAGAGAAATTGAGTGTGAAACTAGACTAATTCACTTATATTTTCTTTAGATCCCACCCCTGAATCTCTTATTTACCCATCCTGTTTTGTTGCTAAGGATAACACAGGTGAAGTGTTTTCTAAGTAGTAAAGGTCTAAGTAAACCTTCTAAATAATTATTATCTATTAAACCTGCTTTTTGGGAAATTGACTTCTTTGGCAACTAGATTAATATTACAGTTTCTCTTCACAAAAAAAAAAATGCATGTAAGCAGAATTTTATATACGATTTCATAGTTTGGGATATTTCTAAGATTCATCAAAAAAAATGCATGTAAGCAGAATTTTATATACGATTTCATAGTTTGGGATATTTCTAAGATTATATATTTCTATATAAATTTTATATACGATTTCATAGTTTGGGATATTTCTAAGATTCATGAATCCTAGACACTGGCCAAAGTGAACCAGATTAGGAGAAGTATCTGAAGAGGTCTAAAATGGGCTCCAGTGGTACCATGAATTCCCCATATCGACAGATATTCCATAAAGATTTTACTGATCTAGCAGGCTTTTATTCAGTGACTCATAAATCAGGCAACATCTAAACTAGCAAACATAAAGAAGATCCAAAGAGTTGTTCAAGATGAGAGATTTTTAAAAACCAAAGTGAGCAGGATCAAGGAAGTTATACTGGGCATTTTCTGATTAGTTAAAGGAAAGCTGATTTCCTTATATGGAATGAAGAGACATCTTGGAACCAGCTCAGGTAACTTGGGCAAAGCAGAAAACTACAGATTGGTTGATCTAACGTCTTCTTCTTCTAGGAGAGCTGAGCATGAAAACTTAAGTTTTGATTTTATAACATAAAGCCTAGCATAGGCAGCCCCATCTTGGACCTAATCTGGTTACTTTAACATCCCAAACTGTGGACATTTCCTGAGAAAGTTCCTTAGCTTTCATCATGCTATCACCAGAGTCTGTGACCCACTTGAAATTAAGAATGTCTGAATTAGGGCTCATTGAAACACTAATTTTGCTTCCCTGGCCACAGTCTGAATTGCTCAAGAAGAGAGGGATGTCTTCATCATCTTTTTATTTGCTTGGTACATAGAGTGTTTAATACAGATTTATGAAAGGTGTAAGTCAGTTAACCATTCAAAAGCCAAATTGGTTCAGCAGAAGAGTTGTTGCCATAAAGTATGGGAGAAACATCAAGCTGAGGCATAGAAAGCTATATACAAACAGATCATCTCACTCATTTTATTCCCCAGTTTTTCCCAGAGTAGGTACTTAAAAGCATGGGAAGTACGTTTTACACTTTATTAACTTCGTAATCAACACTTCAACGTGAGGAAGTGTTATTTATGTAGATCATAGCAGCTTCTCAAACTTTAATGTGCTTACAATTCACCCAAGGATGTCCTAAAAATGTTGGTTCTAATTCAATAGGCAGGCATGAGGGCCTGAGATCTGCATTTCAAGCAAGCTCCCAGGTTATGTTGATGTGACCAGTTTGCAGACAGCACTTGGAGAAGCAAAGACACAGGGAACAGAGGAAACGGACATTAAGAATTCTATTCTCACCCGTTCACTACCTTTGGGACCAAGATATAATGGCCACTTGAGGATGAATTTAAGCAAGAAAAATGTCCCTAACAAGCTAAATGAATAGACTCTCAAGCAGAAATGCCAAGAATCCCCTCCACAATCCAGCTGAAAGCAATATTAAGTTAACTGTAAAGTAAGACATTGATGGGACTTTCCCATTGTCCACCTAATTATATCAGTATAGAATAAGCAAAGATAGTTCACTTGTATTCAGGTTTTTATTGACCAGAAACACAAAGACTATTTATTTAGACATGAATCAAATGTGATCAGATTGTCAGCAAAGTTAAAAGTTCTTACCCAAAATAAGATTTTCAGGACAGAACTTTATATACATTATTTAGCAATGAGTTATCCTTCTTTCTCTTTTTCCTTTCAGCCCTGGGCCATTTTACCTTGTCTTCTCACCCCAGAAAATTACTAGGTGAGGTTCTATTACCCTCAACGTTCTTGTTATGGTTTCTCAATGTTCCTGAAATACATTTGCCAAGGGAAAGTGTTCGTTTTCGTCTTAAGTACTTGTAACTACCTACATAACTTGTCAAAGTTTTTGAAAGGGCATATTTTAAAAGCTTCATACTCTTGTTTCAAGTACACAAGTTAATGGACCTTAGTAAAACCAGAGTTTCAGGAGTTTTTCTTCTGCTTGCAGGATATTTTATTGAAAAGAAATTCCAAAGGTTCCCCATCCTCTTTACCTATGGTGAATTTCTTTTCCACTGTATTTTAAGTTGTCAGCAGTTTATTTCAAGTGGAATAAAAATTTTACTTTTCCTAATGAGATTGTTAAGCCCAAAGGCATTCTTACACATTGACCCATTTTCTTCCAAAAAAGGTTTGGAATGGGTCAAGTCTTCGCATTAGAGAAGGAAGATGGAGTGATGTAACCATGTAGCAGGCAGGAAAAAGCACTAGATGAAGAGTCAGAAATCCTAAGATCTAGTCCCAGTCCTATTTCAGAGTAGTCACACACATACAGAAGCAGTTACTCCTAACAGCCTCTGTAAATGGTAAAAGTAGTCTGGAGTTAACATGAACTCTAGTTGAAACCTTGGTTAAAGCTCCTATCTGAACCATGAGATTAGATTTCTTTTTCTTCTGTAACCTCAGCTTCTTCCTCAGTATAAAGAGAGAATTGTGCCAGTTGGTCACTGTTGATGGTTACAGCTCTAAATGCTGCTTCTAGTGGAATCTGCCTAGGGGCAATTAGAAAATCCAAATCAGTAAAACCAACTCAATGCTCAGTGGGTGCCTACCCATAACAAAGTGGGTGCATACCCATAACAAAGCTTTAGTTTTGTTACCCACTTTTATCAATTATCAGATGCCAGTGCTGCTGGAAAATTATGCAACACATGTCCCCATGCTTGCCTGACAGTTACTGAAAATCAACAACAAACAAACACTCTTGCATCTTGAATTGCTTAAATTGAGTTTGCATAAAAGTAGAGGACAGAGAGATTATTCAGAATTTATACTGTTGCTTTATCCCTGGCAGACCATGTTAGAGATTCACTGCTGTTTTCCTTAGGTGGAATGGATAAGCCAAATGTAAACACCTGATGTCAGCCCATCAAGGATGAAACACTATTATCTTGATGCAATTCTCTAACTTGTATCCATTTCATCCAAAAGGGAGGCATCCTATAAGATATAAACTATAAGGTAAATTATAAGGTAAACAGTAATAAAATGATGTTCATAGTCTTTCATGGTTTGTTTCAGTGTAAAAAAATACTCAATTCCCATTAAGTCTATCAGAAAGACTCTGATCCATACCCACTTCCAAAAAGTTAGTTTCAGGGGCACCCAGGTGGCTCAGTGGGTTAAGCCTCTGCCTTCAGATCGGGTCATGATCTCAGGGTCCTGGGATGAGCCCTGCATTGAGCTGCCTGCTCAGCGGGGAGCGCCTGCTTCCCCCCTCTCTCTGCCTGCCTCTCTGCCTACTTGTGATCTTTCTCTCTGTCAAATAAATGGATAGAATCTTAAAAAAAAAAAAAAAAAAAAAAAGTTAGTTTGATTTCCATACCAAAAAAACCCAACTATTTTATTTTCACAAAACCATCCTGAATTCCAAATGATTGTATTTGTTTGTAAACAATAATCCAAGTTCATACCTTGGTTGATTGTAGAAGAATGAATGTGTGTGTGTTTGTGTGTGTGTGTGTGTGTGTGTGTGTGCGTGCACGCGTATGATCAGTCTATGCATAAATTTGAGAGGGAAAATACCTTTAATTTAAATGCCAGTAAAATTTATTATTTTTTTTTTTTAAAGATTTTATTTATTTGTCAGAGAGAGTGAGCGAGAGCGAGCACAGGCAGACAGAGTGGAAGGCAGAGTCAGACGGAGAAGCAGGCTCCCTGCGGAGCAAGGAGCCCGATATGGGACTCGATCCCAGGACGCTGGGATCATGACCTGAGCCGAAGGCAGCTGCTTAACCAACTGAGCCACCCAGGCGTCCCAAAATTTATTATTTTGATGAGAAAACTATTTAACATAATAAAGATATGCCCCAATTTGTAACTTTTTGTTCCAGGATCACAAAGATAAATATTTCTTTTTGCTCTTCTAGTAGCTAAAACCACACATCACTACAATGTAACTTAATGGAGGAGGCTTTTCAACAAGTCTCTTTCTACAGTGCTTAACTTTATTATCCTGTTACAGTATATTGGGCACAAGGGGGCACTGAAGGAGTGAACAATTCCATCTACCATACTGGAACTGCGACACCTCAGTGTTCACCTTTCACTCTGTCACACTGTAGCATTACCTTCTTTCTTCCTTTTCTTTTTCTTTTTTAATATGTCTAGCTACTCTGGGCACATGAGGGAAATTTCATCGAGCCCTTGGACAACACCATCTTGAATGGCCTTTTCTAAGAGTATACATGTCATAACATCATGAAACAGCATCATGATTCACTAAAATGCCAAACATCTGTGGCAAAAGTCTACTAGTTCCCTACCCAATATTCATAATACTTTTCCTTCTTATTAATGAAATCCTTACATTGTTGGAGGCAGCTACAAACTACATTTCCCAGTGGCCCTAGAAGAACAGTGCGGGTAATGAAATGAAGGAAAAAGTCCTTATTGTGTGACACAGCTGGGAGAATTATCCAAAGTGGTATCCAAACTGGTAGGTGTCCTTTTCTCCTTACCCCCTCTCCCTTCCTAGAGAGTGAATACCACAGCTCGTGCTATAGCAGTTATCAATTCTGAAAAGTTGACAAAACAAAAAGAAAGAACAAGGCTAAAATCTTGGTATGGCTCCAGAATTTTCACTACATGCCTGCTGTCTCCTTCCAAACTTCATGTTATGAGAAAGAAAGTAAAAGGTTCTTATCTGGTTCAACTCCCTAAAATTTGGGTTTCAGAAGCTTTAAAATAGAAGTATTTGAAAACTGCAATTCCCAACTGATACATCCAGAAAGTATCATGATTAGCAATGGAGATTCTTCAATTATACAGAGCAAAGGAATGGGACCGAAGGAAAAATTTCAATGAGCTTCCATCCAGTCCCATGAAAGATAATGCATGGAAAGAAATGAAATAAAATGTATTTTTAAACATCTTTTTAATCTAATTGAACAAATAAAGTATCAACTAGTATTCTACAGAGTAAAAGCCTTGCACTGATCACAATAAATTCTAATTCTCCTTTAAATTACTGCTGCGCAAAGGCAACCACCTCTTGTTATATCACTCACTGGACTCCAGACTGGACATCCCAATGGGAAGAACCACAGGGTCAGTGCAAAAGTTTGTCCATCTCCATCACTAACTAGAATGGACAGATAGCTGCAATTTAACAATTTTCCCCCTCAGCACCCTGGTCAGCGGCCTCACCCTGAACTCCCACTGTTCCTAGCACCCTTAGTTTTCACCCTAACCTCACCAGAAGCCCTGTCTTCCATCCTACTGGTAAAAGAATGCTAGAGAATCCAAATACCCAAAAGCAGCTTCATCTAAAAAAATACCGTGGGTTTCTGAGTCTATTTTGCCCATGAAGAAAAGAACTCATTCTGATCACATTAGCTAATTGAAATTTTAAACTCTCCTACCACCTGTACTATTATTTTCCAAGCTATGTCAGTGGGTAGCAAATACAGTCTAGATTTAAAAAAAAAAAAAAATCAGTGCAAATATTTTTAAAATGTGATTCTTTGAATTATCAAAGTCTCATGATGTGCTTTTACTTCTAAATAGTTTAGTCAAAGGACACTGTTACTGCAAAATAACAGTCATTGTTTTACAGAATAAACAATGGGGATGAACTTCTACTTATTAGAGGAGTTCCAATGAAATTTCCTATTCTACAGAAAAATGACAGTACTTAGGATTATAGGCCATAATATTATTTTGATACAGAGTTTGCATCATTTAAAAAAATTATCTTTAAGGCAAAAATGTCTTGCTACTTTGAGAGGAAATCACATGGCTTATGGGAAATAAATCCTACCCTACTGTGATTCCTTTAAATGGGTAGTAGATTTATATTCTCTAACTCAAATGAGTTCAGGGACAAAAATCTTTTAAATTGCAGATCTTAAATTAAACACAAAGAACTGGTTTGTAATCAAAAATATAACTTAAAGACTGAGCAGGCTATATTAAATAAGGTTATAAAATTTCATGCCGGGGGAATGATTTTAAAGTAAAATTGACAGCCACCAATTATAGAAGATGGCTAAGCAGGAGCTGATTTACCAACTAGAGATGTTTTTACCTGTTTCAGTCTTTTAAGTTTGCAACTCAGACCTCAAACCTTGATAGTAACTATGAACAGTTTCATTAGTGAGGGTTTTTTTAATATGAAACCAAAAATATAAATGTGTACATTGTAAAGAATAACATAAATATTTTCACATTAAAAGTACTTGTATATCTGTTCCAACTAACTTAAACACCTATTTGTTGTTTTCAGTGAAGAACTGAAATTAAGACATTTTCAGTGATTAGTACACAAAGGCACAGGTGAAGGCAGATGTCATGACCAACCACTCTTTCTTCAGTTCCCCATACTCATTCCATCACACTCTATTCAGTGTATACTGTTCCAATCAACAGCAGCAGCATGACTCAGTAACTTGGAAATTCAGAATTTCAGGTCCCAATTCAGATCTTCTCAATCTACATGATCCCTCAGGGGATTCAGAGGCTCACTGAAGTTTGAGAAGCACTATTTTAAGCTATACCACCACCTAACTGAAACACCACTCTTTTCTGTACAAATTGGATGATACTGCAGTAAAAATGTCTTACCTTTCTGGGTATGCATGTCACAGAAATTCAAATTTACATCAGAAGTATAAGTTTGCACCACCTGCAAATTTCAGCTATGGACTTTGAAACTTCATCCTCTGTAAAATGAGACTACCATTTCTCTTAACCCTCATGAGCAAGCAATCAATTAACATAAATTAATTTGGAGATGCTTAACATTAAAACAGAAAGAAAGAAACCAGCAAACAAGACCACATTAGTCTCTCCATCCATTCCTCAGTCACTGCTTGGTATGTGTTAGAACACAGATGGTTTGGCTGTCCAGCTGTCTGCATAAAGAGTCTTCTTTAATACCTGCTTTTGGTCTGATTTAGTTGTTGCTTAATTTTAGCTTTAGTAAAAATTATTGTCACATTAAACATACATGCACCCATATTCTTGAGCAATGTACAATTGGTACATCAATACCAATCTCTTGAGGTAAGAGATCTTCAACGGCCAATTTTACCATTCTCTTTTTCTCTAAATACAAGCTTGAGAACCTATTTTCATGTAAGCTGCTATCCACTCAACATTTTTGGAAAAGTATATAAATACCTGTTAAGGTGAGCATTGCTTACTTATTACATGTCTTGTCCTAGATGGATTTGTGTCATTGAACAATAACTTAGAAACATTTAAGCAATAATTAAATCCTATGAGAAATGGCACTAATTCATTAATCATATAACTAAGCGGGTACCGGGGTGGCTCAGTCAGTTAAGCAGATGCCTTCAGCTCAGGTCATGACCCCAGGGTCTTGGGATGGAACCCTGCATTGGGCTACCTGCTCAGCGGGAAGCCTGCTCCTCCCTCTCCTACTCTCCCTGCTTTTATTCCCTCCCTCTCTCTCTCTCAAAAACAAATAAATAAGTAGAATCATATAACTAATCATATAATTCAGATGTGGTAGGAAAGTAAGTATGAATGTTTAAGTAATTATCTGGGTTGGAGAGAAGGCAAGGATATTGAGGAAGAATGAAAAAAAGAATGGGTGTGAGAAAGGAAATATCACTGGAATGCTGAAATTGCAAATGAAATCCACAGAAGTCAAGAAATTCAAGAATTAAGGCTCCCACTGCTCCCTTAATTCTGCCCCTGGTACTGGGCAAACACACTGTGTATATATCTTTCATTACAAGATCCCATAACACTTAGCAACAGAGCCCACTTAGAATGGTGATGAAGAAGCATATGGCTCCTTATGAAATGAGCTTTAAATACATCGAAAGGTTAACAACAAGTATAACAAGGTACTTTTTCCTATAAAAATTTAATGTTAATTATAAAATCGGATAACATTGTTTATGGCGTGAAATATGAAATACACAAGGCAGAACTCCCGTGGGGCATAGTTGATGTGCACTGTGCTCATAATGGAATTTTCCCAGTGTACGGACGTGGAAATAAGTTTTTCTCCCTGGAAAATATATGAAATTAGCTAATGTAGCAAAATTTCAGAATCTCGTCTTAGCTTTACACAAGAAGAGTAAATTTTGGAGGCTACAAACTATAGTTAACAGTAAACTAATAAATCAATGTGGTCCAGGAGATGGGAAGTAACAGATGATTCTTCCTTCCCTTTCCCCTCCCCAAAAAGTCATTTATGGCTGGTTTTGGAAAGCTGTTCTCTCCCTTCAGATTTACTGTCCTGGTGATGTTTTTCCTTGACAAATGTTTCTTCTTGCCTCTCTGAATGTATTCAAGATAGAAAAAAAATGTCTCAGTTGGGTTTCTACTGGAAGATCAGAAACAAAGCAGTATAGAATAAAAAGCTGCACAAATCAATTCAAAATGCTCCCTGTTCCCAAGAAGGTAAACAAAGGAGAGTGAACTTTGTGCAGATATCAGTTTTAGTGATTCTTAAAGGCACTGTTAAAACTTTTGAAGAGTAAACCTACCATTTCAAAAGTAGCTATATAATTTGTATGGCCCAGTGTAAAATGAAAATATGGGGCCTTTGTTAAAAAATTATGAATTTCAGGGTCACCTGGGTGGCTCAGTGGGTTAAAGCCTCTGTCTTCGGCTCAGGTCATGACCCCAGGGTTCTGGGCTTCAGACCCAAATCGGGCTCTCTGCTCAGCAGGGAGCCTGCTTCCCCTTCTTTCTGCCTGCCTCTCTGCCTACTTGTGATCATTGTCAAATAAATATACAAAATCTTTTTTAAAAATTATGAATTTCAAAATAGTGATAGTAGAGCATATAACCAAGGGCCAGAACTTCTAAGGATGGGGGCCCAGAAGAATGTACACCCTGATCCCTTCTTTGATTAAACCAACTTCTCTGCATTTCTTATGGCATTTATCACGTTCTATTATTCTTAGTTTTGTGTGCCTCATCCCTAATTCTCCCACTAACCTAAAAATTCCTTGTAGGCAGGGACTCTGAAAAGAACATGGGCCTTGGAATCAGGTAAATCTGCCTTAATTTATTTGTTGTATATGTATTATTGTTTATTTGTTGTATGAACCTTAGTTGCATTATATATAATTGTTGAGACTCAGTCTTCTCATCTGCAGAATGGGCATAATGATAATACCTTCAAGTCAGGATTGCTGTGAAGATAAAATAAGGTAATTCATAGTGTGAACACTTAAAAATGGTTAAGTATCCATATTATTGCATTATAAGATTACAATGAGATAATAAAAAGAACTTCACAATGTTTAATGATATGGGGTTGGTTAAAATAGTATGATAAGTTCATACAGTGGTGTACTGCTTTGCTGAGATGGATCTCCACATCTGCTCAGAACATCCAGTCACAGCACTAATAAAGAATGGTGCACAACTGGCAGCATCTGAGAGCTGGTAACAAATGCAAATTCTCAGAGGCCCAAACCAGACCTATGAAATCAAGAACTCTGAGGGGGGTGCCTGGTCAGCTGGAGTGTACCAAGTCCTCCAGGTGATTTTAATACGCTCTCAAGTTTAAGAACCACTGATCTACTGCATGAGCTAGATCTCTGAATTGATGAAGAAAGTCTTCTAAGCTACATTTTTTAAATTAAATTACAGAGCAAGGTATAGAGAGTTCCCAAATTGATTTCAAGCCCAGAGATTTTCCAGAATTGAGACCTATTTCTCCACTGTGGCAGATACTAATGAAAGTGTTCCTCCTGGGACACCTGGGTGGCTCAGTCAGTTAAGCATCTGCCTTCAGCTGGTATCATGATCCCAAGGTCCTGGGATCAAGTCCCACATCAAGCAGGGAGCCTGCTTCCTCCTCAGCTTGCTGCTCCCTCTGCTTTGCTTTTGTACTCTCTCTCTCTAATAATAAGTAAAATATTTTCTTAAAAAAGTGTTCCTCTGGCCAGTGTTGGAAGAATCACACTCATTCCTACAACTTACACCCATTTTCCTTCTGGGAAGAAGTTCTCATAGAGATTTTTACTTTTTGACTTTTTTTTTTTTTAAGATTTTATTTATTTATTTGACAGATAGAGATCACAAGTGGGCAGAGAGAGAGAGGAGGACGAAGGCTCCCTGCCGAGCAGAGAGCCCGATGCAGGACTCTATCCCAGGACCCTGAGATCATGACCTGAGCCAAAGGCAAGGCTTTAACCCACTGAGCCACCCAGGCGCCCCTTTTACTTTTTGACTTTTTGTACTGTCTGAATTTATATATATACATATAAAATTCTTCTCATGTGGTTCTTTAAAAATACTCCAATTTATTTTATAATGAACAAAGTAAATAAAGGCAACCTAAGTGTGAAAAAAAAAAAAAACAACCTAGAATGAGGCTAGAATAAGAGGTATTTGAAAGTCAGACCCAGTAGTGAAGGCTGTTCCTCTAGAAGCAGAGAAATAACACTAATCTGTGACTTCCAACCAATGGAGCTGAGCAAACCCTCCTTGCCTGGGGAAATCCTGACAGCAAGGCCTCTAACTTCATGAAATAAGCCAGGTTGACCTCAAATACTGTTGGCCAGGAAATTACACAGGAGTGAGGGCACTTTACACAATTCTCTTTGGTTTTCATTCTTTTAGGGTTAGTTTCCATGGAAAACTGCACCTGCCAGTACCCTGGGGTCTCTAAGCCTGAGGACTCTAAGAAAACAGGGAACAGAAAAGTGGGAACAATGCAGGTTTTATAGGTTTCTTTCACTTAGCATTTTTGCTTATGAGGTTCTCAGAAGACTAATTGTGAGGCTGCAGAGAAATTCCATTTGTAATAGCCCCTTTATTTACCACTTTCTTGCTTTCTGGAACCTTGAAAATGTAAGATAGTAAGGCTTCAGTGCATAGTTATTTTGTATACAGATATGAAATAGGGTCAAATGCCAGGAACGGCATTGTTTTCAGAATGTTTTGGTAATGATAAGAATCCTTTATATTTACAGGGAGAAATACTTACCCAAAGAAACCAGGGCCCTTTAAATCTTTAAAATCTGCCTTGAGCCAGAGAAGTAAGAGCACATATTTTTACTATTTTGAATCCAAAGTGTTAGAGTCACTAAGACAGGTGGTCACCAGCTGCAAAGAAGTGAGCTCAGCCAGGTGACCTCTAAGAACTCTTTCAGAGTAAGAATGTGTGACAAGTGTAGTTACAGACCAGAATCATCTTTGCTGGCCCAAATATGAAATTCAGTCCGATCAGTTCATGGCTCTGTGCCCTCCCTCTCCTCCCACAAGGAATTTAGGTTGAGAAAGGATTAGATGCAGTTCTCCCCTGACTAGGAGGGGACAACAAGCTCTTTCAGAGACATCAGTCAACAGCAACTAAGCTCTGACTAGGGATTTTGGGGGGGAGAGGTGATGGCAAATAAATAAAAGAAACAAGTACCTAAAGAAGCTTATATCTTTTTAAGAATAGACAGTATATGATGCACCTACCATTGTCATAGGGCAGGGTACTTGTGTTAATCCTTACTCTGCAAAATTAGCCTTGTTTCTGGGACACTATTTCAACATTAACCAAGAAGTTCAAGGCAAGGCTGTTGTTTTTTGTTTTGTTTTGTTTGTTTTTTTAGTTTTTGATACATGTACTTTTGCATTTGGTTTGCTTGCTTTGTTTGTTGGTTGGCTGGTTTTACCTAGAATATTTTCTTAACAGTTTTAGTTTTATTGAAGTATAACTTAGATACCATAAACCCCCCATTTTAAGTACTTCAACAAATCATAATGGATTTATAACATTGTGCAACCATCCCCACAATCCAGTGTTAGAACATTTCCATCACCCGAAAAGATCCCTCAGGCCCATCTTCAGTCAGCCTCTACTGCAGACAACCTCTGAACTGCTTTCTGCCTCCACAGATTACCCTTTACTGGACATTTCATATAAAATATATAATTCATATACTGGGAATCATACAATATATACTGTTTGTTGCCTCTGGCTTCTTTCATTTTGCATAATGTTTTACAAATTCACTTGTGTTACAGAATGTATCAGCTGTTTGTTTTACTGCTGAGTAGTATTCCATTATATGAATATACCACATTTTGTTTATCCATTCATTACTTGATGGGCACTTTCCACTTTGGAGCTATTACACATAAAGCTACTACAAACATTCATAATAAAAGTCTTTAGGAAAACATATGTTTTCATTTCTCTTGGGTAGATACTTAGGAGGAATTACTGGGTTGTATGGTAAATTTATGTTTAACTTTTTAAGAAACTGTCAAATTATTTTCAAAGTGTCTGCACCAGTTTAGTCTCATCAGCAATGTATGAGTGTTCCAGGTTTTCTAAATCCTTGCCAATATCTGCTATAGTCTGCTTTTTTTTTATTATAGTCTTTCCAGTGGTATCTCATTGTGGTTTTAATTTGAATTTCCTAAAGGAGTAATGATAGTGAATATCTTTTCATGTGCTTATACACTATTTCTATAACTTCTTGGTAAAATACCTATTCAAATAATTTTCCATTTTCTTATATTAGGTTGTTATCTCAGTGCAGTTGACCCTTGAACAACATAGGGGTTAGGGATACCAACCCCCACTTAGAGTTAAAAAGCTATGTATAAATTTTTTTTTTTTTTAAAGATTCTATTTATTTATTTGACAGACAGAAATCACAAGTAGGCAGAGAGGCAAGCAGAGAGAGAGAGGAGGAAGCAGGCTCCCTGCTGAGCAAAGAGCCCGATGCGGGACTCGATCCCAGGACCCCGAGATCATGACCTGAGCCGAAGGCAGCGGCTTAACCCACTGAGCCACCCAGGCGCCCCAAAAAGCTATGTATAAATTTTGACTCCCCTCCTTAAAGACTTAATTTAGTCTACTGTTGGCCAGAAGACTTACTGATAACATAAAGAGCTGATTAACATATATTTTGTATAATAGTATTCTTATGATAAGGTAAGCCAGAGAAAAGAAAATACTAAGAAAACCATAAAACAAAATATATGTATAATACTATAAAAAATCCATGTATAACTGGACCAGTGCAGTTTAAACCCATGATATTCAAAGGTCAATTGTACTGAACTGTAAGAGCTCTTTATATGTAATGAACACAGACCTTTTATCTGCTGTGATTTGAAATATTTTCATCACAAAAAGGTTTGTGACCCATTTTCCCATTTTCTTGGTGTCTTTTGAGGTGCAAAAGATTTATTTAGATGAAGTCCACTTTATGAAATTTTATTTTATGGATCTCAATTTTGGTTTCATATTTAAGAATCATCTGCCTATCCTAAGGTCATGAACATTTCCTCTTATGTCTTTTTTAAAAGTTTTTTTTTTATATATATTTAGATGGTGTGTCACATTAATCTTCAGGTATAAAATCAACTTTGCTTTCCTAGGACAAATGGTACTTGTTCATGACGTAAATCCTTTATGTATGTTGCTGGATGTGGTCTGCTAAGCTGTCCAATTTGTTGACAATTTGATCAAATTCAATTTGATCAAACTCTCCATAATATTCCTTTCCAAGCCCTTTAAATTCTTCAGGGTTAGCACAAAACTTCCCTCTTTTCATCCCTGATTCCGATATCATCTTGAGTTGGGGGGCAGGTGTCACACCAGCTGTCAACTTTGTTAGCTTTTCAACTTTTGCCTTTATTAATACTCTTTAATGCTCTTCTGTTTTCCATTTCATTGATTTTCACTTCAATCTTTATTGTTTACATTATTCTGCTTGTTTTCCATTTAGCTTTTTCTTCTTTTCCTAGTTTCTTAAAGAAATGCTAGGTTATTGATTTGTGATCTTTCTTCACTTCTAATGTAGGTGTTTAAAACTTTAAGTTTTTCTTTAACCAATGCTTTAGTTTCATCCCACAAATTATGATGTGCCATGCTTTGGTTTATTCACTTTAAAATATTTTCTGATTTCCATGTGATTTCTTTTTTGATCATGGATTATTTGAAATGTGTTAATTTCCAATTTAGGGATTTCCTAAATTTTTTCTGTTGTTGATTTTTAATTTAATCATATTGTGGCCTGAGGACAAAATTATATGATTTTAATCCTTTTAAATTAACTGTGTCTTATTTTGGCCTAAAATGTATAGCCAAAAATGTTCTATTAATCTTCAGGTATAAAATCAACTTTGCTTGAAGTATCCCCCAGGGTGTCGGTCCATATTGGCTGGTAGTGTTATTTAAGTCTTCTGCACATTTGTTGATATTCCATCATATAAAATACTGTTATATAAATTATTAAGAACAGGATACTGATTTTTTTGTTGGTTTTTTTTTTTTGTTTTTTGGGGGGGTTTACAATTATAGTCCTCATTTAATCACTAAATATAACAAACTAAGGAATGTCCCTTTTTTTACTATTTTATTTTAATTTTATTTTTTTAAATTTACTTTCAGCATAACAGTATTCATTGTTTTTGCACCACACCCAGTGCTCCATGCCCTCTCTAATACCCACCACCTGGTTCCCCCAACCTCCCACCCCCCGCCCCTTCAAAATCCTCAGATTGTTTTTCAGAGTCCATAGTCCATAGTCTCTCATGGTTAACCTCCCCTTCCAATTTCCCCCAACTCCCTTCTCCTCTCTAACTCCCCTTGTCCTCCATGCTATTTGTTATGCTCCACAAATAAATGAAGCCATAAAACAATTGAGTCTCTCTGCTTGACTTATTTCACTCAGCATAATCTCTTCCAGTCCTGTCCATGTTGCTACAAATGTTGGGTATTCATCCTTTCTGATGGAGGCATAATACTCCATAGTGTATATGGACCACATCTTCCTTATCCATTCATCCGTTGAAGGGCATCTTGGTTCTTTCCACAGTTTGGCAACTGTGGCCATTGCTGCTATAAACATTGGGGTACAGATGGCCCTTCTTTTTTACTATATCTGTATTTTTGGGGTAAATAACCAGTCGTGCAATTGCAGGGTCATAGGGAAGCTCTATTTTTAATTTCTTGAGGAAGCTCCACACTGCTCTCCAAAGAGGCTGCACCAACTTGCATTCCCACCAACAGTGTAAGAGGGTTCCCCTTTCTCCACATCCCCTCCAACACATGTTGTTTCCTGTCTTGCTAATTTTGGCCATTCTAACTGGTGTAAGGTGATATCTCAATGTGGTTTTAATTTGAATCTCCCTGATGGCTAGTGATGATGAACATTTTTTCATGTGTCTGATAGCCATTTGAATGTCTTCATTGGAGAAGTCAGGATACTGACTATTACTGTTGAGTAATATATTTCTTCTTTCAATTCTTTTTATTTTTGCTTCATATATTTTGGAGATCTCTTATTAAGTGTTTACACTTTCATGTAAGTGTTTTATCTTCCTGATTAATGGGCACTTTTACATTATTAAATAACCTTATTCATCTCTATTAACATATATTGTCTTAAAAGCTATTTTTTTCCTCAAAATTGTAGAGCCATTCCAACTTGCTTAAGATTATCATTTACATGGTATATCACTGTCATGCTTTTGATTTTTACCTATTTGGATTATAACTGTTGCTCTTATAGACAACACACAGCTGGAACTTGAAGTTTTATCCAGTCTGACAATCTCTGCCTTTGATTAGAGTTTTCAATTCACTCACATTTAGTGTACTTTTGGTATGGTTTCATTCAAATCCGCCACTTTGCTTTTTGGTTTTCTTTGTTTCATGCCTTTCTTGTTTATCTGTTCATCTGCTACCACTTTCTGTGGAAATAAACAGGTATTTTACAATGAGTAATTTTAATTATTTTGTTAGTTTTTCCTTAAATATTTTGAGGGTTTTTTTTAGTGGTTGTTTTAGGATTTGCACTGCAAATTCTTAGATTATTATGATCTACTTCAAATTAATACTAATTCTTATGAAATATAGAAACTTATTCCAATTTAGCTCCATTTCTTCCTCCTTTCTTTTATTTATTATTTTCATATATATTACATCTTTACCTGTTATAAATTCAGTAATGCAATTTTATAAGTATTGTTTTATGCAATCTCATATATTCCCAAGCTGTTAAAAAGAAGAAAAAAAATATTTATATGGTTTTTATATTTACCAGTATATTTATCTCTTGCAGTGTTATTTCTTCATGTGGATTCTACTTACCGTCTAGTAAAATTTCTTTTCAACCTAAAGGAATTTTTTTACTATGGTTATAATACAGCTGTGCTATCAACAAACTCACTCTTTTTTAATCTGGGAATGTTTTTCTTTTTGAAATGTCTGTTTTGGAGGATAAATTTAATGGATTTAGAATTCTTGAGATGTCTTGAAGGATAATTTTAATGGATTTCTATATCTTGGTTGACAGTCATATTCTTTCAACATTTTGAATATGTCATATCACTGCATTCTGGTTTCTTTCGTTTTGGATGAGAAGTCAGCTGTTAATCACACTGTCATTCTCTTATATATGATGAATCATTTTTTCTTTTCTTCAAGATTTTGTCTTTGGTTTTCAGCAATGTGACTATGAAATATCCAGGTATGACTCTCTTGGCACCTATTATACTTGGAAGACATTGACTGTTGTATCTGTAGATTTATTTTTATTTTTATATTTTCATTATTTGTAAAAGATTATTTCTTTATTTTAGGCAGGGAGGGGAAAAGAGAAAGAGAGAGAATCCTGAAGCATGATCCCTGCTGACCTTGGAGCCCAATGCAGGGCTCCATCATCCCAGGACCCCGATATCATGACCTGAGCCAAAATCAATAGCTGGATGCTTGACAAACTGAGCCACCCAGGAACCCCTGTACATCAGTTTTTAATCATATTTAGAAAGTATTTGGCCATTATGTCTTCAAGTATTTTCTCCTGATATTTTCTTTCTCCCTTCTTCTCTGAGACTCCCAATTTGTATATGTTAGTATGACTGATAGTACCCCATCAATTCCCTGAGGCTTTCCTCATTTTTCTTTTGTTCTTTCTCTTCTCCTGCTTGAACAAATTTTATTGATCTGTCTTCAAATTTGCTGATTTTCTTTTTTCTGCAATCTCAAATATGCTGCAGAGTCAATATAAAGATTCTTCACTTCAGTTATTTTACTGTTATGTATAGAATTTCCATTTATTTTGCATAATTTATATCTCTATTAAGAGTCTCTATTTAGTTAATCATTATCATCATATTGTTCTTTCATTGCTTGATAGTTACCTTTAGTTATTCGAACATATTTACAATAGCTGATTTGAGTCTTTGTCTACAGAGTCCAACAACTGGACTCCTCAGAGATACTAGGTATTAACTTTTTTTCTTTCTGAGTATGGCTGATATTTTCCTATTTCTTTGTATAACAGTTGGCATTCATTGTACACATATTTTGCTACTGAAAACTGAACAATGTTGAAAATTGGACATTTCAAATAATGTAGCAAGTCAAGATTTCTATTTTTTTCTTCCTGGGCACTATTATTGTTGCTGCTTTTTTAAAGTGTTTAGTCATTTGCCTGAACTAATTCTACAGAGTTTGCCTCCCTCACAGTGTGTGACCACTAATATCTCTGCTCAGTTATTTTCTTTATTCTTACTTTGTTAAGTCTGACTTCTCAGGGTTGCCTAGTTAGCATAGTTTATGGTCAAGCAAGGACTGGTCAGAAGTTGTATTCAAACACCCTAAACCAATCTGCCATTTTAAAATGGAGCTATGTGTAGGCTGTGAAATGTATTTGAAGTTCAGGTGGTTTACAAGACAGCCTTGACTTTAACTTTCTGTGTGTGCAAAGACTCACAATCAGCCAGGATGAATATATAGGCTGGGTCTGTCCAGTCTCTACTGAGTATGTGCACAGCCTAATCATATACACAGCCTTCCAGATGACCAGAGATATTCTGGAGCATATCAAGGCCCACTATGGCTACCTCATCCCCTGGCTCTCCCTGATAAAATGTTTTCTCCAACTAGGATCATAGCTTCAAGCTAGTTGCAATGTAGGCCTTCCTTTTTCGTTTGTTACTGAGATCATACAATTTCATACAAAATGTGGTATTTTTGCACCCCGTTCCAAATTGTCACTCCCCTCTAGCAGTGAAGCTGCTGGTCTTCTCAATTTGCCATGTCCTAACAGAACTTCTGCCCAGACTGAAATGGGCCTTTGGGTAGGATGAATGGAAGCATCCCAGACTAACATGCCACAGGTTTGCACAGTTCTAACTCAGTAGAATTTTAAAAAATAAATGCTTCTAAATTTGTTTTTATATCTTTGGTGGACTTATTTCAAGAGTTCTCAAATGGTTTTCATAATTTTTTTCAGTTTCATCACTGCTTTTTTAAAAAGATTTTATTTATTTATTTGACAGAGAGAGAGAGATGACAAGTAGGCAGAGAGGCAGACGAGGGGGGATGGGAAGCAGGCTCCCTGCTGAGCATAGAGCTCAATCCCAGGACCCTGAGATCATGACCTGAGCCGAAGGCAGAGGCTTAACCCACTGACCACCCAGGTACCCTCACCATTGCTTTTCACAGAGAAGATTTACCATGCTCCTCACTTCTTCTACTTAGAAGCCTGGCCATCTAGATTAAAATGTGTATCATCAGAACACCAGCAAAGAGATCACTGGGGGGAAGGAATCTAAAAATTGTCACTTTATTACAAAATAAAATAAAAATCAATAATTAACCTGGAGTTTGGAAAATCTGTTTGAATAGCATTAATTAGAAGGAGTATAAGAAGAAAGAAAAATGTTTTATCTGAGAATTAAGATAACTGGGTTCTGATTCTGACACTGCTGCCCATGAACTGCAAATTCTACTGCACTGCTTCATCTTGCTGAGCCTCATATTCTCAGCTATCAAAAATAAAAAAAATGCATGTGGGATTAGAGCACCTGGGTGACTCAGTTGGTTACCCAGCCAACTCTTGATTTTGGCTCAGCTCATGATCTGGGGGTACCCACATCAGAATCTGCGCTCAATGTAGAGTCTGCTGGATACTATCCCCCTCTCCTTCTGTTCCTTCCTTTCCCCCTTTCTAAATTAAATAAAATTTTTTTTAAAAGACATGTGGTATTATATTCACTACAAAGGTCTATGTCTTATATTTGTATTTCCGATGAAAAAAGCAAAACATGGCAGGGAGATGCTTAAAGGATCATAGTTAACAGTGAAAATACAACCAAGTCTGCTGCACTAAGACACTTAGAGCTACTTTCTTGGTAAAACCCTCTGGTAAGCATTTATTTGGCTCAGTGCACACTCAGAAACATGAATGTGTCACTCAACTCAATCACTCATAGTCTTTTGACATGCTCATATAATAAAAATGTACAATCAATGGCTTGAAAATATAAATAATAAGTAGATAACCAAGGCCTAAGCACCACAAATTAGTAACTTAACATTACATTTGTCCATATAAAAAGAAGATTTCAAATCTGCTCCCCACTTAGTAACTGCAGGTAAGAATCCTTATTATTCTAGGCCTCAAGTTCCTCATCTGAAAAATGAGTGTAAAATCATTTAAACAGATAAGGCATTTCAAATGCACAGCCCAGAGCCTGGAATATAAATGCTCCATAAACTATGATAGTTATAATTATTTCATATCCTCAGGCTTGGTCCTCTGGGTTCACAACAGAGGTATCTGTGTGCATGAATGTGGGAATCCACAACCAATCTCTCTATCCTTTACTGGAATGATGCTAAAGTAAGTCATGCTAAGACAGTCCTCCTAAAAACAGACATCAAGAACCAATTATACCTTCACAACGCTACTGTGTGGAATTGGAAAAAGTGCAACCAGGGGAGGTGGGAGGAGAATATGGAAAGATGAGAAAGGAGAGGGCACTAAACAGAAGGTGCAGAGGGCCACTGATTTGCCTTGGGTGGTACAAGAAGCAAGGTGAGAGCAAATGAGGGTAGCAAGAGGAAGCCAGGGAGCAGAGAAGACTGATTCTGCCTTAGGCCACCTCATAGATCCCATTTCAGGAATCAAAGGGCTTCTCCCTTCTCTTTCACAACAACCCCAAGCATCTGAGTATCTCTATGACTCACCACTCACTCTCCTCTATCAGCAAAACATGCAGTTTCACTCCTCCACCTTGCCTTCCAATTTGGTCCCAAGCCCAGAGATTTCCCAAAACTGTATCTCATATATACCCCTTGGCAGGCAGCAATAAGGGCTGATATGCTGCTGACCAAACTCACCTATTCTGGTGTTTGTTGTATTTTTGACATATGGGCCTTTCTACTAAGGAACTAGGATATAGCCTCTTTGAATGAATCAGTTAGGATATTAGGAGATATATTGGCTTCTATAACTGACTAGTCCAGGGGTAGGGTATGGTTCAATAAGGGTTCTGCTCCAAGCTCCTGTGATGCTCTTGCCTCTGCCCATCCTCACCTGCATCATCAGACTGCAGCAGTTTCAAGAATTGAACCCAGACAGCATAGTAGACAGAGTTCAGAGAAAGGGAATATTCCTTCCTCTGGCTCTTTCTATAGAGGAAAGAACTTCCTTTACCAGCAACTCTCTGAAAACAAAACCCATTCCTGGGCCAATCCCTATGGTCCAAGGAATGGCACACAATGGTTGGCTATGGCCTAAGATCTTAAACTGACTAGCAAAATTCTCAGGATTTTACACCTACACAAATACTTTGGGAATCTCAGTAAAATGCAGATTCTGGTTCAGGAAATTTGGAGTCTAAGATTCTGCATTTCTAATGCAGACTGATAGTCTGCACTTTGAGTACAAAGGAATAGTGGGCATGTGGATTAGACAGGGCAGGGTTTGTAAGCTTTTAGCAACCACTGACTTCATAGGGCCTATAATACTACACAGTGTACAAAAGCTATCCTACAAGTATCTGTTAAATTTTGAAGAGTATCTTCCCCCAAATTGAGAAATTGGAGCATAGTTAGGTAACAGATCTTTGTAATCCATTACCCCTTCCCCGACACAACTGTCAACCTCTGAGCTTTTATTTGAAACACTCAATAGATTCTGAAAGCTGAAAATAAGTAAGTGATAGAACACTTGTACTTTGAAACTGACATTACAGAAATCTTTCCTTGTGAACATGTGTAAGAGATAAGCTCAATAACCCTACTGAAACATCAATATTTAGACACACAGATCTCCTTTCCAGGTGCACAAAATTTTGCAATCAGAAGTATTATATACAAAGCTACTAAATATTTGAGCCTAGAAGTAAACTGCCTTATTCTTTGCAAACGTTTTAGCATGGCTTCTGGTATGGAAAAAGGGCAAGTGGTATGTGGGAAAAAATTTTAAATGACACAAAGTATCCAAATTCAAACTGAGATACAGAAATGAAAGTTGAAATAAGATACTCTTTTGTTCACACAGGTTCTCTGATTCATTAGAAAACATTTATTCTTACTGTTTGCAGCAGTAGCTTTGTGTTCTAGAAAGAGAGCAAAGATATTTAGATAGATTCTTCCAGAATTCCATTACACTCACCCAGAATGATGGCGCTTGAGAGAAATTGTTATCTCCAAAAGAAACACTTCAAGGGGTGTCTGTGTGGCTCAGTGGGTTAAAGCCTCCGCCGTCAGCTCAGGTCATGATCCCAGGGTCCTGGGATCAGGGTCCTGGAATAGAACCCCACATCACATTGGGATGCTCAGCAGGAAGCCTGCTTCTCCCTCTCCTACTCTCCCTGCTTGTGTTCCCTTTCTAGCTGTGTCTCTCTGTCAAATAAATAAATAAAATCTTTAAAAAAAAAAAAAAAACAGTCTTAGGACCCCTAACACTTGCCAACTCTGATACCCTACTAAAGCAACTTTTCTGGAGTTACAGAAGATAACCATCTTTTATAGCAGGCAATGCCAATGGCTAACATAAACTATGCATGGGCCTCCTATCTCATCTGTCTGCTGGGTAGAAGGTCTCAGAAGACCTGTCAGAGGCCCAGTCAGTTCCTGTGAAAGGGTTAATCCCCAATCCCCATTTCCTCATTCCCCTGCCCTTATCAGGACAAAATGCATATTTATTCCTTCTGGTCTGATTTCTGGAGGTGACAATTAGTCTCAGGGAAATGACTGCAAACTTTTAACTGAGATTTCTCAGTTGCCTCTAAGCTCTAAGTCTGCCTCCTGCCAAGTTCATAGTTTCCTTTCTGGCCAGGTAGTTTATATGTGGCTGTCTTTTTTCAAGTATAGCTCGGAAAAAGAAAAGAGAAAACAGGAGACAGATATCATCATCTACTTTTCCTTTCTCCAAGCAAAAATTAGCCTATCCCCTCCAACAAAGGAAGTGTAGGGAAGCAAGGCTTTCCCTGGCAATTAAAATAAGAAAATTCCTGTGAAAAACTAGAAGTTGCCGCCTTCAAAGAGACTTTTTTCCCACTGGGTTCTCTAGGAAGACCAGAAGACTGGATGGAAGACAGAGGCATTCCAGGAAATTCCTGAACAGTAGGTAGCTTAAGTAGAATCCCAAATTCTTTAGTAAAACCAGAACCGTCTTAACTCTTGATTCAGAAGCAAAGAGAATTTTCTATAGGAATGAATACACCTTTACTTCTTTCTACCCGCCCAACTGTCCTCTGCTGTGCCACATATTCTTTTCCAGAACTACTTAGTTCACACTCTTTCTACAATATATGCCAGGTCTGAACTCCTCAGAACTGGATGAACCAAAATGGCCACAGAAAGATCAAGCAGACAATTCAGTTCACTTATTCCTAAAAAGTCTTCCCCATTTATCATCCCTTCTTGATTTTAGATTCAGGAATTCTAAAGAGTGGTGTTAGTGATCAAGACAAAATCAGGGAAAGAGGAGTTATGAATGGTCTATCCATTAGGATATATATTAGAATTAGGAAAATTTGCTTAGGGAAGTTAATTCTCTAAGCTTATCATTGCCTTTGCAATATTGCAAAGATCTCAGCAACTCTAAACAATGGACTTTAAGAGAACATACTAAAATAAAATCTTCTTTGAAGTACTAAGCAATCTAGAAAATTTTATAGGACCAAAAGTATTCAGATAAAAATTTTATACAAGCTTTCATCACTGCAAAGTGATGAAAACTTGCCCCATCCTTCCCATTTCCATGCAAATCTTTAATCAAGGAAGTGGCAGTGATTACTAAACATGTGCCTTGCCTTTTGAGTTTCAGGACACAGTACAAATAATTGAAATCATTCATTTACAAGATGAGACATACACAAGTAACAGTGAAGATAATATAGTCAATATGTGTAAATTAACAATATTTAAAGGTTAATTAAAATCCACTAAAAAGTCCTAGTTTTATAATTCTAAACATTTGCTGCTTCCAAACAAAAAAAATAATCCTTTAGTCTTCTCTTGGTAACTATTCCTTCCTTCCCCACTCTCACTAGCCCTATTCCCAGATTTTTCTTTCTAACAAACATAGAAAGAAAAAGGAAAGGCAAAATAATAACTGTTAAAATTCCAAGATTTTACTTCAAGCCAAGGCCACATTTCTAAGCAACTTTGATCAGGCAAATTACCTCTAAGTGTCTCAATTTTTCCCTCAGAAAATTGAAATAATTTATCACCTTTGATCTGCAAATTTGTGAGGGCATTTAAAGATCGAAAGAAACTTACCTGCTGGTATTTGTTTCCAGGAAGATAGAATAGGCATACTTTTCCCTATTCTTCCTGCTAAGTGTAACTAAAAACCCTGGACATTATATATAAAGCAAACACCAGCAGATCTGAAATGTTAATTAGAGGAAGGTGGTCCAGCTAGGGACCTTGGGCTGGAAGAACACAGGTGGTAAGTTCTTTGGGTCTTCTTTCTGCTTCACATATTTTAGACTAGATACTGAAAAAATGGTACCTCATGATCATAGACACAAAGAAAAGAAGAGAAAAAAGGAAAGAAAAACAAAAGGAAGGACAGAAAGAAAGACAAGGAAGAAGCCTACAGGAAAGTCGGCCTTCTCTGGCCAAATAGGGAAAGAGTATTCTAGAAATACAAAAACTTCTAGAAAATACAAGGTCTACTCCAGCCAAACACACAGAAAAGAACTGCAACCCTATCCCCTAATTCTACCAGCAAAAGTCAAATGGAGGGCCTAGATATGTACCCTTAGTAGGCTGTAACAAGTGCTCCATCCAATTCTCTCCCCCTTCAGAGTATGTCAAAGAAAACCTAACAAAGAGTCAGAATTTTTACCAGTATTCAGTGGTAACAGTGGTAACACACCTCACAGTTGTCAGTGGAAACCATAAAGGTACCCTGAAATTCCACTCTATCCAGCAGTATGAAGAAGACCCTTACTCCCTTGGTGTCAATGGAGGCACAGTGGAAAATCTGGACTTCCACCTCCACACGGCAGCAGGAGGTGGCATGCCCACTTCACCCACCAGTGCACTGTCAGAGGAGGTCTGTTACATTAGATTTAAGTAAAATCTAGAATCTTGTAATACCCAAACTGCCCAGGTTTCAATAAAAAATCACTTGTTATGCCAAGAACCAGGAAGAACTCAAAACTAAATGAGAAAAGGCAATCATCAGATGCTGCTCTGAGATGATACAGATGTTAGCATTATCTGACAAGCATTTTAAAACAACCATCATAAAACTGCTCAGAAGAATAGATACACACATACCTGAAATAAATGCATGTACAAAAAGTCCTGGCAAAGAAACAGAAGATACAACGAAAAACTAAATGGAAACTTACAACTGAAAAACAAAATAACTGGTATAAGAAACTCCACAGCTGGGCTCAACACCGGAATGAATACGCAGAGGAGCGAATCCATGAACTTGAACATAATAGAAATTATTCAATCCAAGCAACAGAGTATAGACTCAAAGAAATGAAGTCTCAGGGATATCTGGAACTATAACAAAAGATCTTGTCATTGAAGCCCTGGAAAGAAAGGGGAGAGAAGATGAAACTGAACAACAACAACAACAACAAAAAAAAAAAAAAAAAAAAAACAGCCAAAGAAATATGGCAATAAATTTCCTAAAAGTAGAAAGAAAGGAGGAGGAAGGCCTCCAGATTCAAGCAGAGTGAACTTCAAGCAAAAAAAAAAAAAAAAAGCCAAAAGTCCATTCTGAGATACACCACAAACTTCCGAAGACTAAAGCCAAAGAAAATCTCAAAAGCAACCTGAGAAAAATGATGCATTCCTCGTTGAGGTAAAAAAAAAAAAAAAAATTTCAAATAGCAGAGCATTTCACACCAGAAACCACAGAAGGCAGAGAGAATAGCACAGTGTTTTTTATGGCCTGGGGGAGAAAAAAGAAAAAAATATCAACCCAGAATCCTATACCCAGTTGACAGTATTCGTCAAGAACGAAAGTGAAACCGAGATATTCTCAGGTAAAAAAAAACAAGAAAATTGATTGCCAGCACACCTACCTTAAAAAAGCAGCTGAAGAACAGCACGTACCACGGAGATGGAGAATCGCAGCCCCGAGGGTCCAGCGGCGCTGAAAGAACACTGCCAAGCCGCCATGAGCTGAAAGAACGCTGCCAAGCCGCCACGAGCCTTCGACGAGACTCTCACTGACTCCAGTTCTCGCGAGAGCATGAATGCTGTCTAGGTGTGCGCGAATCCAGCCGCCGCTCAGGCGGCTGCTGTGAGCGCGGCCATCAAAGGACTCTCTGAACTTCTCTAAGGAAGAAGGTCCACAGAAAGAACAGATAAATAGGGTAAGCACAATAGACTTTCCTTCTCTTATCGACTTTTCTAAATTATGTTCAGTGATCAAAACAAAAATTGCAACCTCGTCTCACGTGGTTGGCAATGAATGAAAGAACGTGAGACCTCCACGTTCTAAATAAGGATGGGTAAAGGGTCGTTAAAGGGAGGTAAGATTTCCTCACTTTAGTTTCTCTAGTACATAGGGACATAATAAAAATGCCTTACAAAGAGGTTCATTAAAAAAAAGAGATAAATTAAAATAGAATTCTAAAAAATGTTCAAGTAAGACAGGCAGGAAAAAGAAAACAAAAGGAAGAGAGAACCAAGAGAAATAATAAAAAGTCAGATGTAAGCAATTATCAATAATCTATTACATGTCATTAGGGACATCTGGGTGGTTCAGTTGGCTAAGTGTCTGCCTTTGGCTCAGGTCATGATCCCAGAGTGGGATCAAGTCCCACATTGGTCTCCCTGCTCAATTCGAGCCTGCTGCTTCCTCTCCCTCTGCCTGCTCTCTCTGTCAAATAAATAAATAAAATCTTTGGGGGGAAAAAAAAAAAAAGACAAGCATTTCAGAGACAAGCGTTTTCAGAGTACAACTTTGGATTTTTATATGTCTTGTGGTAATGCATTTTAGATTTGAATAAACCTTGTGTGTGTGTGTGTGTAGGCCTTAAATGAGGAAAAGAACAATTTATCCTGTACTTTTCAGTGGAATGAGTGGCTTAGTAAGGAATGAAATAGAACCGAAAATACTGTGATCACTTTCTATCAATTAACATTGTTCTTCTTCATTGTGCTGTTCATAAGAAATATGACAAAGATTTAGGTAGACTGAAAGTACAAGGATGAAAAATATGATTCAGTGTATTTTATGTTTATGCATATTTAAGACAAAAAATTGATAGGAAAGTTTTGATAAGGAATTGATAGGAAAAAACAACTGTTACAGTTAAACACTTCAACACCTTTCTCTCAACAATTTATAGAATAAATAGACATAGGGGCATCTGGGTGGCTCAGTTCTTAAGCGTCTGCCTTTGGTTCACCTCATGATCCCAGGGTCCTGGGATCGAGACCAGCACTGGGTTCTCTGCTCTGCGGGAAGCCTACTTCTCTCTCTCCCACTCCCCCTGCTTGTGTTCCCTCTCTCACTGTGTCTCTCTTTGTCAAATAAATGAATCAAATCTTTAAAAAAAAAAAAGAACTAGACATAAAGTCAGCAATGATGTAGAAAAATTCAACATTACCACATTATCAGCTAACAAATTCTAAAGACATTCACAGAACACTCCACATAGCTGCAGAATTCACATCGTCTTCAATTCTCACATAATATATAACAAGATAAACCAAATCTTAGCCAAAGAATGGATGCCAACAAACTTAAAAGATTTGAAATTGTATAGAGTACATTTGATCACAATGCAATCAAACTAGGAATCAACAGCAGAAAAGCAAAATATTCAAACCCTTGGAAACTAAACAACACTTCTAATTAATTCCTGGGTCAAAGGGAAATTCTCACTGGCAAAAAAGAGAAAAAGTGAAAATATAATATCAAAATGTTCAACAGACAGATAAAGTAGTGTTGAGAGGGGAATTTGTAGTACTTAATTGCTTACATGAAGAGGAAAAGTTTCAAATCAATAAACTAAGCTCTCACCTGAAAAGCAGAGAAAACGAAGAGCAAAAACAAACCCAAATAAGAAGGAAGGAAATAATAAAGTGCAGAAATTAGTGAAATTGAAAACAGGAAAAAAATTAGAGAAAATCAATGAACAGAAAGTTTGGATTTTAGAAAAGATCAATAAAATCTATAAATCTCAAGCAAGACCGACAAAGAAAGAAAAGACACAACTAATAATATCTAGAATAAAACAAGATACTACTACAGAACTACAGACACCAAAAAAATAAGGTACAAACATTTCTACACATATATTTGAAAACCTAAATAAAATGAGCCAATTCCTCAGAAGTACAAACTATCATAAATCATTTAATATGTAATAGATAATTTAACTAGCTCTCTATTTTAAAAATTGAAATTGAATTCATAAACATCTCTCCAAAAAAGAAATCTTCAACCCAGATGTTCACTGAAGAATTCTACCAATGCTTAAAGAATTAATGCCAAATTTATACAATCTCTTCCAGAAAATTCAGGAAGAGGGAACACTTTCTAATTCATTCCACGAAGCCAGTATTACCCTTATAACAAATCCAGACAAAAATAATACTAAAAAAAAAAAAAAAACCCACTTTAGACCAATATCCCTCATGAATATGGATGCACAGATTTTTAGTAATATATTAGCAGATAGAATTCAACAATGTATAAAACTGTTATGCCATGACCAAGTAGGGATTATTCCAGTGACACAAGTCTGGTCGAATTTTTGAAAATCAATCAATGTAATCTACTACATTAACAGATTGAAAAAGAAAAATCATATGATCACAACAACTGAAGCATAAAATGCATTTTTCATGCATGTTAAATCTCTCAAAACACAGGAATAGAGGAGAATTTTTTCAGCATGATAAGAAAACATCTTTTTTAAAATACCTACAGCTAACCTCCTATGTAGCGATGAAAGGAATTCAAGATAAGAAAAAAGTTAAGATGAAACAGGTTGCCTGACAGTCAGCATTAGTGAGAAGATCAGCTAGGGTAGAGGCACATGTTGGAGCTAGGGGGAGAAGGATGGGAGCAATGCCCCCTCTTCCCCACCCCCCAGTGAAGTCTTAAGGGCATCTTGTGTTTGGGAGGATAAAAGTGCATTCTACCTGATGAATGTTTTAAGTTCCTAAAAAGTAAATAACTGTTTCAGGCTTTTAAATTCCATATGAAATTATCAAATGAGTCATGAGAAAAATGCTAACGTCAAAATTAAAATCAAATGAATCACTGTTTCTGGCTCCAAAGCAGAGCACTTTGCTCTGTGCATACACTGTGCAGAAGGCCAACTGGCTGCCTGCTCCTTCCCTCCTACCCCCATTCACTGCAGCAGCCTTTCTCCCCAGCACCTCAGATGTTGGGTTATGGATTGAAGGTGCGGTATCTCCCCCGACAAGTATTTTCCACGATGTAAGTCTGTGAAGTTACTTGTCTCCCAAAACTCAGTCCCATCACCATGGAAATGAAAAATAACAATAGGATTTTGTGTCTTCTCCAAGTTCACATCTCAGAAGAGACCTTCAGCACAGTTTCAGTTGTGTTCAGCAAACTCTCAGGTTTGTGATGAAAGAGAACCAAATCCCTCTACCTTAGTATCCAATCAGGTTGATTTTTCCAATTCCTCTTTCACTAACTAACATATTTCCTTATCTCCCAAAATGTCCTAATACCCAGAGGAAGGAAAAGAGAAAGAGAGCTAATGTGAAACAGAACTACAGGAAAATTCTGATCGGTTTTTGAGGATCAGGTTAAGTGATGGGTACAGAATTAAAGGTATCAATTTATATTTCAGCCAGCGAAGGACCACCACTTAACTTACCTCCTCACTGGACAGACAGCCTTGGGACCCAGAGGTCAAAGCCCCACAGATCTACTAGGCAGGAACACTCCAGAGAGTTGTGTTCAGGCAATAGATGCTATAGAGGGAGGCTCTTACTTTTACACCACTGAGGCTGAAACACTTCCATCCCTTTGAACTTCCCAGAAATGGCATATAATACATTGACTTGTCCCCATCCTAAGAAGATCCTTAATTACTATTCCTAAGATGAACAGCTGTGCTACAGCTTCTTTTTTTTTTTTTTTTTTTAAGATTTTATTTGTTTGAGAGCATGCTAGGGAGAAAGAGTGAGAGAGAGCAAGAGAGAGAGAGCATGCAAATGCAAACAGGAGGAGGAGTAGAGGGAGAGAGAGAAGCAGACTCTCCACTGAGCATGGAGCCTGATGCAGGGCTCGATCCCAGGACCCTGAGATCATGACCTGAGCCAAAGGTCATGACCAACTGAGCCACGAAGGTGCCCCAACAATTTCATTGTCCTATCTTTAAATGTTCTAGAAATTGGAGCTCTCTGAGACACTGCCTACCACACTATGAGAATGCACCTAATTGTACTTTAGGAATTTCTGTCCGTACCCCTTGTACTCATGCTGTGTCCTTAAAATTACCTTAGTGAATCCAAGAATACATCAAGGGGTGATGTTAAACAGAGGCACCCAGGAAGTATCCTTCCGACATCCAGACCCCAACCTGGCCTCATCAGTGAAAGTGAAACTCAAGCCTGAAATGTGTTCACAAAAGAGAGAGAGTCTGGAGCTCATTTCCATATTATATAATGACAACCGTCCAGTGATAATATTTCCCCAAAAAAGGCAGAGTTATCTTTTCTTAAGGGTTGCTGTTGTTGGCAAGTGGATTCTAGAATACCTCAGCTCAAAAACTATTCTTTCTTCTCAGTTATATAAAAAGGGAGCCATCAAAAGTAACTTCTAAGCCCTTGTCTACACAGGTATAATGTTCTGTAACATCACAAAGAAAAGGGTTATATCCGGCCCCACTATGATCTGCTGCTCAGTGGGGAGTCTGCTTCTCCCTTTCCCTCTCCCCCTCCTCCTGCTCATATTTGCTCGCTCTTTCTCGCTCTTTCTTTCTAGCATACTCTCTCTCAAATCTTAAAAAAAAAAAAAAAGAAGAAAGAAAAAAAGAAAAGAAAAGAAAGAAACTGTAACACTGCTGTTCATCTCAGGTATAGTAATTAAACTTCTTGGGATGGCGACAAGTCCATGATATTATAGGCCAATTTTTAGAAAGTTTGAGGGGATGGCGGTGTTTCAGCCTCAGGGGTGATTTTGCATGAACAATTTTTAAATATTATCATATATATTTTTTATGTGATCAATGATCTGATGTATGTGTGTGTATATAAAACCACAATTAACACCTGGCTTCTCTAGTGTTCTCCATTTTCTTTTATTCAGCCAAACTATATTCAGGCAACAAACACACACCTACTCCTACAAGATTAGAAAATATTAAAAGCTTCTCCTGGGCCTATTTTCCTATTTAGCTCATCTACTGATTGTCATGAGGTTTGCAGTCTGATTTATTTCAGGGCCCTGGTGTTTAAATACTGTGCCTTTTAATACTGACAATACTAATGTGCTGGTGAAGACTTGTAGGTTTACTACCTAAACCAAGCGATTGAGCAATTTTTAAGTCAGTAGTAAGGTTTCTTTATAGGAGAACATTTTGTCAAATTTATATGTACAGGCCAGACGGGCTTCAGAAGATCCTCTTTTCCAGGACAGCCTGTGATGAACAAACTTCAGGGCTCCCTGTTTGATCCACATGCCAGGAAATCCTGCCTGTAAATGAATCAGTAAAGTTGGTCAAGTTTTCCATGGATTTGACTGAATACCAGCATGGGGAACCCTGAGAAGAAGAGAGACAGGGAGGCAGCATCTCAGAGGATGAACAAGGAAAAAGGGCAGACCTGGAGTGAGGAAAGCTCGTCAGCTACAAATTGTGTACACATGCAAGGCAAACTTGTGAACACACGTCCAACTTGGCAGATGTATAAAGATCACGTATTTATAACACGCTCCTGAAACACCTTATTGAAATGAGCAATTTACATGACTTTGATTTAAAATTAGGGTTTTAAGAATTTTTAGAAACCTTTCCAATCCAGTCCACCAAAAAAGCAAATGCAGCTTCTCAGAGACGGTGTTCCCCACAAAGCCTGGCACTTCCCTGAATGTTGCCTCAGACAGCGATCTCCTCTCCACCTCTTTGCCTCGCAACAATCGAAGTGGCTCAGAGCTGGAGCTCAATTTTATTAGTGATTTAAAACACACCCTTGGAAACTAAGCTGGCTTTTTCTTGTCCATTCAGGTGGGAAGTGTGTTCCAGCAGACAGGAACAGCACTTGAGAAAGTTCTCAAACAGATAATGCCTTAAGAGCTTGACTTCAAAAAAAATCTCCCACCGGCCAACTACCCAACAAAAGGAAAGGTAACCAGGTAAGAAAACTAAGCTTTCCATAATAAGACAAAGGTAACCTGGTAAGAAAACTAAGCTTTCCATAATAAGACAAAGATAAAATAGTTCAGCCGCCAGAATTCGACATCTTTAAAAATGCCTTTTCAATCTTTAACTTTTGTCTGCTTGGTTGTCTAGCAACCAAGTGCCGGCAAGAAACTCCACCCAAAACAAAGTGAAACAATACAGACACTTAACTTCACGAGTGTGTGCGCGTGTGTGTTAAGATTCTCAGGGTGCAAAGATAGAAAGTCCCTTTCAGGCAATTAAAACAGAAAAAGTCCTGATTGTCGATGGCAGGAAAGGAAGTCAGGAGTGAGTAAAAAGCAACTTGGAAATGTGTAATGCGGGATGAGGGTCTAGTTTCCACACACTGGGCTAAAGCAAGGTTTACACTCTTAAGTAGTAAAAACAAACCATTAAGCAAGGCCCAGCACTGTCAGGAAGTATAAAACAGTTCTTGAAACTTTGCAGTTACTATACAAAAGCTTTTCATAAACTCTGTTTCCTGATCTTCATTAAACGTTCACATCAAGTTGCCATGGGGCAATTAGCTTGCCTCCTGAAATCAATAAAAAATCAACAATTTGGAAATAGTTGTACAGTAAAATAGTTCAATAATTATTCTCTCATAGTGTTGTGGCCAAGTGGTTCCAGTGTAAATGCAGTCCAGATGAGATCCTGCTCCGTATGAGGGAAGCTTTGAGCAAATCGGTGGTTTGCAGAGAGATCTCTCCATCAGAACGGACTGCAACAATAATGGACTCCTGGCCCTGCCTTTGAGTGGGGCCCAGGGTGAGGGGCAAACACAGTCTTGAAGTGGGGGTTCAAGTCAGCATCTGGCGTACTGCTTAAGCACTTCAGAGGGACTCAACTCCAAATGTAGAGACCTAAATGAAATGATAAACCCAACAACAAAAAAGTATTAGGTGCCCTCCACTCATCACATTGACTCTAGACAGGAGCAAAGCAAAATTTTTCCTTTGGATATATGGGGAAAAGATATATGTGTATGTGTATTTATGTATATGTACATATATGTGTGTGTATGTGTGTGTATTAGGCACTATATACAGTGTATGTTGATACAGTGATTGATATATTAACATTTATATATATAATATATATAAAGGGTGTCAGAGGTTAGAAATTCATTCATTCTAACATTTCCACAAATACTCAGATCTGTGTTGCTTATAAGAAATCTTCAAAGCAGTCACCAAAAAGGTAAAAATGAGGCTGAACACACATAGGATATTTTGCTGAAAAGGAGATACCAATACAGTTATTTCTTTGCTGACCCCCACCACAGAGGGAAATCAATTCCTTTTGCTTCTTCTAGCCTGAGCCCATTCACCTCAGCACCTTATTCAAAGCCAACCACGGCATCACAAATTCCAATATCCATTAAATCAAACCTCAAATACTGGCCTGGGAAGTTTATATCACCCTCTAGGCTCAGTGGTTTTCTACAGTGAACTGTCTCAGAACTTAAAAAAAAAAAAAAAAAGTATCATTTTTAGTATAAACAAATGCTTCAAATGTATGACATCTATTTGCTGCCTTCAAAGGGAAAACTTTTAACTCAGACACTTGGCACTAAGATCACACGGGATCAACTCCGTGGACTGACTTAAGTGTTAAACTTTTTTAAAGTACGTTAAGGGCTTGCACCTGCTCCCCCATCCACATAGATGTACTGACACGTATTTGACTAAACTGACTGCGTGCATGCCCAAGCAAGCAAGCAGAGCAGATTTTACAAGATAAGCAACCAAGTGTTTTCATGTCTGAGGGTGGCTAGAACACAAAATTGCCAGTCATCTTGTGGGAGAAAAGAACGCCTTTGAAAAAAATATGTAGAACATCCTTTCAGATATGGTGAAATGTATTCAAATACCATCCTGTATACAGGTTTTGTTGTTTTGTTTTTCCCCTTAAGTACTACTTCTCAGAGAGGGGCCTTAAACTCCGTCCAACTTTCTGCTGTTGTGATTGAGAAGGTAATTATCAGATCCTTGCTACTCAAAGTGGAGTCCGTGGGCCAGAGGTAACATTTCACCTGGGAGCGTTTCAGAAATGCAGACTCTCAGGCCCCACCTCAGATTCATTGAAACAGAGCCTATGTTAGAGCATGATCTCAAGGGGTCTATCTATACTTCGGTCTGCATTCCCCTGAGGTAATACTGGTGACTCATATGACATTAAAATCTCAGATGTTTTATTTAGAGCACTGGTCCCCCAAGTTAGGTAGAAGTTCACTTTGAAATTTGCAGGGCAGGGAAATAGTAAAAAACAAACAACAACAAAAAAACCAACTCTACCCTGGAGAATACTGTAAAGGCTGTAATTTGTGTCAATAGAGAAAAAAGGAAAAGCATTTTACCCGAGTGAAGCAGACATGCATTTTATCCATCTCATCCTTCTTGCTCCCTAAAACAATAAAGCAGGGAAGGAATAAGGCAATATTGGTTCCTTAATAATTGCCCATCTGTATCATACTTACTCTACACTTCAATTATTTATTGCAAGGCTATGTTCCTTTTTGCCTTATAACAGACTGGGGGCTATGGCATCCAACATTCAGTGAATGAGTATGCTAACATTAAAGACTGCAGAAAAGAAACACACTCTTTAAAAAGTGCTTTGAGTTGCACACATGGTTTTTCCACCTCCAATAAAAAATTAAGGGAAAAGATGTGGATTGTGAAGATTATCTAGCTATCATCTTGGCCTCCTGAAGTACAATTTAAAGCAACAATTGGAATAGGAATTATGAAAAGATGGAAGTACAAATACATTTGTAAACTTTCGCTTTCCCCCTCCTCAGTTTTGAAGGCAAACAATGAAAGAGCAACCTGGACCTGCCATACAGGTTCAAACCATGCCAGGGAGAGCACACAGCCCAGACAAGCACAAAAACAGATGATACAATTTAATCACTTTTGAAAGGTGATCCTCCAAAATTCAGAAACTAATACATTTGCTTTAAAATTTCCTTTCTAATCTAAAGCCAACTCAAAGGATTCAAAGCTCCCTACAGAACGGCCCCTGAATATTCAGAAGATTCAGTGTCATGGAGTTAGGTAGGACACTTTTTCTCAGCACGGAGAACGTGAGCCAAAACATCTTCTATAAGAAGGTGGAATGTATGTAAGAATACTCTGTTTCTCAAATGAGCTGCCAAGGTCAGAGTCAACTATGACAAAACCTCTGAAACTAAACTAAAGCTGGAAATACCATCATGTATGCATATGGAATATATATCACATCTCTTCATGTTTTTATACATATTACATATTATCTGTGTATATATTTACATGTTTGTGTATATATTTATATACATATAAAACACCCACAAGAAGACATTTGAGCTGATACCACTGAAAGCCATTTTAACAAAGAAAATCAGAACCAATGAAGCAGAAAAATCAAAAGAACGTAGTATATTGCCAAATGGATGGAAATTCTTGTGCTATAATCTCGCAGTCTCATCTAGAATCTTTGGAGATGGGAAAACGTGGGTTGTTATTTAAGATGTTAAGACAGTGCAATCTGCCCCCCACCTCCATGCCAGGTGAGGGTAAAGGGTAGCTAAAGGACAGAGATCATCCTGCCCTCCAGAGCTGTTTCTAATACGAATGATTCTCACCTATGCAAGAGCAAAAGGGATAGGCATGAAAAGGAATGGAAAGATTTTTAAAGCAGGAGTAAACGAACTGGTGTTAATTTAAAAACATGGTCTACCTACTCTCAAGGCAAGGGTTAAATCAATCACAATCAAAATGGAACTACATTCATGGTCATTGCAACATGGGAGAATCTGATTATAACAGTCTGTTCCTTGACAAGCACACTCGTTTTTTCAGCCAGTTCCAAGGCAAGGCAGGGAAGAGGAGAACTAGGCCTCACCAATCACAGCAGGATTAGAGGAGGCAGAGAGTCTTAGACGTTGCCCTAAAACACTTCCAGTAATATCATGGGGAGTTGTGGGTTCCCTGGCTGTAGAGACATACCCACTAAACCCTTCCTTGGGTCTGATTTCGACACAGAGCACAGAAGCCCTGCTGCTGCAAGAGTTCACTCTGAGTGGCCTAATTTGACTTCATTCTGCTTGGGCTTCTGTCCAATTGGCAGATATCCTCATAGAAGCTGATCTTAGACACTTTCCCTTTCTAATTTTTTGGCACCGTTGCCTCTGCTGCATGGGATATCATCTCTGAAACTTTATCTTGGGTTTCCCAGGTTTTGCTTGTTTGGGAGCTTCGGTTTGCTCTTAAATCTTTCTCCTAAATCACGAACCCCAAAGAGGGTCACGTGAAATACTAAATCGTGCCTAATTCCTTTGAGGCAAATATCAATTATCAAGTGACTTGCGTGCATGTTTCCAGCCATTCTGTGCCTCTCCCCCACCTCCCTCCAAAATGAGTAACTTCAGAAGCAAAAAGGCAAACACAAGGTAACATCACGAATGCCATACAAGTGCACCATTTTCTCTTACGGCTTAGACTTTATAGAATGAAATGCCAGGGATCTGATATTTATTATCTGAACGAGGTTTAACATTTCTCCAAATGTGTTCACATAACCTTGGAAAGAAAAGCAAGCTGATCCAACAGAGAAGAGGCAGTGGGCAGAAAACATGATGGGCACAATTTTGCTGTGTGTTGGGCAAAGTTAGAAAACTGGGTCCTTCTGAGCATAAAGAGCTCCCAGATGAGGTAACAGTTAAATACAAATCAATTTCCAACTCTTTGTGAGCGCCACCACATATCAATTTTAAATATACATGACCACAATATTCATAATGAAGAAATCTTATGTTTTATTTAATACTTTGGCCAGACCAACCCCTTTGAAGGGATCACTAGTTTAGGAAAGAAGAACAACAAACCATCATTCACTTTCCTGCAGGTTTATCATTTTCGTAATTATTTCTATTGGTCCTGCTTTATTCTTTCTGCAAGTTAAGGGGTAGGGGAGTGTTTCTTTATTAGATCAGCAATGTCTGGTTCTTATCCAAATATTCCACCTAATAAGGACGTAAGTTCTCATGGATTGGACAACCACTCTGCAACATTCCTGAGAATTGAATAATATAATAATCTTGAAAGTCAGCAGAGTGGATTATCCACTTTTTTTTTTTTTTCTGGACTTGAACTTGTGACCTTAACAGTAGCACTGCAAAAAAGCAAATGTGCTAAGCACTTTGCCAGAGTAACCTTCCATGTAGACTTTTCATCTTAAATACACACAACTGAAAACAACTACAATTTTTGGAAAATTATGTACAAACCCAATACTTCTTTTGATTACATATAAATACAAATTATCTATCTTTCCTAAAAAGTGGTTATAATAGTAAATAAATACAAAATAAATCTGACCATTATACTTCATGTGCTGGGGTTGAACCCATATAAAATGTACAACTAAATACATTTTAAAATCTTTAAGGAATAATTCTCTGATTAAAATATTTGTTTTCCCAACTTCTTTTTGTAGATATAAATATATTTTCAAAATAACTGTGTTTTTTTTTCTCCATTCCATTCCATAAATAAAGTCTTCATTGGGAAATATTAAAGTGTCAACTTGGTTTTTTTTTTTTTTTTGCTTTTTTCTTAAAATATATATGTGTGTGTGTGTGTGTATGTATTTATTTCATTTTGCTGTGCTAACGACACCCACAACCCTCCACAACCATGTCCTGATAGTTCTTTAATACGACCTTTTCGTTTTCATCAAGGTACAACATGGAGATAGCACTGAGTTCCGTTGGTACACAGCACGCCTTGGGAATCTTAGAATTAACGGAGTTGACCAACGTCTGAACAATGGCGTGATTAGTGGAGTTTAGGTGATCTGCCAGGGGAAAAGGGCATTCCCCATGGCAATAAAAGGCGTGGTACCCCGGGGGGGCTACAATCCAGTCATTCCACCCCACATCACTGAAGTCCACATACAAAGGGTGTCTCTTACAGCTGGACTTAAGGCGTTTGCGCTGTTTGTGTTTTGCTTGGCGCTTTTCTCTTTTGTGGAGGGGGTGTCCTTTCCCATCGTGGCCAAACGTTACTAGCAGTGGCCTGATCTGTGACCAGCTGTGCTCATCTTGGTGCAAAGACCTGCTAATCCTGACGTGTCTCTTGGAGACACCTTGGTTCTCCTCCAAGTGGGTCACTTCCACTACAAATCCGTGGTTGGTGAGCCCCTGCGCCGTCCACCTCATCACAGCAGGGGTGACATCAAAGCTCTCCCACTTGCTTGCGTTCTGATTCACCAACCTGGTGTCCAAAAGTCTGGTCACGGGGAACTTCAAGTTGGCTGCTGCAGGTTTTATAATCTCATAAATATTAATGCGGTGATGGAAACTGCTGTTGTTTTCCAAAGTTTCCTGCATCTGTTCCCGAAAAACCTGAAGTTCTGCTGAGGTGATAAACTCGTCAGTCGGGATAGAAGTTAAATTAAAGAAGAATCTCCGGGTTGTTTTCCCACTCATTTCTGGCAGTTCTTCCAAATATTCTAATTTGACATAAAAACAGGTGGAAAAAAAAAATCATTCAGTAAAGTACGTAATGACAGTCTGATGACCTGTGAGAATTTGTAAACCTCACTTCAGGGTTTGATTTAAGCCATGTAAAAGTTTGCAACCAGAAAATAACTTCCACTTTAGATAAAAAGGAAGGCTCCCTTTTCTGTACATCTATGTCAACATGCACACCATGAAGCAAAACTTCACAATTCATTGTTAGGTTGTTGTTTTTTTTTCCCTCATTATGACGTTTTTAATCCAATACATGAATACTGCTTCCAGGTGGCTATAATAATGGGGGAAACACTGAAGCATTTCTTTGGAAGTCACAGACTTTAGGGCAAAAAAAAAAAAAAAAAGTCAGCACTATAGTTAGTAGAGGTCTAATGAGTGAGGATTTGAGGAAATTATTGCATTTCTTAAAAAGAAAAAGGCTTTAATGTCAATCCCTTAAACGGTATTCTAAAACATTACTCTGCAATTTAGATGATTTACAAATCTCGATATACAGATTTCAGTTTCCTAATTAAAGAGTCTGAAACTCACCATCAACGATGACATTTTGCAAAGCACACCCTACTATTTTACTCCAAGTCCAGAGACAAAGGCATTTACAGGGATCGACTTCTTTGGAACCGTAAGGGTGGTACTAAGACACCGTAGTAATTAAGGCCAGACAATTTCAAGAGAAGGAACTTCGTAACTGTTGTCTGTTCTCTCACCTCCTTATGACCTCAAAAACCAAATCTCATGGTTGGTACTTTTGGAAGAAAACAAAAATGACTCTTCTGTCTTTAATTCCTTTGTCCTTAAAAAAATAATAAACCTACTAAAAACATGCACCTACCAAATAGACACAAAACCAAAAAAAAAAAAAAGGGAAAATTTATAAAAAATACCATTATAAGATTCAGGACATAAGGGATAATCTCATCCTACTACAGAATAAACATTCTATATCTAGTATCACTTCAAAATAGCCATTTAAGTGAGCTATGCATAAAAGCTTTTTCTGATTTAAGATTCCTGAATTTAAATTTTAAGGAGTATTGCTTTCCAAACAAACAATAAAATATAAAACCACCTTGCATGCTTTAGTCTGCAAATCATCAAAGGTACACATTATCATTAAATTGGCAGTAAATAGCAATAGAATTTGAGACACTTGGATTTATTCTAGTTTTACCACATCCTGTCCTTTCATTGTCAAAAAACTTAACCTGCTTCATTCAGGATCCAACCTAAGGGCTAACAAAATCTGTTGACCATATTATTATCATAAATGGAAACTATATTGATCAATTTTATGGTTGTATTTCCCTTACATCAAGCAGCTTTAAGTTGTTTGGAAAATGTAGATATCTTAGCAAAGGAGAATCACATCAGGTCACTCAACTCAAAGGTTCTACTTGTGTAAAACTTCATCAAAGCACCAGTCGTCGCTGCAAGCTAAGTGGAAGGGCCGTTCAAGGACAGTTTACACCAAATTACGGAGTAATGCTTTAAGGGGATGCTTCTCAAACTTCAATCTTCACACAAAACACCTAAGACACCTTTAGTCTTCAAATGCAGATTCTGATTCGGGGCGCCTGGGGTGGGACCTGAGAGGTGGGACCTGCATTTCTAGTAAGCTCCCAGGTGAGGCCAGTGCTAGGAATTCATGGATTGCCCTTACAGGGCAAACCTTACAGGGTGAAAGTTTTAAAGGATGCTTTTCACATTGAAATGGTAAATTCCAGGAGCATATTTTAAAGTGATTCTTGGTCAAATAATATAAAAATGAGAAGAAAAAACAGTAGTGTTGGCCAAGGAATAAGAGGTGAGTCCACGGGTGGGCAGCAGAACGATCTTCCAAAGCTCATCTGCTTGGGATGTGGAGACTATCAGGCCAAGAAGTAAACCCTCCATGGTCCCCTCATGTCTGCAAAGCTACACCTGTTGGGAATACTTCTGGGGAGCTATTCACACTCTAAGCTGATGGTACTTCAGGCCAGGCAGTATTTTTATTTTTTGTTTAATTTTGTTTTATTTAAATTCAATTAATTAATTAACATACAGTCTATTATTAGCTTCAGAGGTAGAGGTCAGTGATTCATTGTTGCATACAACATGCAGTGCTCATTCCATCACGTGCCCTCCTTAATGCCCATCGCCAGTAACCCCACCCCCACCGACCTCCCCTCCAGCAACCCTCAGTTTGTTTCCTAGAGTTAAGAGTCTCTCGTGGTTTGTCTCATTCTGATTTTGTCTTAATTTATTTCTAAAATAACTCTCCGACCAATCAGAGCAGGGCTCTTCTTGGTGGCTCCAACAAGTATCAAGGATTGTGTTTAGCTCCTTCTTTCCTTCCCTCCCTGTAATCCAGGGGCCCTCTAATGTTTCCACTGAAGGTATTCTTTTAGCTGAGAAGCCAACAGATACCAAAGAAAAAAGGAGTGACATAAAAATCAGTGGTGTCCCCCAGATGTAATAACATAGAGCCAGATCTGGCTTGAACTACTGATTTCTCTGATACCAGCACACCTAAGAACACTCTCTTTTATTATAAAGACGGGGGAAGAAAGGCCAATTATCCAGGGCCTTTGCTGAACAGTTGTATTAATAAGGTGCCTGGACAGGGGAGGTTGGGGGGGTGGGGGCCGCAAGGAATAAGGTACCCAGAGAAATCACAACTGCAACAAAACTCTGATTCCAAATCCATAAATGAGAAGTTACACAGCCAGAGGACACACCAAAGGGACACTCCCCAAGACCAGCATGAAAAACAGGTAGAATGAGTAAAGATGGGTATAAAGGAGGTGTACAATAGAATAACCCTCCAGAGGTGCCTGGGTGGCTCGGTGGGTTAAAGCCTCTGCCTTCAGCTCAGGTCATGATCCCAGAGTCCTGGGATCGAGTACAGCATCGGGCTCTCTGCTCAGCGGGGAGCCTGTTTCCTTTCTTCTCTCTCTCTCTCTCTCTCTCTGCCTCTCTGCCTGCTTGTGATCTCTGTCAAATTAAAACAAAACAAAACAAAACAAAACCTCCAGAAGATAAATCTAAGACTGACATGAATCATATAAAATTGCCACTGTTTGACTAGATTTGACATGTTAAAAACACAGCAATTTCATGTACTTCGAAATCTCACTGTAAGTTAAGTAGCAGGGAGGCTACTCACTTAGGAAGTAACTTAGCAAAGGCAAGAGCTCCACTCTCAAATAGCAAGTAATGTGATGACCTTTCCCTGAATTCCCAGCTTCATTAAGAACCAGGAGATGGAGAGAAGTGAGTTGGGTGAAATCAGAGGGAGAGACAAACCATGAGACTGTAGACTCTGAGATAAATTGAGGGTTTGGGGGGGTGGTGAGCCTGGTGGTGGGTATAAGGAGGGTACATATTGCATGGAGCACTGGGTGTGGTACACAAACAATGCATTTTGGAACACTGAAAAAAGTAAAATTTAAAAAAAAAAAAAAAAAGAACGTCTATTTGTCCTTAATACAAAGGACTCTGGTGCTGGCCCTGTGGATGCAGGTCACAGAGGTAAGTTAGACAAGTCCAAATCCAGTAAGAAACAGCTCAAGTTTGGGGCACCTACCACCACTTCCTTTGATCTGCAAGGACTGAATTTCTTCTTAAGGGTAGAAAAATCAAAACTTATTTGAAATAAAGAAAAAAAAAAAAGCTGCACATCATTACACCACACCTGGGGATTCTAAAAATATAGAGCATTTACCTAAGTAGATGATGTATGTTTTTTTAGAGGCTTATATAGTTATCAAGTCTCTGTAAATAACGCTTGTTGAAAAAGCTGAACTTGTAAAGGGATTTGTGTATTCCAGCCCATTTTAGACCTGGGTTCTTGAGCCTTATCTTTCTTATCCAAAAAGATGGAGCTATGGCTGCAGAAATGGGGGGAAGTAAAGAAATATATGGCACCAGTGACATCTGACCTCTCCTCCAAAAGGGAAGTTCTAACAATTATCTATACTCTGTCAATTATTTGTCTACATCCAAGTAATACAAAAGAGGAGTCTGAATTCCCTCAGCCAGCCTGGGTTCACTCTGGCCTCCTCTTCCCTAGATAAGAGGGGGAACTGGACATAAGAGAAAGAAGTCAACAGGATAATGCCTCTGGCGTGCTGGAGACTTCTTTGTACCCTGTCCAGCACAAAGATTGTTACAGGAATCATCTCACAACAAACAGATTAGGGAGGGAGTCTTATCTCCATTTTGGAAATGAAATTCTTGGAGCTCAGAGAGGTTATGGGACTTTCTTAAGGTCACAGAGCTAATAAATGAAGAGCAGAGCTATGAACTTGAGTCTACTGCAGTAGACTGAAGTTTCTGGCCACTAGGAGCCACTACCTGACACAGAGGAGGAGTCAAAAACTCAACAAGGGGCACCTGGGTGGCTCTGTTAAAGAGCCTGCCTTCAGCTCAGGTCATGATCTCCAAGTCCTGGGATCGAGCCTTACTTAGGGCTTCCTGCTCAGGGCAGGGAGTTGGCTTCTCCCTCTCCCTCTGCCCCTGCCCCCACTCGTGCATGCTCTCTCTCTGTCTCTCAAATAAATAAAATCTTAAACAAACTCAAGCAAATGTCAAAAATAATTGGGGTACATTTATATTTGCTACAGTAATAACCACAGGATAAATTCTTTCCCAACCAAAGGGACAGAAATATACTATCACCCAAATACAGGGGAGAGAAGATACAACTAAGAATAGTTGTATCTCTACTACTCTTTAGGGCCCCTGGGACATAAAGATCTTGTCTGAAACCACTGATACCTTGCAGCTGCCTTTTTGTCCTCAAGAATGGTGAGTCTTAACAGAAAAGGGAATTCTCATGTTTTGAGAATTTTGCAACACTCTGGCCCAAAAGCATCCATGAAAACAACGAAAACTGGGAGGGATACTATAGCAAATCAGTAAGACTGGAAATCACTGCCCTGAAATGAATTCAAAGTGACTGAGAATAAGAAACAATATTTTCTAGAATTTAAAATAATGGCTAAAGAATTAATATTATCAAGGAGAAAAAAATATATAAAATAAGAAGGTTAAAAGGAAACTGTTTAAAAAAAAAAGACAACAAAAGATATGGCAACTAAAGGAAAAGTATGGTCATCCTTACAAACCCTGATCTGCCCAGCCTTAACTCCAACACCTTTGGAATGATTATGTGTCCTCTTACTGTCCTTTGACTACTTAGTGAAATACACAAAGGACAAATCTTAAAAAAAAAAAAAAAAAAAAGACAAAACAGCTCAATGAGAAGGATACAGAGGAACCACCAAAAGAGTGGAGGGCAGAAAATATTAGTCCAAAAACAATTGTTGGGCACCAAAGCCTCAACCTCCAAAGACTTCCAAAGAGAATGCCTGTTTTGCTTTGACGGAGTTCTTCTTAAGGACACTGAACTACCTGGGGATACTAGGGAAGCCCATCAGGCACGTATTGCATTGCGGGATGTGTATATCCTTTGCTTACACTGTCAGTTTGTGATACAAGTTCTCTCTTTTAGGGCAGCAACTGCTTCTTGAACTCTCCTGTTATACAGATATTTTCATGATAATTACATCTGTGGGAAAAGAGTTAATCTCTATTCAAAGGCTTTAGTCATGGAGGCAAACAATTCCATTGTTTCATTCAAAAAGACTTGTAACCTTCAGAGTCTGGAGAGCAAGCACATGGTCCTTCCATATTCCACTTAGGCCTTTCTGCAGGAAAGCATAAAGACTTTTTGCAGGGCCAATCAAGTCAACCAGTTTCAATGTGTTTTTAACTACAGCAAAGCACAGAACACTCTTCCCCATTGCAGAAGTGATTTTTCTGTCCTCCGTGGCAGTGGAGAAAGGTCTGTGGGGCCAAAGAACTTTTTAATGATTGAGAAAAGAAAACTGCTGCAGCACGTGGGTCCTCCTGAGTGAAAAGGATTATATACAGAGGACTAGGCAAAGCTGAATAGGAGAAATGACAACTGATAATTTTGTTTCAGCTTGCCTACCGTGTGGTCCCATTACCTCCACACCGCAGTGGATATCTGATAACCATGATATCTCTGGTCTTAGCCATTTCACCAAATCACCCAGCTCCCACCCACAAATAAAACCAACAGGTAGATCTTGGAATCAGACCCTTAGTCCTCCACCAAACAAATGTCCATTAAGGTTGTATGAGCCACATTCTGCTCTTAAAGCCAGCTGCCCTAATCACATGGTTGATTAAAAGATTTTTAGTGCCATGCATTGTACAAGGATGTTTATAAAAACCTCCTGGTTTCCACAAAAATGAAATGGTCTTTGAAAAATAGGTTATGTGGCCTAACAATCATGTACTAACAGATTGTTAGTACAACAGAAGAAATGGATTTGATGAAATTTGAGGGAAAAAATTACCTGGCTTTTCTCTATCATGTAACTGCATTAAGATGGGACATTACTCTTCAGTTGATTTTAAGCAGGTTGATTACCTCTGCACTGTTTTGCACATAACATGTACACTTTTAAAGTGATAAATTCTGATTTATAAACTCAAGCATGCTATTTAAGTTAAAATAACACTCAAATAATTTGTAGCCCGTTTAGTTTTGATCAAGCCCCTTCTAGAGGAAGGAGAAATCCACAAACTTCACTGAAGGAATCCTCCTGCAGCTGAATGTTTTAGGTGTCAAATTACTTAAATATTCCTTCTTTTAGGTTAGAAGAGACACACAGTACCTTCCTGGCCTTAAAAATAGTTAAGAGTGGTTCCAGGCTAAATTTCCAGGAGAGGTGACTGAAATAGCTACTCTCGCTACTTTCCTATGCAGAAAAAAACAATTCTAATCAGCATCAGCTGGGAATGATAAGGGACATCTATAACCATCTCAAGGTTATGCTGACAGAACATTCAGGAGTGAAAACAATACTATATATGACAAGAGACAACTTCTGGCGTTAGTCAGTGAATCCTGAAGGAGTAAAATTGTATCTTATACCCTTTCTCATGGCGCTCTACTGCAAAAAGCACCTTACTTGGAACTGTGCTGGAAAATGACCTGTTATGATAAACGGATTATCAATTCAGTGTCCCCCTTACAGTGTACGCCTGCTTTGATGTAGCAGTATCTTTCGTTATGCAACCTGCCTTTGGGACTTCTTCGCAATATCCAGAGCTGTTCTCACAAAAAGTGTAGTCATCCTTCACACTGGGAGAAAATGCCTGGCTGCAATATTTCTTATTTGTACATATCAGAGCATAGATTTCTACTTGAAATTTACCACCTCAAGGCAAGAAAAGGGGCACTTTACTTCCAACTGTCCAGTAACCTACAAGTGGCTGTTCTGTGACATACAGCTTTGGATCTTTCTCTTGAACTTGAAACCCATGCTCTATTTGCAACGTATTAAGCCAAAGGGGAATTTAAAAGTATAGAAAAAAAGAACTAGTGTAGAACATATTTTTGACTAATTGATCCAAGAACTTGGGTACAACAGATGTCAACAGTTCCTCTCAAACATTTCAAATTCACTAAATGCTCTTCTGATGAAACAAGCAGAAACATCCTACCTTAGGAAAACCACATCCACTCTCATAAGGAAAAAAAAAAAATCCACATTTCAGTGCACATTTAAAAAAAACAAAAAACAAAACAAACAAACAAACAAAAAAACAGGCAGCTGCTGCAAAAGCTTTTATCTGAAGGCTTGCCTTGTCTCTACTAAGGAGTCCATCTCAGATTTAAGCACAAAACAAGAAAGTCACTGTGGAAACAATAAGATTGATTGTGGCATTGATCTCCCACAGGGATTAGACAGGGATTCGAAATCTTCCAAACCAGGCCCAGATCAACTGAAAATTAGAAAGACTTTGGGACCCAGGCTTTGATGTTTCAATAGTATCTCTGAAAATTCTGCACTTGGCTGTGTCTAACCTGAAACCCCAGCTTAAGCAGGAGAAGCAGACTTACAGGGCAAGGGCTTGCAAACAGAGGAAAAGAGATCCCCATCTGCCCCCCTTCTTTTCATTCTTCCTCTACGAAATTCTTGCACGTTTAACTGACTAGGGGCATGCCTCTTGTCCTCATCTTCCCCATCACTTGATTTCTCTCCAGTTCCTGGAGGAGGAGTCGCTCTTCTGGCTACAAGCCAAGAAAAGGGTGCGGATTTACCAAAGGGGAATCCCGGGTTCCCGCGCCACACAGGCAGTGCGTTAAAGCCAGGTTCGGAAAAGGCAAGAATGGAAACGTCTGCGGCGGCGCCCTGGCCAAGCTGCCTTTCCAGGGATGCCAACCGTCAGCCCACGGTGGGGAGCTTTTGGAGGTGGCTCTCCCCCCGCATCTCCGCCCCCACTCTCGGCTCCACGCCTCACCTTCGTGGTGGAAGCTGCGCACGGTGTTGGCGAGGCTGGCTGCCCTCTCCAGCCGGTGGTCCGGGGCGGGTGCGCCCGGCTGACCCGAGTGCCGGCGGTACAGGTCCAGCATGTAAGGGGGCACCACGGCGTCCCTGCTGGGGGTCGGTCTCCGCTTCAGGCCGAACATGCTGAGCAGCCGCAACTCGAACTCGCTTAGGACTTCGTCCGAGGGCTGGGAAGATGAGCGGCCAGTGGATGCCGCGAACTTCCTCCGGCCCAACTCGGGAATGAGACCGGCCGCGCCGCCCAGGAGGACCTGGGGAAGCAGCAACGCTAGAAGACAGCGGGTCCCGGCCACCATGGTCGACCTGCGGACAGGACCGACGTGAGTCACCGCGTTCCCCGGCCAACCCTCTCCCCTCCTGCCCCCGCGTCCCCGGGCTCCCGTTCAGTCCGTTGCCTCCTCCTCCAGGGTGCCCACCTGGTTTGCAAAACTCGCGGAGATACTTGAAAGGGGCTGAAGCTCGAACGTTTGGGAGAACGGAAAGCCCCTAGTTCCCGAGCCCGAAGGCTTTTCCCCTTCCATCTCACTCTCATCCATCTGATACGATTTGCGCGCGCGCGCGCGCACGCACACACACACACACACACACACACACGCCCCACCAGCGTCAAGACTGTCACCTTTTTTCCTGTGACACTCGCGCTGACAGCCTGTGCAGGGAACCTGGGGAAACCACCACCGCTTGGTCTGACACCTCTCCGTTCCCTAAACAAACCCAAACACATTGCCCAGCGCTCGCTTGCATATAAACACGCACGAATGGTGCATGTGACTTCCTTACAGGCACTGTATAGAACTTCCTGATACACACACACACACACACACACACACACACACAGTCTATAACTTCCAGACCCAGTAAACTCAAGGCCACAACTTTCGAAGCCACTTGCAACTTGTGGCCCACATCTCTAACCTCTGAGGTGTCAAGACAGGCCACTCCGACTCCGAACTACCCCCTCCCCCCCAAGCAGTCAAGATACACATGTATACTCCTCGAACTAGTATCTATTAATTCACATGTCAATAGAAGATGATATTGAAGTACTGTCCAGCTCTCATTCCTGGAAACAAACAGGGAGAACCCCAACTTCTAGTTTTTTTCCTAAATGGGACTTGGCTCTGAGTGGACAGCAGGTCTTCCTGAGAAACTTGAAGAAGGGAGAAAGATGACCGTGGCAGGGCGTAAGGGTTGGCAACTAACGGGTGAAATCCAGGGGCCACCCTCTTGAAGGGATTTCTGTGACTTTTTTTTTTTTTTTAAATCATCTAAGTGTTAACAGCCCTAATAAAATACTAAAGAGAAGAAAGGGAGGAGGGGCGGAAGAGTGCGAGCCAGGAGGGCTAAGCTGACGGTCGCCGGGGGCGGTCGGATGGGGGCATCCCCGCAGGGGCTCGGCTGCACGTGGACCTGGAGGGGGTCTGTTTACGTCCGGCCAGGCCCAGCCCCAAGACTGGGTAGGCGGCAGCGGCCGCCCAGGCCCCGCTCCCAAACCCCCAGTCCCAGCCTGGGGCCCACGTCCTCTACCTTTAGGAGACCGCAGACCGTCTAAGAAGCACGCGGGGACTCGTCCATTGAAAGAGCCTCCACATGGAAAAAGCTCTGGTCGAAGGACCTGGTTCAGGGACCGAGTTCCCTTCCTTCGCCTCCTCCTCCTCCCGGGTGCCGGCGGGGCAGTCCTCCTCGCGCAGGGAACGGCGTCTCGGGGTCGGGCCCAGCAGACGAGCGGAGGGACGCGGGGTCCGGAGGCGGCGAGGCTGGGTCCGCTGGGGCAAAGGCACCGGCGCGAAGTGGGGAGCGCAAGCTATTCTCCCTGCAAGTTCAAGAAGTCTCCAGCCAAGTGCTGACACACAACAACAGCGAGCAGGGGGAGGAGTACGAGGCAGGGAGGAGAAGGGAGAGAGGAAAAGCTGGTGCTGTCGTTGTCCTTAGGAACCAGCGCCCGCGGGACGCGTGGCCCCGCGCGGAGCCGGCTGCAGCACTCGGGGGGCGAGGGTCGGGCGCTCCGCGCTAACTCCGCCGCGGCCCATGGCTCGGGGCAGCCATCCTGGGAGACGCCGGGTCCGGGCAAGGGCGCAGCGGCGATCTCGGTGCCGGGCGAGTTGCCCCCCCGCATCACTCAGCCTTACTCCAGCGCACCCCCATTAGCGCTCGCCAGCTGAAACCCCCGCGGCTCCGGCGCTCCGGCGTCCTCGGGCGCATTCTCCGGCGAGTCGAGCCGAGTCCCGGGCCGCCGAGGCGGGTGGCCGCGCTCTTCCCTCGCCCTTCTAGCCCCCGGGCCAGCTGCTTTGTGGCCAGCCTGGGGTCCGCTCACACGTCGACCAGCGCGTCGCAGGCCCCCGTGCTCCCGCAGTAGGTGATCGGCATCGCGGCGCTCGGGCTCGGCTCCCGGCTCCCTCGCGCTCTGCGCGCCGGTGCTCGGCTCTGGCGCGGCCCGGGCAGCCGAGGCCACGGCGCAGTGGCGCGCACGGCCGGGCGCTCCAGCCCGCGCGAGGTCTGCGGCGCGCTGGTGCCTCGGAGCACTAAGTAATCCGCGAGGCGCTCGCCGCGAAGTCGTTCGCGTCGGCGGCGGAGCCTGTGGCGGCTGATGTCCGGCGGCGGCTGCCAATCCCCGGCGGGGTGTGGGAAGCGGAGCGGCAGGCGCAGCGCAAGCCGGGCGCAGCGCGGCGGGGCGAGGACTCCGGCGGCGACGGCGGCGGCGGCGGCGCCGTGGCGCGGCGCTCGCGGCTTTTAAAGGGGACGCAGTCACCCTCTCCGCGGAGGCCGAACACCTCCCCCTCGGTGGCGCGGCTCGCCGGGGATCCCCGAGCGGGCGGGAGCGGCGCGCAGGGGTGTGGACGGCGCGCCGGGGCAGCCGCGGCGGGGTGGGGCCGAGGGCGGGGACGCGTGGCCGCCGAGGGGGGCGCTCGCGCATCCAGCCCCTGCTCTCAAAGGGGAGAGCTACTGGAGCGCGGGACCCTCGCTGGGACTGCGGGGGCGAAATTCGGAACAAACACAGGGTCGGGCCTTTATTTCCCACCCGGCCCGTTATTCAACTTTCAGTTTGAAGTTTTTCGGTACTAGACGATGAAAAAAAGGAAAAAAAAAAAAAAAAAGACCTCAACCAAGTTACACAGCAGCGTGGCATGGGCTTGGGTAGACACTTCTGTTTCCCCAGGGTAGGAGAGTTAAAAGAATACTACAGATTGCAAAATAGGTGTCATTTAACTTTAACACACACAGGTATGTGTATATACATATGTAAACGCGTGAGTACGCATTTACACTTATGTATACATTTATGTTTATGTAAATGTTCTATTCAGATAAATGTACATGTAACATACGAAAATATTCGTGTGTCTCTATCAGTAGATCTATATATGTAAATATACGCTAACGAAAGTACTTTTCTACAAATATACGTCTACGTATCTACGTATGTGACTTGGATATGGTCCCGCTCTACATGATACTCGCAACGTTGACTCCTGTGTTTGGAGGTCCGAAGAGAGGATGATTATTATTTTTTATGGTAGCCATTACTTCATGCTCTGTGATATTTATCTTGCCCCACTCAGGAGCAGGCGACTGGCAGCTCAGAGGAAGGTAAAATAATGCACAGTGTGATCCAAGCGTGCAAGACCTTAGAACCTTCTGACCCACCAGGCCCCAGTAGCAGGTAGGCGACATGTGCTCAAGTCACTTGTCCTCTTCAGCCAAATATTGTCCAAATCTGCCGCACCATGGTTTCAAGGTTAAGACTTTGTCCCTCCCAGGGTTCCAGGACCCTCTGTGCATGACACAACCAACCAGGTTGCCCAGAAGCCCAGGGCAGAAATTTTTTGGAAAAAACCAGATCAGCAAAATCAAGTTTGTTTGCACAGAACCTCCAGCCTGCAAAGCAGAAAAAGTCTGAAGCCGGAGCTCTTAACAGCATATTATCCATGTGTATTATTTTTTCAGTTGGGAAGCTAAAATAATTCTAGGTTCTGCTCACGTAAATCGGATTAGCAACCCACAGAGGGGAATTAGGCACTTGCTGTTTCTGAAAGTATAAAGGTCAAATAAGGTATTTTGGAGGAAGCCTACCTACTAGGAAAATAAATGGGGTGGGGGAGGGGAAATACTCAGGAGCATGCTACTTTTTTCTCCCCTGAAAATAACATGCTATAGAGGCTGCTTGTCCCTCTGCAGCATTGGCTCCCTAACAAGTCGGCAACAGAACATATCCTACCCTTAAACACTTACCTTAAAAATTGTTTATTGTGCTTCCAAAACTATTTCCTTCCCTATCAAGTTTAACTGAGAAGTTAATAATTGTTTCTGTCATCAGGGAGATTTAGAAAACAAAACAATGAGACCTAAATCAATATGTAGCTTTTAAAGAGGAGCAGAAAGATGACAGCTGTTGGATGCTCCTTGAGTAAAGATGAAAACTAAATCTTTGGCGATGACATCAAGGTTGCCTTGCAGCTTGAGGCCTCCATTACTTGCAAATTGGAAACTTTGTCCGTGTCTGAAATAATCTTCGACAGAAAATGGACACTTCTAGGCTCTCCCTTCCATCTCAGTGTTGCCCATCACAGGATTTCTTTCAAGTATGATGTAAGATTTCTGAGGGACTGCTGAATGCCTGTCCCAAGCACAACTTCCTCAATTTTGGCCCTATTTATGGAAGAGTCCTGCTTTCTGGTTGTTTTTTAGAGATGGCTGCCCTCTTGTGGTGGAAATGAATTCCAAGTGTTGGTAGAAAAAAAGTCCCTAAATAAATAAGTAAATAAGTAAGTAAATAAATAAATAATCTCCACAGGCTGAATTGGGGTACAAACTACAGGGTGATCATACCTGCTCACTTTCCAAGCAACAGAAATAATTAGAAACTATAACTCTAAATGGGGATGACCTATCTCTCTTTTTACTCTCTGCTAATAGCCACCTTCCACCTGTAACTCAGAATGCAAGTTTATTAATTTAGGTGTCAGTGTCTTTGAGCTTTGAGCATATCACTTACCGCCAACTGTGGCCAGCCTTACTTTTTCAAAGGTTTATTACAAGTTTTTCAGTCCATAAGGTGAGATTCATTCTTTGTGGGCAAATCAAATTTGGTGTTATCTGCCAGATGTGAGGAGTCGCCAGAGTGGGGGTGTGGAGTTTGGGGGAAGGGTTGATGGTAGTTGCTAGAGGACAAAAGCAAATGATGTTAAAAAAAAAAAAAAAGAAAGAAAGAAAGTAAAACATACTCTGTAAGTATGAAAGAGGGTGTTGCTATTCCCTTCCAGTTATTTCTTACCAGTTTTTTAAAGAGATTCCAGAAATCCACATTTGATTATATGTGGACATGACCTACGATGAAATTAAGTGCTTAAACAGTCATACTTTGGCAACTTTTCCTTTAGCAGTTCAGCCCAGATAATGTTTAATTTTATTGCATCCTGCAGCTATTAGCATTCACCATTGTTCTTGCTAGGTCAACCATTATGCAAATTAACATTAAAATGATCCTTACTATTGTAAAGGTCACAGCAGGCATTAAATGATCCATCTACCTTGTAATTGTCATTCCACTGAAACCTGTGGCAACTCCCCTGAGAAACCTCTTGGCTTTTTAGCATACTATCACTTTGTTACTAGTGTGACACCCAACACCAATACTTACTTCACAGGGACCAGCAGCCACAGCAAAAGAGCAGCATCTCGTCAATCAAACTTTGACCTGTTTGGTGTGTGGTTAGATATGGTAGAAAGATCAGAGGGTGGAGTGATTTATTTGTAAAACTAGGCTTAGTTGCTGCTTTCAGGCAACCACTAAGTGATCTTAAAAATTAGGGTAGAATGAGCTTTGTGAATTGACTAGATTGTATTTTAGGATGTACACAGAAGGTATTCTATCAACAAGTTGGTGACAACCCAAGACCTAATTGGGTGACTTAGATTCTCGTTCTATTTCAGTTGTGCATGGCTGAATTTAAAAGGTCAGCTCTTGGGGCATCTGGGTGGCATTCAACTCTTGATTTCAGCTCAGATCATGATCCTGGGGTTGTGAGATGGAGCCCTGTGTAGGGCTCCACTGGGCTTGCAGCCTGTTTAAGATTCTCCCTTGGGGCTCTCTCTCTTCATTTCTCTCTTTCTCCCTTCCTCCCTCCCTCCCTCTCTCCCCTCTCTCAAAAATAAATCAATTAATTAAAAAAATAAAATGGTCATCTCTTGGGCTCATCTGTTGATCAGGGTAAAAAAAAAAAAATACACACACACACACATACATATTCTGCTTACCTCAGACTGCATGATGAAGGTCAAATGCAAAGAACATGTGTGGAATTGGAGATTTTAAAAATGCCATACAAACAAAAGATCCTGATTGCTACTCTATATATCTTGAAATGTGTTTTTCAGCTTTCTGCTTGAAATATTATGGCCTGATTTTGAGAACTAGGACTTTGCATGCCTTTTTTCTTTTTTCTTCTTTTCTCCCAAAAGCTTTTATCATATTGCCAGACAGTGGATATTTCATCAGAAAGGTCAGCATTTTGGGTTGATCTGAGACAATAACAAATTTTCAGTCTCAGCTCTCTCATGAATAACATGTAGAGATTAACAGCTGATCTCTTCACAAAGCTGTTGTGAGAAATGAGAAGATGATGTGTCAAAAGAAATATTGCAAAATTTAAATTACTATACACATGCAAATTAGGTCACTGATTCTTCCAAATTACACTTCTTTTACGTTATTTTCTTTTGCACTTGGTAGATACCAAGAGTGAATGTTCAATGAACATAGCATCTGGAAAATAATTATGGCTTTCCAATAGGCTGTTTTAGATATCGATTAAGTATTATTTCATTACCATATATCAATGCCTATCTTGTCAATGATACTAAAATATTTTGATCTTGTGTTAACTGGATTGTGATCAGTCAATGGTTCATATTTCTTTTTACATATTCAGTCTTCAAACATTTACTGAGTAGCAATTATGCCCATGGCACTATTTACTCAAGTCTCAAGTTACACAAAAATACAGTCTCTGCCCATGATACATTTAGAATTCAGCAGAAGAGATGGAACAAATTCCCAATGAGTAAATGTAAAATACATGAATAATAACTTCAAGTGAAAAACAACAGCTCTAGGTTTAATGAAGAAAGAACAACTTCACTTTTGAAATGTAGATTCATTACATTTATAGGAGGGATGGCGTTTGAGAGGAACATTTAGGACAAGAATTGCTGTAGGATCAGTGGGTGTCTTCATGAATGTCCGCATTAACAGTAGTAGAGGTCCACCAATGCAGTTAGTTACTGCTTTTCCCATGCTAGCTGCTTTCTAGCTGATTCTTCCAAGAATCTTGCCCAGTGGGTATTATCATGCCCCTTTACAGACAAAGAAAATGTGCTTGGAGGGATTAAGCCATTTTCCCAAGGTCACACACGTGAGTAAGCAACCCTATCGGCACTCTCTTCTAGAGTCCTTGTTCTTGCTCATTTGAGTATTTCTCCCCACTACCCCCATGCCATGCTCCACTGCCACCATACCTACGGTCTCAATTCTCCACAGTAGGCACAACCCAAAGCCAAAACCTCAGGTGAGAAAATACAGGGAGGTACCTGGAAGAGAATGGGTGGTAGCGCAGATCTGCACATGTATTTGGACAGGGACATGGTGAGACCACAGGTAAGTCCATTCTTTAGGTAGGATCCCGGCAGGAAAGTGATGGCACATTGTTTAACAAAGAATTTCTGGAAGTTTAACAGAAGGCATTATACAAAGGTTTGGGCTGAGATGAGGGAAAATGACAAGGGAAAGTGAAGCCCCTGGGCCCTGGATGAGGAAGCCAAAGGGAGGCTTTATAACCCTTGGGCCTACAGGGGCTTAGAAGCAGCCTGACAGAGCCCTGAGAAAGCAGCAGCTGCAGGAGGGAGCCACTGGCAGATGTGGGGCACCTCTGGTTCAAGGTCAGCTGGGAAGGAGCTGGCAGGAAAAACAAATATCTCACATTTCCTTTGCTCCTACTCTCTGAGCTGTTGAAATCTCCCATTGAGCTAATTAAAGCAGGATAGTTGTATTAGTTATCTATTGCTATGTAACAAATTACCACAAACTCAGTGGTTTCATGTCCCTCTATTATCTCGTAGTTTCTATGGGTCACAGAGCTAGGCATGGCTTAGCTGGCTCTCTACTCAGGATCTCACAAGGCTGGTCTCATTTAAGGCTCAGAGTACTCCTTTAGGCCTATGGGGCTAGTGGCAGAATTCATTTCCTTGCATCTATAACATTCACTCATAATCCTTTCTTTCATCGATACCAACAGGAGAACATCTGTCTGATTACTAGACCTCTTCTAAAAGACTCACCTGATTATAGGGTCATCCAGCATAGGCCCATTTCCCTTTTCATTTACTCAAATTCAACTGATCAGGGGCCTTAATTACATTTGCAAAAATCCCATCACCTGTTGCCTTACAATATAACCTAATATGGGGAGTCACAGCCCATCCTAGACATGGATCCAGGTCCTGCTCAAAGGGAGGGGACTATGCAGAGGACCTCAAGAATCTTAACTGCTAGTCTAAAGCACTTGGACTGTATTTTGTATAACTGGATCGCTGTGAAATAATTTTACCAGAGGAATGACAAGGCTAGAGATTCATGTGAAGGAAACAAATTTCATATTTGGTATAGTGGTGAAGACTAGGGACAATAGAGAGACTGTAGGTAAAGGGACTGGGTAGTAGCTTCTTAAACAGTACACATAATGGTGATGGAGTGGTAATGGAGGCCTAAAGTCCACCAGTGAAAAAGAAACCAGTGTGAGAGCTATAAGGGAGATCAGATGGGTAGGTGTGGCCTGGAGATGGCCAGTAGCGTTGGGCATGGGAAGAACTGATATCTGCAGTTTTTAGGGCTTGGGTGACTGAAAACCTACGGTGCTGTTCACAGTAAGGAGTGTGAACTGGAGGTGGATGGGAGATCCAGGAGTGGTTCTTTTTGGGTGTGGTTAAATATCTTCATGGAAGTATAGACCAGATAATGAGACACCAGACTATAGCTCAGGAAAAGGATTAGGGGATTGGGTTGCCAATTTCAGAGCTAAATCTCAGCCATTTAGAGAAGAAAAGATTGCCAAGGAAGGTGGAGAAGATGATGCAGAGAAAGTCTCAGAGAAATGAAAAGCAGACCGTGGTAATTTGTCTTCGAATTCACAGGAGGGGTGTTTCCAGAAGAAGGCTGGTCCATGTCTGCAGGGCTGGTACATTAACAACAGCTCTTCGATGGTGTTTCTGGATCACAGGTAGAGAAGAAGAATTGAGTGGAAGGAACGTGCATGGAATGGAAGCAGGAGTGAGGGGAGGAAGCTGAGTCAGTGAGTGTAGGAACATAAAGGAAAGAATTACCCTGGTATCTGAAATAATATCTCCAGATAGTTCATGAAATGTTTGAAGTTACCTGGAGGCCTTTAACAAAATCATCCAAGGGTTTACATGCTGGCTTTGTTGTAGGATTTCTGGGTGATCACTTATTTTTTACAAGATATCTCCCAGGGAAATAGTTCTAATTTATACCCAGGGATTCATCATCTACTTAAAACTTCATTTGCATATTTCTGCACTTTTTACAATTGGTAGGACCACAGGAAGTTTAGTAAGCTGGCAGAGTTAGCCTTCAAGCCATCAGTCATGTTCATCGCCTCACAGTGCCCTCCATGGGACTAGCTGAAATTTTTTTCATCTTACTTACCTTTTGGTTCAGTAAGAATTCTGCAAGGGCAAAAGTGGTTTGGAGGTAGCAACTTAAGAATTATGATTAAAAAAAAAATACTCAGATCGAACAACAGCAATCCAAGAGAATCACTTTAACCAGTGATTCTTCTTTTTTTTAAAGGTTTTATTTATTTATTTGAGAGGGAAGAGAGAGAAAATGAGTTGAGGGGGAGGGGCAGAGGGAGAAGCAGACTCCCCCACTGAGCAGGAAGCCTGATGTGGGGCTCCATCCCAGGACCCTCCAGAACATGCCCTGAGCCAAAGGCAGGCCCTTAATCGACTGAGCCACCCAGACACCCCAACCAGTGATTCTTTTTTTTTTTTTTTTAAGATTTTATTTATTTATTTGACAGACAGAGATCAGGCAGAGAGGCAGGCAGAGAGGGTGTGGGGGGAAACAGGCTCCCAGCTGAGCAGAGAGCCCAATGTGGGGCTCAATCCTAGGACCCTGGGATCATGACCTGAGCCAAAGGCAGAGGCTTAACCCACTGAGCCACGCAGGCTCCCCTAACCAGTGATTTTTAATGGGCATTCTCACCCCGGAAAATATTTCACAAACTGTCTTAACAGGATACAAAAGGTGTTGCTTTCTGCCCTAATTAATGCAGAACTTCCTTGTTGAGCAAATAATGTGAGGTGTATACGACTTGAGGGATTTAGCAAACTATCCTATTTCATCCTCTCATGTGTACTATGCAGTGACCACTCAATGGCACTGGAAGAGAAGATGCAGCCCCCCTCAGCCCTGTCCACTCCAGCACACCCCTGACCACCAACCGAGGGCTTTCTCCATTTGCTTGAGTTTGCTAGGCTGACCTGTGCTGCTGGCCAGATGTGCTAAGGGATTTCATACCTCCCAGAAGCCCTCAATTAATGCCTCATGGGAGTGTATCAGTACCTCACCTTCCTCTGAGAGGGGAAGTGAGGGGCAGGATCTAAACTGACTCCCCAAAATTCCAGTTGCCTGTAGCACGAAAGGCTTGATAATGCATCCTTTATCAGCTGCCTTCCCTGCCCTGCCTCACTCTTCTATTGCCCTGATTGTGTTTCACCACCTCCCTGTAACCTACCTGTACTCAGATTCTTGACTTAGATTCAGCTTCTGGTGGAACTCAAAATAAACACCGGATGACAGTCAGCAGAATATCTACTGACCCGAGATCGCACCTGTCTGAAGCACCCCAAATTTAAATGGCACTCTGCCACGAATGAAATAACACTGTCGGCTTTGGAGAGCTGTTTCCTGCCTTTTCTTTGTTCATCTATTCATTCAATGACTTTGACTTTTCCAGGCACCGCTACGTTTCTGGGGCAACAAAGACGAACACAGCGATTAACACAAATCCATCAAACAGAAGTTTATACAAGGTACAAAAATTGAACCAACACAGTGACTACCTTCTCCTGGAGGTCAGAGAAGGTTTCCTGGGAGAACATAATACTTGAATCAAATCATGAAAACCGAGCAGGTGTTGGGCAGATAGGCAAGGGGGAAGGGAATTCTAAGCAGGAGGAACAGCAGGGGTAAAGGCAGGAAAGCATGAAACATCAAGATGCATTAAAGAAATGGTCAGCAATTTAGTGTGACTGGACAGAAGAGAGAGGGGTGCCAGCATTTTGCTGGGCAAAGGACTTTGGACTTCTCCCTATAGGATCTCCTTGGAGAAAAAATCTCTTTAGTAGAAGTGAGCATGATCTTGGTTTGGAGTAGTGCCAAACTGGAGGCAGAAGGACAAATTAAAAGGTTGTTGTAATTATTCAAGCAAGAGATGAGAAGTCCTTGAACTCAGCAGAAGCATGGGGCAAAGGAGAAGGCTGTAAGAGATTGAAGAGATAAGATCTGATGGCACTTAACGGTCCACAGGGAATGGAAAAGGATTACATGACATTAACCAGTGTAGGAAGTGCAGAAGGAGGAACATGCTCGGTTTACAAGTATACAGACCCAGAGAAAATTCTTGGGGGGGAAAACAACCCCTCATTCTAGAATCCAAAATTTCAATTCCCAACTATCAGTGATTAGTCTTTAAGATTATTTCCCCAAGTTCATTCATGCCAGTCAGTGTATATGGAGGAGAAAACTAAGTCTGCTGACAACGGGAAAGGAATCTTTTTAAGCTATGAGGGTGTAGTTTTGTGTTTGAACAATTAACTAATAACAGACTAATTTGCATACAGAAAGCAGCAAACAGATGGGCAGTATTTGGTTTAATCCATAGCAGAGAAAAGCTATAAGACAATTAAACTATCATTGCCCTAAGGGTGCCTGTGTGGCTCAGTTCTTAAGTGTCTGCCTTTGGCTCAGGTCATGATGCCAAGGTCCTGTCTGGGATGTAGCCCTGTATCAGGCTCCCTGCTCAGCGGGAAGCCTGCTTCTCCCTTTCCCATGTGCCTTGCTTGTGTTCCCTCTCTCTCTCTGTCTCTCCCTGTCAAATAAATAAATAAAATCTTTAAAAAAAAAAAAAGTTGTCATTGTAGTAAATCCCTGAAAAATTAATGTTAACAATAGACCTCCTGCTCTTCTAACAATTAATTTTTGCTAACTTGGTACTGATTCATCAAATTATAGTTCTAGCATCTTATTAGGCAAGTAAGCTATTATGTATACAGAAAAGATGGGGATTTAGGGGAGTTAATTATTTTAATATGCTGATGAATGGAACTAGCATATCTAGTGATTCAAAAGTGAAATCAAAATACAATTTTACATTTTGCTTACATACGACTCATAATTACAAGAAAATGTCACTGAACACAATTTAATTTATTTTTGAATATTTTTAATTTGGTTAGGTTCCTATAATGGAAACCTCAGGACCATGGTTATAACCAAGTATTACCCTTGTGCCTGCTATTTTAAAATATATAGACATTGTATCCTATTTGTCCTGACCATTTGAGAAACTATAGTGTTAGTTTCAAAGAAGAAAGGGGGGGGGGAGGAAGGGAGAAAGAATGGAGAAAGGGAGGGGAAAAGAAATTACTTCTACTTGTTATTTGTTCATTTGTCATAAAAGTAGTATAAGGAGTAAGGTTCTCTGGTTATTTGAGAACTATTTATTATTTGAATTCAGAGTAAGTTTGAATTCAGTGAAGTCTAGCTTCACTTGAACTGGCAAGTTAATAACGGTATCCCAAAATGCCAAATCAGAATCAGACAGAATGATAACTATTTCGCTATGTTCAGTATAAGTTAAGTCTCCTATAACTTACCTCCTTTGCATATTTAAGTGATTTTCATTATGGAGTTACTGGAAGATGTCTGAATTGCTTTCCCACATGTCTTCCTTCATTTTCAGCAATAAACAAATGAAGCACATTTAGATAGGAAGTAACGTTTAGATCAGTTCGCTCTTGTTTCCTGTACTACATCAGTAATTAAAAATTGAAACTGGGTGTTTCTCCCATTTTGTTAATTTGGCTATACTTAAGCCACAATAGGAACTGAAAGGTAAGTTCTTCTCCAGTTATCTCTCTACTTCTTTTTGAAATAACATGCATTAGGTGGACTCACCCTAAAAATAAATGACTATATTAGTTCTTCTGTGAAATCCCACCTTAATGAACATTTTCTACTGTATACTAAGGTACAAAGAAAACCTCTTGTACTTCAGACTGTTTTCTGAACTCTATGGTCTCTCCTCCAAGTCTATGCAACAGGAACACCTCCAGGGATATGCGTTTTTAAAGAGAGTTTAAAGGTCTCACTCTGGAGAAGGCAGGTTCAGGGAAGGAGAACTAGGGAAAGAGGCCATTGTCTTGCTATACGGATCAAGCTGCCACTCAGGAGAGCAGAATGCAAATGGCAAATGCTTAGCCCCCAGAACTCCTTACTCACAGTAAACTGAAGGCACTGCTCCCCATTTATTAAATATCTGAATACTTTCAGGAATTCACTTTCATTTCAACGTAAGTTTATAAACTATTAAAATTTGAATAATGGTATCACATTTTATTTTAAATAATATTTTAAAGTATTTTTAATGAAGAAAGGATATTATATCTGTTACCCATATAATCTCTGTTAATTTCAAAAAAATAATAATCCACACATACATTAAAAAGCTTAAACTGTCCAAAAACACATAAAATGAAAATAAAGGTCTACCTCTTTCTTTTTTACCCTAAATGAATTTTTCTAAAGGTAACCAGGATTCAGATGTATACCTTTATGGAAATCAAGACATTACACAGATGCTAGCATATGCATATAGGCATGTGTACATATTCGTGTGCAGATATTTTGCACAAAGGACTGATAGCCACACCTTCTCAATAATAAATTTATATAAAAATGTCCAAGTATATCCAGAGGGTACATTTCTAAAAATGGATTTTCTGGGTCAGAATATGTGCATTTAAACCCCCCCCTTTTTTTTAAGACTGTAGCTGAACTGTCCTTCAAAAAAGTGTGTACTGATTAATTTTTACATCAACAAAATCATCATCAACCTTGTGTGTCATCAAACATTGATAAAATGGTATCTCATTTTAATTTGTGTTTCTTTTTATTATGAATGAGGTTGAAATCTTACCATTTACTTATTGGCCATTATATTTCAGTTTTTGATCAGATTCCTCACCCATTTTTCCAGGGTGCTTGCTTTTTCTTTGACTTGAAAAGTGAGAAAAACAAAAATATCATAATACTAGTATCACACCTAAATTTTGTTCTTATTTTTACAGGCTCTTTATATATTAAAGAAATGAGTCCTTTGTCAGAAATGTGTTATGAATATTCCTCAATCAGTTGATTGACTTATGACTTTATAACACATTTTTTCTATATAGAAATTTTAAATGTTTTTGTAATTAGATGTATTAATCTTTAATTTTGTGACTTCCGTGCTGTATATCTTAGTTCAAAAGGTCTTTTCATATGCTGTGGTCATAAACACACCAATGTTTTCTTATAATATCTTAATGAAGTCATCATTTTTCTTTAAATCTTTGACTCACCTGGTTTGATTGAGAGGAATTCAGGGATTTCACGAGATTCAGTTCTTTCCCATTTAATGCATTAACTAACACATGGTGCATTTTATATACCAGGCACAGCTCAAGTGCTTTACAAATATTAAGTAATTTAACCATAAAAATTATAGTTCTTAAATTTTTGCATACAATTTAGTTGGTGTTAAATCTATATGCCCTCTTGGCTCCATTTAGAATTTTGCTGTCAACCCCCTTTATCCTACATCTATCCCAAATAACTTGAAGACATTGCTCCACTGTTTCTGGCAATAGATATTGCTATAGAGAAGTCTGAGGTCAGCTTGATTTTTATCCTAATATTCAACTTGCTTTTTCTACTCATATTTTTGAAGAAAATCATCTTGATCCTTGCAGTTGAAATTTTAGCAGGATGTATCTGTGTTTGTAATTATTAGTTCATCTGAGAATACGTTACATAACACATTTAATAGACTCTTAATTTAAATAATTTTCACTCATGTACTACTTTCTTGTACTACATATTGTAATTCCCTTCTCTCCTCCACTTGTTGGGATTACTTGTCAAGTTCTTTATGAAAACTTTCCTTCACATTTATCTTAGGTTGCTTTCATAACCTCTGAATGCACATCTCTCCAAGTTGGACATAGATGACCCTGCACAAACTTTCCTCCATCTGTTCGAGGTAGAGGAGAAATCAGGGGTGCATTTGGGAAATGAGGGACATCAAAGTCTCCAGTTTCTCTGTGACTCTGACCCAGTTCAAAGGTGCTAAACTGGGTAATGTGGCCTATCTTTTCTTTGATTCCTGGAAGCATATTTCTTTCTTTCCCTTTTTCTTCCATTCTATTCCTTAAACAAAAAAACTTACTCTGTTTCACTCTACCATTTTACTTTGGGCTATGGATATCGGCTATTTATTTACTGGGCTCTATTTCACATGTTTCAGCTAGTTTGGTTTTATAGCAGACACCACCATATAAGAATAGCCTTAAAATCCCACAACGTTCATTGACAATAAATGACAACCCCAAGTCACCAGCTGATTGCGCTGAAGGTGGGACTTCCCTTACTTTCTCAGTTGCCGTGGCTAGAGAATTATACTGATAAATTGGTAAGAATATCAGAATCAAACAAGAGCATAAATGATAATCACATTTACTGAACACTCACAATGCACCAATTACCCTTCTAAACACTGAGCTTGGGGTACCCGGGGAAATCGATCAGTTAAGTGTCTGACTTCGGCTCAAGTCATGATCTCAGGGTCTTGACTGAGCCCCAAGTTGGTCTCTCCACTCAGCTGGGAATCTGCTTGTTCCACTGCTCCTCCCCGGCTCCTGCTCTCTCTCTCTCAAATAAATAAATAAAATCTTTTAAAAAAAAAATAAACACTGAGCATAAATTAACTCATTTGATCCTCACAGCACTATAAACCATGCACTTCCATTATCCCTATTTTATAGAGAGTAAACATAAAGCGCAGGGTAGTAATTTGCCCCAGACTACTCAGCTTCAAGCAGCAGAAACAGGATTCAAATCTTGGAAGTCCAATCCCAGAAGTGGTGATCTTAACTCTGACCTTATGCTGCTTAAACCACAGTCCAACACACATTAAGCTTTCCATATTGTACATGTGGACTTTAAAAGAAGTTTGGTTGCCCTACGAAAGCTGAGGTAGCTTGAAGTTGTTGACAACTCCATGGGTTCATTCAGATACTCCACTTACGATCTGCACAGTTGGGTTTACTCAAGTTCTTCCTAAACTGATTGAATGATTTGATTTCATACTGGCCCATCCTGAATCAATAAAAACAATTTCATCAACAGTATTTTAATGTTTTTGTTTGCACATTTAGAGGTTGTCACAGAAAATAGAATAGTGGACTGTTACGCTGCAGTAAGCCATCTTTTGTCTACTTATGCTTTGGTGAGAGAGAAGAGGGTAAATTTGGCAGCCAGCCACGTAACTGGAGTTAACCTTGGCCACAGAGGCATGACAGATGAGCCAGCCCGATCACTCCAATATTTGCCTGTCTGCTTGTGGAATGCCTGTCTTAGACCATGGCACAGAAGGAAATGTTCCCTCTTTTGAAATTTTTCTCTGTATACCAATCAAATTGTTCCCTCGGGTCACATCATAAAGAAATGTCATTGAATACTCTAATTGTGGCATCCACCAGAGCTATTTTTTAAAAAGCAACATTGGTCACAAACTCAGATTTTAATCAAAACCAGGATTCTGGTGAGTTGAGTGGTTTTCCAATATTTTTCAGCTTAAATTTTTTGATAGTCACTGGCCCCATAAATTGAACCTGTATTCAAAAGATTTGAGCTAAATTAGTTCAGCATTTTATAGTTAAGTTAAAGTAGAAAACCTGCAATTTTCTCTGAGGACAACACACACACAACATACACACACACAGACACACACACACCACCTTACCAAAATACTTTTTTTTCCCCCTGTCCACTGAGTATTACTCAAAAGTATCTGAAAGTTTAAAATTCAAACTTGGCAGTTGTATAATCCTCCCAGGGGAGGAAATTCAGGAGAATTTAAAGAAAATTGGCTTAGCAATGTGTTTTGAATATAGGCAACAGAACATTTTCTATTTGGGTACAACTACATTAATGAAACTTGAGTCGGTGGAAGTCTTGTCCGATGCCATTTAGAAGGCTGTCAGAGCTAAGGGAGGCGTTAGAAGAATACCAGTTGGAACAGAGAACTGCCTTAAGGAAAGACTCCATTTCCTTCCATTTCCTGCTGTAGATAAATGAGGACCAAATATAGGAAACCATAAGGTCATTTCAGCAAATAAAAACCAACCCACCATTCTGGGTATCATATATTGTGGTTATTGCTGCTGGTATTTTGTTCACTTGGTGGCTTCAAAGCACGGCTGCAAATTGTTTGACACTTTGACATTGCTCTCACACTCCTGGATCTGAATGGGATTGTCACTGCTTCCACGGAGAGATTACAGCGGAAGTTACACTAGGTGACTTCTGAGGCCAATCCTGAAAGGCCAGATGCCTCCCACTTTATTCACTGAAAGGCACCCTCAGGGAGCCCTGAGTTGCCTAACAATAACCCTGCCCTGAGGCTGTCGCACTGAAGAAGAAGAAGGCATAGCTTACTGGTTTAAAAACAAGCACTCTAGAGCTTAACTGCATGGGTTCAAATCCTGATTCTACCAGCTACCAGCTGTATAGTACCTTGGGACAGTTACTTAATCCTTCTGCGCCTGGTTTCCTCCTTTACAAAATAAGGAGAAATAGTAGCGGCTGCACACCGCCCAAGGGCTTCCCTGTACCTTACACAGTTGTTTAAATGGTAACACGTGTTAGCCGCTTAGAATCGGGCTGGCAAATACCACATGGTGGGGAAGGATTTGTTAAATATGCATGCGGGTGCTTTTACATATGCTTCACGGGTTCCTAAGCAGATTGCCCTTCGTACAGTTAAAAGTCACCCGGCATTTTATAGGTCATAGAACAGATCCCCCTCACGGCAGCTAAAGGGTTGTTTGTTTGTTTGTTTTTTGTTTTTGTTTTTGTTTTTTCCCAAAGCTCTGACGCATTTGAGCAATTCAGACCCCAAAAAATTGCTCATGTGTAAAAACCAGGGATGCTCCTGAAAAACCTCTCTTGCTTCTGTTTCCCTTCTTTCATTCTAGGCTGATGTTTGCTGTGTTTACATCATTGAACCAGGCATTTTCCTACTCATGTGCTAGCACTGAGTAAGATATTTGAACTTATAAAATTTACAAGTCTAAAATAGTTACCAGCATGTACTCCCCCACTCCACAGCTTTTGCCTCACCCTGTGAGGGATTAGGTTATAAAAATGAATGAAATCATCATTCCTGTTTACTGGATAATCCCAGAGCTAAAATAAAAAAAGAAGCAGGGGAGACGGCAAAGAACATTTAAGGAAAAATGAAGATCTATCGGTACAGGGAGACCTAACTCCATATCTCTCAGGGTAAATTACTGGCAAACCCATCCCAGCCTGATTGTCTATGGTTTCCCTTCGCTCATTTTTTTTTAGATGAAAATAAATGAAAAAAGAAGCTAAACATTGCTTGTTAAAGACCACTTAAGATAGAGGTCAATTAGCCCATGCAAATATACAAATATCCATGTCTTCGGAGATGCCAAATATGCCGGTCCTTTGCGGGTCTGCAATACTTCCCGCATTGCGCTATGGAAACTACATTTCCCAGGCTCTCCTGCACCCTGGCTTCCTGATCTATTCAACCAAAGGGAGACTCTGAAAAAGGCTGGGGAATGGAAGATGGGAGAGACCAGGATATCTCCCCTATTCTCTTCTTCAGACTGTATTGTCTTCTCTATGATTTCAACATTCACTGGGAAGACCTCAGCGTGGCTGTAGTTTCCAACCGAGGCACCATATTCTGGTCTTGGTAACCACATGCCTTCTCCTAACCCCGGGCTGGTATCTCTTTCTTGCTTTTACTGATCTCTGGATTACCATCCCCTGTAGGCCTCCTTACCCCCTTTCATGTCCGTCATCAAGTCCCTCTATTCAATCCCTTCTGTTTGAAACACCTAGTGTGATTCCGGTTTTCCTGACTGGACCCTCACAGATACATAGGCATAGGTATAGGCAGAGGCAGTGTTTTTGTTTGTTTCTCATCTAAACTATACAGGAGTAAGGGTGTTTGTTTGATTGAACTGCTGTTTTGTAGACAAACTGCACTGGTCATCTTTGTTAAGGATGTTATGGCACTCATACTCATTTCCCTTTTCCTAAGCTAACTGAGCTGTATTTGTAAAACACATAGGACTCATTCTAATTGCTCATTTAGAGGATGTGAGACTTGAGTTGCTCAGGACAGTGAACTGTCTACTCAGATGCGATCAAATTCTCAATTCACCTCACTACAGGCTCCTTGCTACACATTCTGTTTTGTCACACCAAGTGGGCATATGTGGTGCATGAAGACTCATTCCCCCAGTAGGAAGGCTACTCTCACGACTATTAACAGATCATCTGTAACGCTGATGATTCTCTTCCTCAAGTAACATTTTTATTGCTCTCAGGACCACCACAACTAGTAGGAATCCTTCCCCACAAACCATTTTTTTAATTTGTTTGCATGGCATCGAGTTAGGGGATGTGGATCTAGAATTTGGGTGCTGGGCTCCATTAGGACATGCCACTGCGCCCCCAGGGATGAGAGCCTCAGTGGAGAAGTGAGAATTTGCAGTCAGAGTTGACTGTTTGCACGGAGGCTTTATTGCAACTGCAGACTTAGCACATATGAAAAGGTTTTCTGTGCTCAGTTTCTGGATGAGGCAGATTGCATCACCAGGAATTCCTGTCCTCTAACACATAGTGACCAACACGCCTTAATAAGCATTTGCCTTTTTATTTTCGGGTCAATAACGTCATGCTTTCTGTTCATTATGGAACCAGTTTTTTAAATCTCTTTTTTAAACTAGAGGGAAAGACGTAAAATAATAATTCCAATGCTGTGACTCTGGTATGTCCTGTGCACAAGCAGTCAGCCAACAGAACTCAGTACAAACAATGGGCAATGTTCAGGTTTAAATACGGCAGGGTTTCCAAGGCATGGCATCTGGCAAGAGGGGTTGTTGTCAAAGGTAGGAGCTTGTGTATCCTTCCATGAGGTAGATGTTCTTAGAGGGGGTGGGAAATGGGCCCCGTGCTGCCAAGGACAGCATCCTCTTAGCAAAGGAGTCAAAGGTTCAAAGTTACTGCACTTTGGTTGGAAACACTGACAGCAGAACCTGAGGAAAGCAGATGCAGCAAACAGGACACAGACCATCTCAGAAAGCCAGAGGATGTGAGCCCAGCCAGCAAGCCAATGTCAGAACCATTACAACTCCAAGCAGACAGAGCTGAGGTAGAGGAGGAGACAGAGACAGCAGACTGGCTCATGGGCTGGAAGTGGGCTGGGCCAGGAGAGAGCTAAGCTCACAGGAGGACTGCCTCTGGAGGGGTTTCCTTCTTCCATTGACCCTGGCCTAATTTGAGAGTTATTCCATTTCTGTAAGGCACCCGAATACCATAAGGTTGTGAAATGCCCGTCTTAAAAGCCGGAGCCACAGGCTGTCTTAATGTCCTGAAAGATGTCTTCTGGCATCCCCTGTCCCTATGTTGATCCCTTGTTTGAGGAGCCTTTATCCACACAATGATAAATGATCTTTTTTTTTTTTTTTAAGATTTTATTTATTTGAAAGATAGACTGTGAGAGAGAGCAGGAGTGGGGGGTAAGGGCAGAGGGAGAGGGAGAAGCAGACTCCCAACCGAGCAGGGAGCCCAATGTAGGGCTCGATCCCAGGACCCTGAGATCATGACCTGAGCCAAAGGCAGATGCTTAACTGACTGAGACACCCAGGTGCCCCAATAAATGATCATTTAGATGGGTTTTCGTATCAAATCAATGAATTGTGCAATCCTAACACTTCTTTGTGCTTCATACACATTGTGTTGTTCTCATTGAGATCCAGGTGAGTGCTAAAAAATCAACTTATACTGCTAGTAAAGAGACCCCTGTTTCTAGGTCATATGAGCCAGAAGTTTCCATGTTTCTAGGTCATATGAGCCAGAAGTTTTCCATGTCAGAGACTAGAAGACTTTGAATCAAGGATAAATTAGAGTTTGGCAATATAGTTATGGAGATATTTTCACACTGTAATAGTAAAATGCCCAGGAAGGGAAGTCATCCAAACACAGACTGGATGTCAAAAAAGGGCATTCTTAGGTAACTATGCTGAATGTATAAATGTGTATGTATAAGAGTAGAATGTTGTGCATGGGGAAGACGGGCAAGAGGTGAATCTGGGGGAAGGGAGAAAGCAATCAGGAGCCAGGATTGCCTTGAAAGCAGTTGAGTACCATCTGATTGGCTTCTAGAACATGCTAGTTTCTGCACTTCTATCAAGTACAGAAGGAAAGAAGGAATTTGGAGCAACGATCCCTCTGGCCTTCCATTCATGGACTCATTAAGACCAGCAGCTGCTCTCTGGTGTCTGGCAGGTGACTTCTAGCATAAAAAGTCTTAGATTTCGATTATGAAATACTTTTTAACTTCTTCATATTTGTTACCAATAGCTAAAATTGGAAAAATTTCCCATAAAACCCTGAAATTCTTGCTTTTTGAAAGACAAAAATTTGACATCACCCAGTCTTCATTCTCACGTAACATTAATGTGCTGGGCAAAGCCATGAGGTATCCCTCCAGATAGGATATATGTTCCCCAGATTTCCACACACTCCATCACTCCCTTTCGTCTCCTTGGTCTCTCTTGCCATTTATCATCACCCTTCCAATACTGTTTTCCTTCATACAGAATAAGATAAAAGTAAAATATGTCTTGTATGAAAACCTTTATCAAAGAATTAGCGATAGGCATAAGCATCTGTGCTTGTCAAGGAGTATTTTTTGTTGTTGTTGTTGTTTTTTGTTTTTTGTTTTTTATCTGTTTTACTTTTCTCATGTATGTTACCTGTGTGGCTGCCATAGACACCTGAGTTAGCCTGAATTAGACTTATTTATAATAGAAGGGTGCAAAAATGACAGTGTGACAGTGGTCAGTCTGTGGTACAAACATGATCAGTTAGGAGAGTGTCATTATTTCAGTAATTGTTCCGCAGAGAGCCATGTGGAAATAAACATTAAAAATGTAGCCTAGAAGACAGTTATAGAACCCGTCTGCTCAGATCATTGGGATTCATTTGAACCGTCAAACCTCCTCTTGTATTTTCATAGGAAATGGTTCCTGGAAATGGCTTTTAAAGGCTAACTGATACTAGCCTTAATGAACTGTGTGAGTGACCACAGGATTTTGTGTTAACGTCGAGTGGAGGGAAGAGTCAAAGACCTCCTAGAATCTGACAGGTTTAGAGAGATCCAGGTGACAGGGGAAGCTGTTCTTGTCAGTGGAGACTTCTCAGCACATGAGGGAATGTGTTGCCTCAGTAGATGGGGTTTTTAAGTGGCTCTCCTAGAGCTATAAAATGTCTCTTTTCAAAAACAGATGGAAACATTGTACTGGGGAACTCTGAGGACTTTAATACATTTCAGGTCCTGCAGATTTTTTTTTAATGGGCTACAGAGGTAGTTCAAAGGGGAGGGAAATGCTATCAGAATGGAACAATTAAAGACCCTAAAATATGAAACATATATATGCATAGACAACAGCAGTGACCTCTACCAAGAGACACATTTTCTTTCTTTTTTTTTTTTTTAAAGATTTTATTTATTTATTTGACAGAGAGAGATCACAAGTAGGCAGAGAGGCAGGCAGAGAGAGAGGAGGAAGCAGGCTCCCTGCTGAGCAGAGAGCCCCATGCGGGACTCGATCCCAGAACCCTGAGATCATGACCTGAGCCGAAGGCAGTGGCTTAACCCACTGAGCCACCCAGGCGCCCCAAGAGACACATTTTCAAAGGGAAAGAAAATAAAGGCAAGCACTGGATAAGAACAATGAATGGGAATACTATAAGTCAAGGAGGCAACATGGGACCTTTTTCCCTGGAGGGTTTAGGGAACTCTAAAATCACGAGATAATAGGCATTTGTCAATGCATCACATCACATTTAAAGCATAATTAAGTCCCCAAATCAAACACACGTCCTCACACTTAGCTCTTTCCCCACTCTTGACAACTATATTTCTGTACAGTTTCTTAGTCTGGATCTTCTACAGCAGAAAGAAGTTAGAGATGGATCTAACAGATTGAATATAAGATTGAACATTCAAATGCTGGTTGGTCACTCTGTTTCCATGTCCACTTGACCCTATCCTTCCATCATTCCTCTTTGCTTTGTGCTCCATGGGGTGATATCTATGGATGGAATCGTCCCATCCCTTGTGTCCTCTGGCTTCTGGCTTTTGGGGGGAACTGGCAGGAGGTTGGAGGGCAGGAGAGAGATGAAGTCATGGTGTTTATTCCCCTGCTGTCTTCCTGCTGGGCCTCCTGTTTGGGAATATGTTTCTATACCTTTGCACAGCTCCTCTGTAACTGCTCTCTTGCCTTGTGCCTTCAGAAATGGGGTGAGAACAATCTCTTCCTATTGGTGAATCCCTTATTAGTTCCCTTAACTATCTGTCTTCGCTCTTCTGCCCATGGTCCAGACATTAAACTCTTTGTAATCAAACACTTTGTATGGGCTATCTCCTCCTGCTGGGATCCTGACAGGTAAAATTTCATTTGCTAGAAGTCCTGGGTAGCTCTCAACATTCTCGTGGCATTATGATTAATAATAACGATCATTCTGATAACAAAGTTAGTTGAGACCTTTCTGTAGGTCAGGCAGTGTATTCTATATTCGTTGTCTTAATTAATCATCACATTCACCCTAGAGGTAAGATATTGTTTGTATCACCCCTATTTTGCCTATAAGAAAGTTAAAACTTAGAATGATTACCTAATTTTTTCATGGTTCCATAGCAATGAAGGGATTGACCTGAGACTCAAATTCAGGTCTCTTGGCAGCCATCAGAGAAAGACAGATTGGATAGAAGAGCTGTCCCAAAGTCTCTGAGGGGCTGTTGCAAAAAAAGATTTGGACTTTTCCTATGTAAGGACAAAGGGAAGAATCAAATCCAGAGGGCTGAAATACTGGTGTGTTGATAAATGTTTAAGAATGGGAGATGGTAGGATAATGTGTGATTTATAGCTTTTGGCGATCTCTGTGGTGTAAACACACCTACCATAGCTGATTTCAAGATGCCAACTTGAGGTCACTAAGTGTGGAGCTGGGAACTGATGTGCACAGTCAGCTCTTAAGCTGGCGTAAGTGTGGACCTGCCCCAGTGTACATGTGGGTGGAAGTCTTGAGGAAGGGAATTTCCTCTGAAGAGGAGGAAGGCCCATCTGACATGGCCACCAGTTGCTCCATGAAGGAATGAGGTAATCATTGCTATAGGTTCCCAGAAGCTCAGTGAGCTGTTGTGGACCTTGAAGGGGGAATTCCTATACTTGACAGGACCTGGGTTGACCTCTTAGGTCATGCCTAACTCTAATATTGAAAGATTTGTGTCAAAGTTACGTATATTTCAGGTGGGAGAGGAGAGAAGAAAGAGAAGATAAGAATTCAGGCTTCGCCTGGCCAAACCCCAGGCTCTGATTCCAACTTCAAAGGGCTATGTGACCTTGAACAAGATTAAGCCACTCTGGAGTATGTGTTTTCTCATCTCTGTAAGATGGAGAAAATCCTACCACTTCCTTTTGGTACATGATTAAATGACAGGGCCTTGGGACAAGTCATGAAATGCATTTTCCCTGTCTTTCCTCTTAACATTTCCATTCATTTCTCTCCTAGAGGAGAAAAAGAGCAGGCATCTATATGGGAATTACTTTATATATGAATTTGGTTAGCAGCATTAACATCCAAGGTCCTTACTTCATGGTTTGACCTGTGGTATTAAAAATTCTATAAAATATACTGAGCTATATTATAATGGTAGTTCTACTGAAATGGGCTGGAAATCAAAAAGGAAAGAGAAAGGTAAGTCTATGAGAACTTTGACCACTAAATCTAACTAAAAGCCATGGAACCTTTCTAAGATACTCCTATCAGAAGTCTAGCCAGCTGGAAAGTGTTTTATAACCCTGCCTCCAGTGTAGCACTATCAGAGGAAGCAAATGAATGACCTGCCAAATTAGTTTTGGCCACACCAACTCACCCTGGCACAGAGCAGTAGTGTTCAAGAAGAAAAACAGAGGCCACCATTCCAAGCCCTGCGTCACACTATACAGGGCAAAGTCAGTATGTGATTCCAGAGCTTGCCTGCCCATGGAAAAGGGCTGTTGAAAACCTCCAGGGAAGGAAAAAAAAAAAAAAAAAAACCAAAAAAAAAAAACCCTAAGACAGCTCTTTTCCCTTATTCACTTTTCTAAGAACTCCTTCTGGAAGCAGAGATGTTTGAACTTTAAACCACATACTTAGGAGCAGAGATGGGTGCTGCCTTCCTCCTCTGCACTTAAGGCTTCTCCCTCTAGACATAGTGGGCTGAGCACATACAAGGGTGGACATTACATAGGGAGCTGTTACCCTTGCCTTGGCTCCAAGAAGACTTTGCTGTCAAGGGACCGAGTTAGACTTCAGAAGAGACATTCCCCTTAATTTGTTTTCAAAAAAGTTATTTCTTTGAGAAAGGTGTTAAATTTATTTCAAAAGTCACCATCTAATTTAGGCTAATGCTTGATTTCAGAGAGGCTGGAAAAAAAAAAAAAAAGCAGGAAAGGCAAAAAAAAAAAGGACGAGCAAGGATAAGCCAATCCCAGACCAAACTAAAGGTCTAAAAAGCCGTTTGAGTTTCCCGGTCTTATGGGACTGAGAGATTGAGGTGGTGGCAGTAGGGTCAGTATCTGACTCTTAGTTTTGGCTCATGTCAAGATCTCAGGGTCGTGAGTCAAGCCCCACACTGGGCTCCACTCTCAAGGCAGAATATGCTTGATTTCTCTCTCCCTCTCACTGTCCTTCCTGCTCGTGCTTTCTCACTCTCTAAATACATAAATAAATCTTTAAAAAAAAGGTTTTAAAAGACTAAAAGATTAAGGCCTCTCCAAAGAAGTGGACTTATCCAGCACCCACAATATACCAGATACTTTGCTACATTTTCTTTTTGTCTTTTAAGATTTTATTTATTTATTTGAGAAACAGAGAGAGACAGCAGGAGAGGGAACACAAGCGGGGGGGGGGGGAGGTGAGAGAGGGAGAAACAGCCCTCCCGCTGAGAAGGGAGCCAGAAGTGGAGCTTCATTCCAGGACCCTGGGATCATGACCTGAGCAGAAGGCAGACGCTTAATGACTGAGCCATCCAGGTGCCCCTTTGCTATGTTTTCTTGTTGAATTCTCACTACAACTCTATTCTTCTCTTTCTGTCCATGTGGGAACTGAGGCTCCAAATCCTCGGTTATTTTACCACATTATTCATCTTCTTGCCCTATATTTTTAAAAAAGGTTTTATTTATTTATTTGACAGAGAGAGAGATCACAAATAGGCAGAGAGGGAGGGAGAAGCAGGCTCCCTGCTGAGCAGATAGCCCAATGTGGGCCTCAATCTCAGGACACTGAAATCATGACCTGAGCCGAAGGCAAAGGCTTTAACCCACTGAGCCAGGCACCCCGCCCTATTTAACTTCTTGAGTCTTGAAGGGTTTTCATCAATATCAGGCATCTAGGCTAAAGCTCATGGGCATGGTAATGATTGAGCAAAGAGTGCAAAGTCCAGTCCAATCAGGGCAGAGCCCACATCCATCCAAACTCATCCTGGTGGGTTTGTGTGGGCACACATGGCCTCCTGAGCTGGACTATATCCTCAACGGGCTCATCCTTCAGTTGGGAAGACAGACTAACACAGCAGAGACACCTGGAGCATAATAGTACTCAGGGGCTAATCAAGTACAAATGGGGCAGCCCCATGCAGAAGTTCAACGCAAGCTCAAGAAAGGGAAAGGTCCATGTGGGTGAGTAGAGGAAGCAATGTACAGGCATCAGTATAGAAAGACAGTCTTTGTAGAGGGAAGACAATGGTCCGCTTGGTTCCTGTGAGCTTAAGAGATGACAGGAAGTTAACTAAAACACAGAAATGAATGTTAATGGATGTAGGACACACACAGTAAGGTGACAATGTGATTATCACCACATACCTTCCAGAAGAATTAAAATAAACACTGGAAAAAGCAAATGCTGACCGAAGCGAGGAGCAACTAGAACCCTTGTACATGGCCAGGGGAAGTATCAGTTGACTACAGACACTTTGGAAAACTGTCTGGCACTTTCTACTAAAACTAATCATATGCACAACCTATACACAGCAATTCCTCTCCTAGGAATAAACCCAGAAAAGATGTGGACATTCGTTCACCAAAAGATATGTACCAGAATGCTCATAATAGTACTATTCCTAATAGTCCAAAAGGAATTCAACAACAGAATGGACTTAGAATTTTTGGTGTATCTACCCTATGACCCAGCAATAGCACTACTGGGTATTTACCCTAAAGATACAAACCTAGTGATCCAAAGGGGCACGTGCACCCAAATGTTTATAGCAGCAACGTCCACACTAGCCATACTATGGAAAGAACCCAGATATCCATCAACAGATGAATGGATAAAGAAGATGTTGTGTATGTATATATATATATATATATATATATATATATACACACACACACACACACACACACACACACACACACACACACAATGGAATACTATGCAGCCATCAAAAGAAATGAAATCTTGCCATTTGTGACAATGTGGATGGAACTGGAGGGTATTATGCTTAACGAAATAAGTCAATCTGAGAAAGATAATTATCATATGATCTCCCTGATATGAGGAAGTTGAAAGGCAACATGGGGAGTTGGGGGAAATAGGAAAAGAATAAATGTAACAAGATGGTATCAAGAGGGGGACAAATCATGAGAGACCCTTAATCTCACAAACTGAAGGTTTCTGGGGGTAGGGGGGTAGGGAGAGGGTGGTGGGATTATGGACATTGGGGAAGGTATGTGATATGGTGAGTGCTGCGAAGTGTGTAAACCTGGAGAGTCACAGACATGTACCCCTGGGGCTAATAATACATTATATGTTAATAAAAAAAAGAAAAGTTATATTAAAAAAAAGAATTTTTGGTATACTCCCACAATAGAAAAAATCACAACAAAAAATGTAGCCAGTCTACAACTATACACAAAAACAAGGGGGACTCTCTCAAATATAATACTGAACGAAATAAGCTAGACATAAAAGGACACATTCCATATGATTCCATTTATAGAAATTTCACAAAAAGATTAAAACTGCCCCTGATTTTAGAATTTAGGTCACGCTTTGGGAGGTAGCGACTGGGTGGGTGTGGGGGTGGGGGAGCTGCTAAGGTGCTAGTGTTTCATTTCATAATTTGGATTTTTGTTGCATAGGTGTGTTAAGTTTGTGAAAATTCAGCAAACTGTACACTTACCGTAAGAGCAAGTCTTCCTATGTACATATGTCAGTAGAAGTTTTAAAAATTATATATGCGTGGGTGACAGGCCAGACTAGGATGGATAGCTCTTTAATCCCCAGCAGTATCTAGCTGCTCTTGTTAAATGGGAAGGGAGGGTGGCCTTGCACAAAGATGTTCTCTGTCTTTGCAATCCTCGCAGCCACAATGATGTTCGCGGTGGGTTACTGAAAATTAGCAATGCCTCCAGATAAAGCGTGCATGTGCATATACAAGAAGAAAAGTCACTTCCTCTTCTACTCTTCCTGCCTTCTTTCTCCCACAATGTCAGCCCTTAATCAGCCTCCTGCTACATATTAGTTAACCTCCTAAATCAATACATCTTGATCTGAACCTAATAAGAAGGAATGTTTGCTTTTGTATCTGGGTTCAAAGTACAGACTACAGTAGTTGGCTTTTAAGTTTATGTTATAGGCTTAATTTTCTTGCTCCAAATGAAATGAGGAATACATTAAGACTGTGGAAGGGAAGGAAAAAATAAAAAAACATGATTGATGAACTGGCTTATAGGACTACAGTTCCTTTAGAGACTAAAGTATTTGGTACGTTCCCTTATTATTGAGATCAAGCAATGTGCCTGGATCTAAATGACACAAAAATGGTTTGAATTAGAGTCAAATAATTGCCATTCTGCGAGAACATAAACTTTTTTTGAGGGGGGTGGTGAATGGGGATAAAAAATAACTAATAAACTCTGAGGCAAAGCTCACATCTGAGATTTAAGCTTCAAAGGTCTTTAAAAGGAGGCTCCCCCCTACGCTGAGAGAGAGAGAGAGAGCGCTGTACACAGCGGGAGGAGTGGTTTTCCCAAGCTGATTTTCCTTACGGGGTGACCCAGCCTGGGTCGGAATGTTACCATGTGATCAGCCCAGACCGTGGCAGCAACACAGTCTCAGCACAGAAGTTAGAACTTTCTGCAGCATCATTAAAATAATTGGGAGAGAAAAAAAATGTTAAGCTCCACAAGCTTGAATCACAAGCCTCTTGGAAAGGTTAATAAGCTTGCTGCTCTGTGCACCCCCCCTTCCTTCCATGGCTTGCCACCCGCCCGCCTCCACCCTTCCCACTGGCAGTGACAGACTGGCTATCAGTTGGGGAAGGGAGATTCAGAACTAAAACCTTTGTTTGGAGCAGCCGAATGGATACCATTCCTTTACTGACGTTGCGGGGTTCTTGCTTATGATGGTGCCACAGAGATCCAAAAGGGAGTCTCTGGGACCTACCAAGCTAGCAGACTCTTGGGCCCAAAGGGAAGTCGGTCCCACAGCACTACAGTGAACCTGACAAAGGAAAGAAGGGAACTGGCTGAGTGGAATGGAGGCAACACAGGAACCTTCTCTAACCAGAGAAGCAGGAGCAATTGCAGTGCAGCTCACAGAGAAAGTGTTGGAGCATGGACTGAATTCAACTGCGGGGCATGGTGTGCCAGCTGGATGCGGGCACTGGATTTGTGTCAGGAAAAAGAGAGAGAAGAGGGAGAGAAAGACAAAGAGAGACAGAGAGAAGGAGACAGAGTCAGAGAACTGCAAGAGATTGGACTTCCTTCTTTCCCAGGCCTGTCTGGCCTTAGAACACCCCGCAGTCAAAGGTCGACTTCCTCTAACAGAATCTTCTGGCCCAGGCTACAGTCATTTCCCCCCTCTCCCACCAAGCTGCCAAGCTTGAGACGACAATCAAGGTCAAGGTATGGTTGGTAATGAGGGAACAGCTCCCTGTTCCTCCTCTCCATCAGTGAACTTAAATAAGCGTAATTGGTGCCAAGGCTGGTTACTACTGGAGGCCAAGAGGGAAGTGTGCCTTCCCCAGAGAGACAACGGATTTTCAAATTCTGTTAAAACTGGTTGATTCAGGTGAGCAGAGCCCCTAAAGGAAAGAAGTTTCGTTCTTAAGAAAGATATTTCAGAAACCAAGTCCAGGGGAGCAAGGGCCTGGGAAGGAAATCCTTACTTTCCTGTGTTGAATGAAGGCTCTCTTTCATGAGTGTGACGTGAAACGTGGACAACTGTTTGGATCTGGAGCTCATCCCTCACAAAGGCCATGTTCCCTGATAGTTACGGTTGACTCCTTACTGAACTCAACCTTCTCATGTCACAGGGACACACTGGGCCTCTCCAGCTGAAGCCTTTGCTCAGTTGATTAGCCTTTTATGATTTGCTTCATTCCACACCCTAATCCCAGCAAGGACCATGCCACCACACCATAGCCCCTTTAAGGAACACTTGTTCTCTTCCAATCAGGCAGAATGGACAGTCTTTGTTAACTGATGTTAAAACAACCCTTAAATGTTAACCCCTAAAAGTTTATCTCTCACTCAAGGGAAGCCTTCCTACATCATCAGTGACCAAGGCTCTTTCCATTTTGTAGCTCTGTCCTCTTTTGGGGTCTTACAGTCTTTACCCTTAAGTACTAAATGGGAAAACAGATAGTAGGAAAGACACCAACATCTTAACATCTTTGTTTGGAAGTGATATTCATAATCTGCTTATATTCCACTGGAAAAATTTAGTGGCATGGCTCAGCCTATACTCAAGAAGGGCTTAAAAATGTGGCAACATTTAGGAACAGAATTTCCAGCCTAACAGAAGCTTTGCTCTAAATGCATGACTCGTTGGAGGACCAGCCGTGCTCCCAAAGAAAGTTATTTATATATGACTTTCCATAGAACTTTCCATGGGTTGACTAACACAAGGCTATGCACTTGTCCTGATCACAGACTGGCCACTGGACCAGACACGGTCCACTGCAAAACTATATATTCCAACTGGCACAATGACTTTTAGTTGAGTCAAACAGATGTCATATTTCAGGAATTTGAACTGCCAAATATGGAAAGCAGACAGGCAAGTGGGGAAACAGACAAAAAAAAAACAACAATAAATAAATAAATGAGAGTCCCATTCATGGCAGGACAAGGGAAAGATATCCACAAGGTCCTGCTGAAGAGCACTTTCCAAGTTCGAGCAGTTGTAGGACCTACCTGTTGGGAAAGTCACATAGTCAGAAAAGAATGGAGCCAAGATTCAAACTCAGATGTCCCTGGCTCTAAATCCTGATGTATCTATATCTATATCTGTATTTATACACACACATATACATATATATACATACACACATCTCTATATATATTTATATAGGTAGATATACACATTTTTTTTTTACTTTATTATTACTACTTCCCTACTCAATGTTTTAGACAGAACTTAATAGTATTTTTGGTAAATTGGTTCATTGTTCTCAATTCCCATGCCCTTCCTGTTTTAGAATTATATATTCACACCCTTTGCCATGTAACTTTGCATTTCCTCTCCCTGGAGAGGGAGTCGATTTCTATATTCATCGATGGTAAAGTTGGCTGTCTGACTAAGTTTAATCAATGAAATGTGGGTGGAAATGACTGTGTGCCAGTTCCCAAAAAAGGCTGTTTCCCTTACCTCCTTCCACTCCTATGATCATAGTGAGAAAAGTACTACCCAGGTAGCAACTGCTTCATCAGCCTGAGTCCCAAAGTGTGACACATGGAGTAGAGTTGAACCCAGCCCAAGGCCCAAGCCAAGCTTAGTCAATCCCCAGCCTGAAGCCAAACAGTCCCAGCTGACCTATAGGACCATGAGTAAGAAACATAGATGGTGTTGTAAGCCCCTGAGATTTAGTGGTTTCTTTTTATATATATACATAGCTTCATTGTGGCAAGAGCTGGCTAATAATATAGTGCTGAAAAGCAGATATTTTGCTATTTTGCACAATTGTATATATCTACACTTTCTGAACACCTATTATGAACATTTAATATAGCATATTATTATTTTTGAGCCCATGAGTAAATAATCCCTGATTTAGCCTAAAGGGTAACCTACATCCTCTCTAGCTAGCAAAACTGAGGAAATCGTATCATATGTGAGGAAAAAAAGTTACTGCTTAATACTAAAAAATAATAATTCACATTCTTCAGACCAATAACCACATTTATTAAAGTTTAAAGAGAGAGAGGAAGAGAGAATTTTAAGCAAACTCTATGACCTCCATGCACAGTGTGGAGCCCAATGTGGGGTTCGATCTCCTGACCCTGAGATCACGACCTGAGCTGAAATCAGAAGTTGGATACTAAATGGACTGAGTCATCCAGGAGCCTAAATTTTTAGACTTAAGACTTATCCAAGGCTTATCCTCCAAGTCATGCACTCACAGATTATGTACTGCCAAAGAGGGCCACCATTTCTCTTTTGACTCATTAATTAGACTTGGTTTCTCAGTTCTAACAAAGATCAAAAATCTCTTCTCAATTCTTTATCTGGTTTTTAGGAAAACAAGAGAAACAAATCAAAGTTTAAAAAGAATGACACCATTATTTCCCATTTAAGTGTTTTTCTCTTGAGCATCAATCACACAACTTCTGTTTGAGACACACAAGAAACATGAAGCTATAAACAAGGCTGAAGGAGGATAGGGACTACGTTGAATGTATTTACATTAAAGGGACTTGCAATTCCTAAAGCACATGATAAATTTGTTTCCACTGTTTATGCCTTAAACTGGAAAACAGTCTTCAAGTCCTTTACTTCTGTGTCTGGGTAAAAAGCATGACTACATAGACAAGGAATCTTTGGGTTAGAAGAGCCCTTCGGTGTATTTTGATGCAGCTACAGACTCAAAATGAAGTGCTCAGGTCTCTATTCAATTTAATCAATTACCATAGAACTCCACTTGATGTATGAGTTGCCTGAATGGACATTTTCCCAAGACCAGAAACGGCAAATACGTAATGTTTATGGTGATGTTCCACTAACCATTCTACTTTCCACTAACCAAGAATGCACTACCCCGGCAGACATTAGCAATCAACTCCTGATGCTCTTTCTTGTTGAAGCTAGAGGTGGCTTCAGATTCCTTCTTTGTTCAACATTGCCAGCAGTCACTGCTAATCGATGAAGTTGCCTCCTGAGATGATAACTAGTTATCTTGTTTGACCGTGCACTTCTGATCATTCGTTCCATGAATATTCTACTTCCTGTCAATTTCCAGCTTGTAAAACCAGTTTTACTATCAATGCAAACATAAAAGGAAAAATTAGAAAACAGATAATAACCTGAATATACATTCCATTTTTTTTGGACCCAAGACTATTTAGAGATGGCAATGTAACAAGATAAACAAAGGCTCAGGGGGACTCAAAATTACTGATTAAAGAGGACCAAGAAAATTAATAGGGCACAGATCTCCTTGGTCTGTTAGAAAATTCCTTAAGAAACAGGTACATTCACTGCAGCTTCCCAGAAAGCAGTGGGAGGGCTTTAACTGTGGCAGAAATTGTCTCCCTGATTTAGCTACACACTGGGGGACGCTGGTCCAAAAAACAAGTGTCTGTTCTTTGGGCAGAAATTTTTTTTTTTCACACAGTTGTGACTGTGTGAAATTACTCATAGTGGACACACTATAGTTTCAGATGAACTAGGGAAAATGTGTTACAAAGAAAATACATATTAGTGTAAGTGACTCATCTGTGTTTTCATATTGAGTGAAAGAGGCAGATCAGAATTTACCAGTTCAGGGCTCCCTCCCCCCACCGTGAGGCACCCCCTCCCATGTTCCCTTTTCTCCTATTCTGAATGCATCAGTGTCCTGGAAATTCTGGCAGTCCTCCTAGGCCAGCTGCTGCCTCTGACCTGGACATTCCCAGCCTTCTCCAAGGTCACGGGACATGCTGTATTTTGGGATTCTTCTAATGGAAGATGGGAAGGGCTTGAAATTTCATGTCCCCACCACCCCCACGACCCGAAGAGTCCCTGGCTTTTAGGTCCAGTTTCTGAACACAGGTGCTTTGACCGCCCTCTCTGTGATAGAAGCTGTATGGACCTGAATTAAATATAATCCCTAATTATAAATTCAGTACTCCACTCAGCTCCTTAACCAACAAATAGCTCATGAAATAATTATTAACACTCCTGTTTTCTAAAGGAGAAAAATATTGAGAAGAACCTTTTTTTTTTAAGATTTTATTTATTTATTTGACAGACATAGATCACAAGTAGGCAGAGAAGCAGGCAGAGAGAGAGGAAGGGAAGCAGGCTCCCCGCTGAGCAGAGAGCCCTACACGGGGGCTCGATCCCAGGACCCTGGGAGCATGACCTGAGCTGAAGGCAGAGGCTTTAACCCACTGAGCCACCCAGGCAACCTGAGAGGAATCTTTGAAAGGAGGGCTAGAGTTTAGATATAATACATTTAAGACATTTATTCTCATATTCCAGAAACAGAAACTGTTGCCTCAAATGAAGAATGTGCATGTATGTCTCACAGCTTCTTACAGATCCCTTTTCAGCCTTCCAATAGCCTTGACTACTTCATACCAAGAGTATTATTTTAGAATGCTATTGGCCTGCCTCTCTCAACTGCATCTATTGGACTTCTAAGGAAAGACCTCATTCTTGGCCCACAAACTGACCAGGTACCCTCAGCAGTGGGGTCATGGGCACACAATGAGTTTCCAGTCATTCTTTTCTGGCTACACCAGTAATTGCTGACTGATTACAATTCTGTTTGCTATATGGCATTTCAACAGGGAGAGGTGGCATGCTTGCCAGGTGAGAGACCATCAAAGAACTCGTGCCCCCTACCCTATCTCTTTCCATTTCCTCTTTCTGTGGTGAAAAGTAGGTAAGGCTTGGAGAGCATGCTTAGGTCAATAAGAACAAACCAAGTAAAGAAGACAAAAATAAATATAAATAAATAGGGGTGTAATGGGGGAGATGTGGAGTTGTCAGAAAGGAGAAACTCTCAACTTCTGGCATATACTCAAACCTGGAAACCCAGTGAGGTTTGCCCATCACTAATGATCACATAATAATATGTTCCCAGGGGAGGGGCTGAGAGAGGTTATTAAAATACCACAGCTCTGGTGCTCTATGGTGAGGAGCTTTCTGAAACGTGGTCCCTGTCAGGTTTCCCCTGAGAGTCAAAGGAAAAAATGACTGCAGTTTGGCTCCTGCAAGGTAAAGTGTTGGGAAAACTAGCTGGGGAGGTTTCTCTCCCCAGCCCAGGGTTGGACATGCCTGCGTTCTCCTTGTATATTTGAAATGTGGTGATGGGCCAGCTTGTTAAGTGTGCTGGCTGGATTGCTGGGTGACTGGCAGGCAGCCGTAAGTGAGCGGAAACTAGACCATTTGTGGGGTATGAGGTGGCCAGAGTAGCCAGACCCAGGCTTTTGTAATGTCTTCCATCAAAACAGTTATTTCAAAAGATGTTGGCAACTCTGCATTTCCTTCTAGGGAGATATGACTCTCCAGTGGAGTACATGCGGGTCTTTGGGCATCTTGACTGATCATTGTGACCAAAGAAAAGCCCTAATCTGACCATATCCTATGGGTTATACATGGTAGGGCTCAGTAAAAGTTTTTTTTTTTAATCAATTTTCTGGAAGTATAATTTAATCAATTATATTACCTATTTTAAGTGTACAGTTCAAAGAGTTTTGATAAATGTACACATACATGTAACCACTACTGAAATAAAGACAGGGCATTCCCATCACCCTAAAACATTTCTTTATGCCCCTTTTCAGTCAACATTGTCTTCCAACCCCAAGAAACCACTGATCTGTTTTTTGTCACTATAGATTAGTTTCAGCACTTCTAGAATGTCATACAAGTAGAGTCATACAGTATGTATTCTTTTATATTTGGCTTCTTTTGCTTCCAATGATGTTTTTGAGTTTCACTGATGTTACGGGTATTAGGATATCACTTATTTTTGTTGTTGGGTAGTATCTCAGTGTATGAGTCTGCCACGGTATATTTATCCATTTACCTGCTGTTGGACACTTAGATTTTTTTAATGGCACTAAGGCACAGTAAAGAGGATCAAGAAGACAGGAGAGGTTAAGCTAAGCCAGTTATAGAAATATGAGTAAAAGACTTAAATTTGCACTTCATGAAGAAGGATATCCAAATATCCAACATCTGCAAATTAAAAGTAAAATGAGTTATCATCATACCCTTCTAGAATGACTGCAACAGAAAACATTCATGATACCTAGTGTTGACAAGGATGTAGAGCAAACCAAACTCTAATGTTGTGCTTAAAGCAGTATAATTGATAATTTTGAAAATTGGGAGCATGAACTTAAAGATAATATACCCAAATCTCTGATCTGGCAATTTCGCTCTCAGGTTTATGCACAATGGAAACATATATGAAACAGCCCAACATAGGGCTAGATTCCAGGACTCTGGGATCATGACCTGAGCCCAAGGCAGATGCTTAACGGAGTGAGCCACCCAGGTGCCCCACATGCCTGCTTGTAATTAGAAAATATCTCTTGTCTCCCAAGGTCTTGTCCCAGACCCTAACTAGAATACTTTGCCTTTTCAGAATGTATGGGAAGAAAGCTTCTGTCTTTCTCTCCCAGATCCTCCCTAATTCCTCCACTGGGGGTAGGGAATGACTTCGTTTGTAGTGAAATGTAGCAGTCAGTTCTCTGTGCAGACTGGGCTCTTGGCTCTGTTTCTGAAAGTTCTCTACTCACAACTACTCATTGAATTTGTTTTGCTTCCTTATAGCAAGCACATCTGGTACAGGTCAGGGGAGGGTGGCCTTTTAAACATAGGCCTACAAATTTGGGGGCTCATCCCTGGGATGTAAGCGAGAGAGGCAGCAACCACCACTGCATCTGCCCAGCTGCTGTATGCTCCATGAACCCTTCCTTCCTGCAGGTGAGTTCTGGATGAGGAGGTGTGAGAGCAAGTGGACAGCTCCCCTTTGACTTTAGGCCCAAGACTTATCTTTCTCAGACACAAAATACCAGAAATCTTCCATTTGGAAGTCAAAACTCTGAAAGTGGATTGAACTCTTGTCACTAGGTTCAGTTCTCAGTTGATTTGAGGCAAAAGAAAAAGAGAGGCATGACTAATTGGTACACTACATCTCAAACTTCATCTACTCCAGCAGACCAGCTCTAGGGACTGATTTTGATAGCCACTCTGACAGTGAGCATCATCTTCTTGAGTACCAAGGCAAGGCTTCGCTCCACATTATCAGTTGAGTCTTAAATGTTCTGCTTGTTCCATTTTCTAATCTGTTGAATAAATACTACTTTTCTGTTTCCTTGCATTGTGGAAATACTACTGTTCTGTTTCTTTGCATCGAGTCCACCACATTTTTTTAAAAATTTCTTTTCAGTGTAACAGTATTCATTGTTTTTGCACCACACCCAGTGCTCCATGCAATCCATGCCCTCTCTAATACCTACCACCTGGTTCCCCCAACCTCCTACCCCTCGCCCCTTCAAGACCCTCAGATTGTTTTTCAAAGTCCATAGTCTCTCATGGTTCACCTCCCCTTCCAATTTCCCCCACTCCCTTCTCCTCTCCATCTCCCCTTGTCCTCCATGCTATTTGTTATGCTCCACAAATAAGTGAAACATATGATAATTGACTCTCTCTGCTTGACTTATTTCACTCAGCATAATCTCTTCCAGTCCTGTCCATGTTGCTATAATAGTTGGGTATTCATCCTTTCTGATGGAGGCATAATACTCCATAGTGTATATGGACCACATCTTCCTTATCCATTCGTCCGTTGAAGGGCATCTTAGTTCTTACCACGGTTTGGCGACCGTGGCCATTGCTGCTATAAATATTGGGGTACAGATGGCCCTTCTTTTCACTACATCTGTATATTTGGGGTAAATACCCAGGAGTGCAATTGCAGGGTCATAGGGAAGCTCTATTTTTAATTTCTTGAGGAATCTCCACACTGTTCTCCAAAGTGGCTGTACCAACTTGCATTCCCACCAATAGCACAAGAGGGTTCCCCTTTCTCCACATCCCCTCCAACACATGTTGTTTCCTGTCTTGCTAACTTTGGCCATTCTAACTGGTGTAAGGTGGTATCTCAATGTGGTTTTAATTTGAATCTCCCTGATGGCTAGTGATGATGAACATTTTTTCATGTGTCTGATAGCCATTTGTATGTCTTCATTGGAGAAGTGTCTGTTCATATCTTCTGTCCATTTTTTTATATGATTGTCTGTTTTGTGTGTGTTGAGTTTGAGGAGTTCTATATAGATCCTGGATATCAACCTTTTGTCTGTACTGTCATTTGCAAATATCTTCTCCCATTCCGGGGGTTGCCTCTTTGTTTTGTTGACTGTTTCCTTTGCTGTGCAGAAGATTTTGATCTTGATGAAGTCCCAAAAGTTCATCTTCGCTTTTGTTTCCTTTGCCTTTGGAGACATATCTTGAAAGAAGTTGCTGTGGCTGATATCGAAGAGGTTACTGCCTATGTTCTCCTCTAGGATTCTGATGGATTCCTGTCTCACATTGAGGTCTTTTATCCATTTTGAGTTTATCTTTGTGTACGGTGTAAGAGAATGGTTGAGTTTCATTTTTCTACATATAGCTGTCCAGTTTTCCCAGCACCATTTATTAAAGAGACTGTCTTTTTTCCACTGTATATTTTTTTCTGTTTTGTAGAAGATTATTTGCCCATAGAGTTGAGGGTCCATATCTGGGCTCTCTACTTTGTTCCACTGGTCTATGTGTCTGTTATTATGCCAGTGCCATGTTGTCTTGGTGATCACAGCTTTGTAGTAAAGCTTGAAATTGGGTAACGTGATGCCCCCAGTTTTATTTTTGTTTTTCAACATTTCCTTAGCAATTCAGGGTCTCTTCTGATTCCATACAAATTTTTGGATTATTTGCTCCAGCTCTTTGAAAAATAACGGTGGAATTTTGATCAGAATGGCATTAAAAGTATAGATTGCTCTAGGCAGTATAGACATTTTAACAATGTTTATTCTTCCAATCCAAGAACATGGAATGGTCTTCCATCTTTTTGTGTCTTCTTCAATTTCTTTCATGAGTGTTCTGTAGTTCCTTGAGTACAGTTCCTTTACCTCTTTGTTTAGGTTTATTCCCAGGTATCTTATGGTTTTTGGTGCTATAGTAAATGAAATCAATTCTCTAATTTCCTTTTCTGCATTTTCATTGTTAGTGTATAAGAAAATCTTGTTTCTGCTCCTCTCCCTACTCTAGTAGAAGTTTGTGCCATCAAATTATGTTATCTATAGCTGTAAAATAAACTACCCCAAAGTTAAGTGGCTTAAAATAACAGTAATGATTTTGCTTACAAATGTGTAATTTAGACAGGACTTGGTGGGGGCAGGCCATCTCTTCTCCATGTGGTTTCAGCTGAGTGGCTTGACTAGGGCTGGAAGATGTAGTTTCAAGATGATTCATTCATATGGTTGGCAAGTTGGTACTGGCTGTCAGCAGGGAGCTCAGTTGGAGATATGGGCCACAAAACTTTGTTCCTTTCCACATAAGCTTTTCCATGAACTGCTTGAATTTCAGCACAACACATTACCTAAGTTCAAAGAGTGAGCATCCTACGAGAACAGGCGTTTTTCAGTACACAGAATTTTAGGACCTGTCTTAGGGCATCACATATCATCACTTCCACCATATTCTACAGCTGATGGCACTTACAAAAGCTGCCCAGATACAAGGGTACATAGACTCTCCCTCTTGACAGAAGTTGGTATGGTTCTAAAAATGCTTTTGGGATGAGAGACATTGTTGGTGTCATCTTCAGAGAACATAACTTACCCCTGAATTCTCTCACAGCATCTTTAATAAAACTTCATTAAAATGCAAGTATTTGTGGGAAGGTATTATGATGAATTATCATTAGGCATTTATGTCCTATCAAGGGTGAGGTTATTAGAAAATCAGCTAAGAGGAAGAAAAGATCTATGCTGATTAAAAAATAATGACGAGATCTTCCATTTGTGAGTACTTACTGTGTCAAGCACTAGGCCACACAATTTTTAAATGTACTTTCTATACCACCCTTATAGCAAACGTATGAGGTGGTTATCAGAATCCCAAGCTTAGAGTGGATTAGAGAATTTGTCTTAAACCACACAGTTGGGAAGTGGTAAAGCTAGGATTCCAGATCAACCAGTCTATTTTCAACTCCTTAGTCTGATTTTGAGCCCTCTATTATTTAACAAATAGAACTTAAAAAAAAAAAAATCTCTCATTTACAGAGAAGTTTCAAAACTAGTACAAAGAGTTCTTGTATATCCCTCACCCACCTACCCCTAATGTCAACTCTTTATGATACTGATACAATGTCATAAATGATACAATGATCAAAACAGGGGAATGAACATTGGTAAAATATTAACATCTATTTTTAAATTATAAATAAATGTAAATAAATTACATCTATTTTTAAATTTCGCTTATTTTCCCAGTTATGTCCCCGTTATGTCCCAGGATCTTATCTAGGATCTTATGTGGTATTTGGCCATTGTCTCCTTACCCTCCCCCAATCTATGATAGTTCTTCGGTCTCCCTTGTCTTTCGTGATATTTTCACTTTTGAATAGTATTGTTCAGTTGTTTTTTTTTTTTTTTTAAGATTTTATTTATTCATTTGACCGACAGAGATGCAGGCAGAGAGAGAGAGGGGAAGCAGGCTCCCTGCCGAGCAGAGAGCCCGATGCAGGCTTGATCCTAGGGTCCTGAGATCATGACCTAAACTGAAGGCAGAGATTAACCTACTGAGCCATCCAGGTGCCCCTGTTCAGTTTTTTTGTAGAGTGTCTTTCCACTTGGATTTTTCTGGTTTTCTCTGCTCATGATTAGTTTGAATTTATGAATTTTTGTCAAAAATAACTCCAAAGCAATGTTGGGCACTTCTCATTGCATCCAGTCAGAGGGTAAATTATGGCGATGTCTTTTTACTAGTATTAACTTTGAACACTTACCAGATAAAGAAAGAGGTGGGAGAAAATGAAACGTGGATTTGACATGGCAGTAGTCGATTCTGTGCAGAAATTCTGTTATGAATAGAATGACTGAATAATTATAATGAGCTTTCAAGTGCCAAGCATGAAATGTATCACTTTATTAAAACTTACTAATTGGATATTCAGATGAATGGTCTAGGATGTGGATGATTTCACAGGACACTGGTCTCCATGGCCTTGGAGGGAATCTAGTGACAGTGCCAACTTGGGGGTGTCAACACCCATTCTTGTGGGGCTTGGGGAAATCAGAGTGGAAGGAGGGAGGGTATGTCTAAAAGGAATCTTGGTCTTCCAAGACCAGATCATTGTTTCAGGCCACTAGCTGAACCCTAGCTACTGAAATTTCAGTAGTTAGTACGTGGAGTTTCCCTCCCATTGTTCCATTGAGAGACAACCAGGAGGCCAGGATTTGTGGCCTGGAGACCTGGCTCTGCATGCTAGCATCCTCTCTTATCCCCCCCAACCCCCCGAAAGGGATCTCTCCAGCATCATCTCCATTTGCAAAATGGTGATGCCTGCCTGTGAGAAGGAGGTTATGAACACAGTGCTGTGAAGACAGTATTGAGCGCTTTCTATTCTGCTAATACTCGATACATGGAAGCTAGTTTTTACAGAGCAGAAACAGGGTATTAACACCATAGAATTTTATAGTTGGACACTCCTGTATTCAATTTTAGCTGTGCCAATTTCTATCTGGGTGACTTTGAGTTAAGTTATAAAACTCACATCAGTGTCTTGAAAATGTTGAGAAACAACTGTAGTTTGTGGGGTATGGAAACAATAATACATAGAATGTTCCTGGCCTATAATAGGTGTCCAAATCCAGTAACCCTTATTTTCGTTATTGTTGATTACATCTACAGCAAGTTAGTGCTAATCTTGGCTTTTTTTCTAGGCAAAATCCTCCCTTTAGGGTGTCCTTCTGACCATGAATCCAACTATGTGGGTTCTTGGCTCTTGCATTAGGTTCCTGGGTAAAACTGAAAGATCCAAGGGAAATCCGTGGATCTCCATGGTATCAGGATACAGCAGCAATGAGATTTCCTTTTAAATGGCAGAACACTTGGCATCAGGGCAAGGAAGGGAACTTTCTTATGACTCAGCTACGATTTGCCTCCAAAATCTCAAAATGTTTGCAAACTTCTGTATTCTCTATGGATACACACAGATCTTGCTACATTTCTAAAGGAAGTATCAATGCAGAATGTAGGCAGTTTGGAAATGGCTACTTGCCGAAATGATTAAGGTTTTATGACAAGAGTTGAACTGGAATGGATTTTCCTTCTAGTCATATAATTGTTGGTGGCATTTCAAAGTGGAAAGAAAGTCTTGGCTTGAAATAAAACAAAGCTGCTGATGAGAACATCTTTAGCAGAGTCTGGGTTGAGGATTGTTTCTATGAGAGTGAGGGTGTACAAGTTGTACACACTGATGTGTCTTTTACACAAATGTATATGAAAATGGACCATAATGTTCACAATTTTTCTGAGTGTAGGGCAAGTACCAATCACTCAGAAGGAGGGGACTTGAGTCCCAGACCCCTTTCTGCCATTTACGTGTTCTATGATGCTGGACAGGTAACAGTAACTCTCTTGGACTAGCTTGTATTATCTAGAAATCTGTGACAATAATACCTGTGTTCTCAAACACTATGTATATGCCATGGATAACCTCCAGGTGACTGGCCAACAGATGTACTAGTAGGTTCTTAAAAAGCACTTGATCAGGTTAGTAGAATTCAGACTTAGCACATGCTTGGTCTGGTGGGTCTTGGGCCCATCTCTGGGCCTTTCCTATGAGATAAGTTTATGGACCAATAATGGCTGCCAGGGTTACTTTGCTTGCAGACATCACTGTATCTTTGTCTTCGAGTCCATGCCCATGTATGTACTTCTGTGAGCATCCCAGCATAGCCGCCGAGTACACATTCTTCAACAATAATCACCTGTCCCAAAGACAGACACAGTCAGTAAGAGGAAAATTGTCATGTCCTTTGCTTTGTAACTTCCGGAAGCCTAGCAATTCCCATGAAAATGCAGAAAATGGAATATAAAGTCTCTACTGCAGCTACATTTAACACAACAAGCACAAGTATTTTATTTAATCAAATGAGAATCTGTATTTTCCCTCTCTCCTTAAGCACTTACAACTACTAAATATCTCAAGGGCATTTCCTTAGAATTTCAAGAAGTATTGACCTTAAGCTGGTGCTCAGATCTTCAAAGCAAATCAACTTTGCCGTGTAAACAGAACTAGCAAGGACGATTAGTAAAAGTAAGTTTCACCAAGAGGAATATTCCCTCATTTGTGATAAGTTATAGGAAGGAAGGCCGATATGACTCTACTGAATACACGTTTCTCTTGCATCTTCACGGGTGGTAGAATTCTATCAGTCTCTCATTTTGATGGAGATTTGAAGCTTGGGGGGCCAGAAAGAATCCTACTTGAATTAAAATTACTTACAACAAGGTTATCAGCAGACATTTCAAAAGCTACTTTGCTGCTTTTTTTTTTTTTTTTAAAGATTTATTTATTTATTTGACAGAGAGAGATCACAAGTAGGCAGAGAGAGAGAATGGAGAAAAGAGGCTCCCTGCTGAGCAGAGAGCCTGCTGTGGGGCTCCATCCCAGGACCCTGGGATCATGACCTGAGCCAAAGGCAAAGGTTTTAACCCAGTGAGCCACCCAGGCACCCCAGCTTTGCTGCTTTTCAACAGGTATTTCTGTGTGTGAGTTTCCTAGCACTGCCCTAACAAGGTACTACAAACTGGGGCTTAAGACACCAGGAATTTATTCTCTCATGGTTCTCAATCCAGAGGTCTGAAATCAAGATGTTGGCAGGACCACACTACCTCTGAAACTTATAAGGGGCTATCTTTCATTTCTCCCCAGCTTCTGGTGTTTGCCAGCAATCCTTGGCATTCCTTGGCTTGAGGCTAATCTCTGCCTCCAACATCACATGGCCTTCTCTGTGTGTCTCTTTTCTTCTGAGGGTGCAAGTCATCTTGGATTAAGGGCCAATGTCCCTCAAGTATGACCTCACCTTAACTACATCTGCAAAGACCCTTTTGCCAAATAAGATCACATTCTAAGGTCCTGACGATTGGGATTTCAATATAATATTCTAGAGCACTCAATTCAAACCACAGCATTCAGATATCTGAGAACACCTATTCAATAGGGACTATAAAGCTGAGCACACTGGCAAGGAGCTGGAGAAGCAAGAATAAATAGTAGATATGCATTAGCCAGCATATTTCATGTGATGATCATAAAACAATACAGTTTATACTTTAAAAGGACCATAAAGATCTACTGGCCTTTTTTTTTTTTTTTTTTAGATTTTTAAAAAAATTTATTTTCAGCATAACAGTATTCATTATTTTTGCACCACACCCAGTGCTCCATGCAATCCATGCCCTCTAATACCCACCACCTGGTACCCTGACCTCCCACCCCCCCGCCCCTTCAAGACCCTCAGATTGTTTTTCAGAGTCCATAGACTCTTATGGTTCACCTCCCCTTCCAATTTCCCCCAACTCCCTTCTCCTCTCTAACTCTCTGTGTCCTACATGCTATTTGTTATGCTCCACAAATAAGTGAGACCATGAGATAATTGACTCTGCTTGACTTATTTCACTCAGCATAATCTTTTCCAGTCCCATCCATGTTGCTACAAAAGTTGGGTATTTGTCTTTCTGATGGAGGTATAATACTCCATAGTGTATATGGACCACATCTTCCTTATCCATTCATCCGTTGAAGGGCATCTTGGTTCTTTCCACAGTTTGGTGACCGTGGCCATTGCTGCTATAAACATTGGGGTACAGATGGCCCTTCTTTTCACTACATCTGTATCTCGTGGGCCTAACTTTTGATCCAGGGCATGTGCACTTTTCCACAGCATATTTGCTTTGTGGTCATCTACATTCTGCTGGAAAACTCCAGTGGTATTGAGAGTTGTTGGTTTTCTGGAGGCTACCACTCCACTGTTGTACTTCTAGGTGGTAGAAGGTTCTTTTCCAATTGAGAAAAATTCTGCCTCCTGGGATCATCCAGCTACTTGTCAGGAAATCTTGCTCTAGACTAGCTCAAGGCCTGGAGGTGCCAACCGCCACCCTCCCACCCATGACAATCTCCCTAACATTTGATGAGAGTAGGAGTGCTGTGTTATGTGCCCTTACTTTCCTATCTTCTGGTCCATACAATTCAGCTGCTATGGGATGTGGTATCCCAAACCATTCTAGGTAATCTCCTGTGAGTGCCACCCTAAACCTAGATTAGCCAAATACAAACTGACCAGATATCTGTACAGAAACCGGTTCAGCAATGATAATGAATCCCTTCTCTCAAGTCTCCTCACAGTCACATGTTCTCACTTACACTGACATCTGCAGTGTTGGACAAATATTGTCCTTCCTCGGACTGTCTTCTCCTTTGATTTGCATTATAATGAATTACTCTAGTTCCCCCCTTTATCTCTCTCTGACTGCCATTAGGCTACTTCCTTTCTTCCTTCTTTGGTTTCTCTTTCCCCTTGAATTAGAAATTGAATGCATGATCTGATCTACATACATAACCCCAACTATTCTCACTATGCTAGGTACATGTGTCTATAATACCTTATTCCCTCCCACGTCCTTGCCATGTTTCCACCTGCTATTGACTTCAGACTTGGCCATGTGATTTGCTTTGACAAATGGAATGTGAGTGGATATTATATATGTCACATCTGAGCATAGGCTTTAAATGTACTTTGTGCAGTTGGCTCTGTGGCCACTCTTATTCTGAATTTTCACCATGAGAGCAGTAGGCACCAGATCCACATGTAGCCTGGAACAGAGCAGCCAAACCAGAGAACTGCAGCTAACTTATAGGTGACATGTTATGCAAGAAATAATAGACTTCTGTTCTTATAAGCCACTAATATTTGGGGGATGTTTGTTACGCAGCATAATCTAGTGAAATATGACAAACACAGTCACTCTCAAATCTACCATAACTTCTTTCCAGTACCACACACAGCAAATATTTCTTACTGTGTTTTGCTGGCATCTTAAACCTAGTTTGTTTAAAAATTAACTCATTGGGTTTTTGCTTCTTTTATTTTTCTTTTCCCTCAAAGAAGTTCCTCCTTCTAACTTCCCTATTTCTATAAATATGACCTTGATCCTTGTGGTAACTTGGACTTCAAACCTTTGAATCAGCTTCCAATCTCTCTCTTTCTCACTACTTCCACATTTAGTTAAGTGCCAAGTCTGTTGATTTTTTTCCTTTATTTCAAGAACTATTTTTTTTTTTTTTAAGATTTTATTTATTTATTTGTCAGAGAGAGAGTGAATGAGAGCGAGCACAGGCAGACAGAGTGGAAGGAAGAGTCAGAGGGAGAAGCAGGCTCCCTGCGGAGCAAGGAGCCCGATGTGGGACTCGATCCCAGGACGCTGGGATCATGACCTGAGCCGAAGGCAGCTGCTTAACCAACTGAGCCACCCAGGCGTCCCTATTTCAAGAACTATTTATGAAAACCTACTATCGATCTACTATGGTTCTTGTCTTCATGGGATTTAAAGATAAATAAGGCACAACTCCTGCCCTCAAGAAGTCTTCAGTCTGGTCTAGAAATAGAATCATAAAGATGACTTCAACACTATACAATTCATGCTGTGATAAAATTATCTTGTAGGTGGAGAGGAAAGGCATTTAGCCCAACCTAGCCATTGATAGAAGGCTGCCTGGGGGAAATGATGCCTGAGCTAGCATTTCAGAAATGAGTAAGCAGTGTTGAGGGAAGGGGGATGGGTACATGGCAAGCAGATAGACTATTCTGAGGAACCAGGAAGACATGACTGAGTGGGATGGATTTGGATAGCTACAAGTGCTTCAATATCTGGGCTTAAATTATGTGGTTAGGTGTTGTAAGTGGTGAGGTGGGAGAATTAAGAAGGGTCTAGGCCATGGTAAAATTTGTATGCCATGTCACACAGCTTAGAGCTCATCCTACAGAGTTTGAGAAGAGAGGCATGGTCAGATTTTTCCTTCCTAGTGTAAAGGACGGATTATTTTTTATTTCAGTTAAAACAGAGAACATTTTATAGAATCTACTATGTGTCAGATGCCATTCTAAGTGCTCATTTAATTCTCCTAACATCCTTAGTAGATATGAATTACCACTATTTATCATTTTATATAGGAAGCAAGGAAGGTAGAAAGAAGTGAAGAATTTTATCCCTGGCCATAGAACTAAGAAATATGAAAGCTCAGACAACTTGGCATCAAAGTTCAAATGTTGAACCACTATTATTATTTCATATGGCTGGATGTGGAGACCAAATAGAAGGTGATTGCAAGATGTAAGAGACCAGCAAGTAGGGATGGTGTGGATGTCGCAAGGGTTAGATTTAGGAAATGTTTATGTGGTTTGATAAGCAGATTTTGAGGTTGATTGGATGAAGAAGGGCTCAGCAGAGGAAGGAATAAGACTGAATCTGAAGTTTCTGGTTTGGTTGACACTGTAGATGGTGTCATAAGTGAGATGTGGACTCTAAGGGAAAGAGCATGTTTATAAAGAAGATTATAAACTGCGTGTGGAGTATGTTGAGTAGAGGAAGCCAGATGACAGTAGGTTGAGAACTGACTTAGAGTCAAGAAGGTGGAGATAGCAATCTCCCCTTATCACCATGTTACTTCAGGTACTCTTATCTTGTACCTGAACTTCAGGGCAGTAGCTTTCTCACAGACTCACCTAGTCACTGCCCCACCCTACCCCAACAAATTCTACACTCCATGTTGGAATAATCTTCTGACCATGCATTCTGATTACATCTTTCTCCACTTCACACCTTTCCAAGGCCCTCCACTACTCACCCAATATCTTTTTCCTCCCCAATCTGGCTACGAAGTCACCTCAAAATCAACCTCCACCTACATTTCTAGTTTTTTTTCTCCCTCCACTGCTCCATGCACAGTCTGTATTCTAGCTTCAGATTTCCAGACATTCCTTATATTTCTAAGGTTTTCTGTCTTTGTACAAGTCGCCTTCTGCTTCTGGTGTCTAATTAATAATTGCCTTACGACTCAGAAAAAACATCCTTATTCTATAAACCTGTTCTAATTCCTTCAGCCAGAAGTGGCCTTTCCTGTCTCTCAACCCCTAGTACAATATAAAGTTGACACCTCACCTTGCACAGGTTATTTTACCTGAGGGATTCATTTCCTATTACAACACTAAAGCATTCTGTGCCCATTTCATATTCTCCATGTATACAAATATGTACTAAATGAATACAATAATCAAGATCAAGGTTAAAAAAAAGTCATGTCTTTGGGTGCACTAAACTTAGAAACAGCCTGCCTTGGGATTTATAGACAAATGGCTATCTTTTCTCTAGTCAATCTCTTTGAAAGATACGTCAGTTGACCTTGCTTATGTTTTTATCTCAAACATGATAGGAAGGGATGGGGAAATGAGAAAAGTATGCCCTTGAGCATATTCTCCAAAAGTTCCATAAAATTTTAGAAGTATTATGTTAGCATGATGGTTGGTCAGTCTATGAAGAAAAGAGGTTAGAGAAAGCAATATGATAGCAAATGTAAGCAGATGTAAGAAGGAGTGAGTGAAGGGGCATTAACTTCCACCCAAGTTTTCCAGTTCAGATGTCTGTAACCACATCAGCCCCAACTTCCTTCCCTTTCTACAAAATCACATAACACATTTTAGTAGTACTAGTCACCAGAAGCCAAGATGCACGTTGCTTGAAATGTTGCATGCATAGTTATTGTGCGTGGCAGTTCAATTTTCAAACGTATATGCACAGGCTCCCAGAACTAGATCACTAGAGATTTACCTCTGGGCTCTGGGTTCCCTGTAAGATCCAGAGAAGGAAGACTTAGAGGAGGTGTTTTATGGACATTTACTCTAGGATTCACAAGCATCCCTAAAAATCCCAGGCATGTTTCTCAAGATCAGAATCTTCTGTGAGAAGAAAATTATATTCTTAGTGAGATAATCATATTTAAATTCTATATATTTAGGCAGGTGAAGGATAAATAAAATCTGATGAATAAAAAATTACTTTAAAAAAATTAATGCATTATTCATTTTTATTCTGGGCCATTCCTGGGGAAGGGGTGTGTTTGTGTGTGTGATTTCAGTTCCAGTTTTTTACACAGCCACGAATACCTTGTCTATAGCAATGCTAAAGCAATTCCCTTTTCCACATCTGTATTTAAATGAGGCACTAGCTAAAATTGGATATCATTATCCTAAGCCTCAGCTCACACTTAATGAAAGAGCCAGTATGAATTATTCACCGAATGTCATACTTCAGGTTTTAAATTCAATATATTGTGATACATATGCTACATAATTTAAGAGATGGACAAATTACAATATGGCACCTGCCCATGCTTCTCCATTCGGTCATTTCTGCTGCCTGGGTTCAAGTCTCCTCACATCAATAATTTAGCAGAGTCCCTCCAATTCTCTCCCTAAAAATGAGCCAGTATCCAAAAACCTACAAGGGGAAGTGATCCATTTAACTTGGGACAAATCTCATATGCTGAATGATTTAACAGTCCAATTCCAAGCTTGAATAAGTCACTGAAATGTTGTGAACAGAGGGATCAAATGTGAGAACAGAAAGTTTCCCCAACTTGCTTTACTCTCTGTCTTTTGCTGTCTTTGGGTCACTGCTCTTGGTGTGTTAGAGTTTTTCGACTGCACTTAACCCCCAGTCTGTTCCCCTTCTGTGGGCCAGAATTCATTCTGCCTCTTTTGCTTGCTACTTTGCTTTTTCTCTTTCCTCTGTTTTCTTTCCCATTAGTAATTATTTATTAGTCTCTGAGGTGCAGCCCAGGATTTTTCACGGTATTTTTCCCACTTCCTCCAGCCCATTTGGTCACTGCTGAATGTTCAGAGGGGAGAGTAGGCTTTGACATGTCCGATATGTGGATCTGGAGCAGTACACTGGAAAAGCTATACAATTACCAGTTCCCTGGCATCATTTCTTCTTGGCTCTTCGGTCAGGAGGGACTGACTGGCTGAAGAGGAAGTGTGGTTCGATGCTTAGAACACACAGTGGTGGAGAAGTCTCAGCCCTGGCTCTGTCTCCTGGCTCCCCCACCAATACTGGTCTGAAAAAAAGGTACCCCTTAGGAAACTCTTTTTGTTGTTCTCTCTCTCTCTGCTACTGCTCTCCCTCCCAAAGTCAAGGGAAGAAACCTATTGGTCACTGACACTCTTTCTCCTCACATAAATGAATGTAAGACAGGAACTGATTCATTGAGCCTGCAAGGAATTAAAACCTATATTTTAATGTGCTTTACATCCTAAATTGAGAATACCATTTTATCATTCCTTGGAGAAGTTTAATTTCTCATGTGAGCAGAGACAAAGAGCTAGGATCATCAGAAACAATTTATTTTCACTCATACCTTCCCTACCAGTATCATCCTGCTTATGTTTAGAGTAGTGCTTCTAGAACTTTAACTGACACATAAATCACTTAGGGATCTTGTCAATACCCTGATCTTGATTCCATAGGTCTGGGCTGGGGCCTGAGATCTTGCATTTCTCACAAGCTCCCAGACAGTGCTAATGCTGCTGGTCTTAGAACACACTGAGAGTGGCCAGGTGCTCAAGAACTCTCCAGCCCCCAGTGTTTCCTTCCACACCACATCTGAACCGTGTTCTTTGGGCTAGTTCCTCTTCTCTCCATTCTCCATCAAAACTTAATGATCCTGTGTTCTATTGTCTCAGATCCCCTGTGCTGTGTCATCATGATGGGTAGCCCTTTCATAGTTGCAGAATTTCTCTTTTGCCCTTGCATCAAAAAGCTCACATTTTATTAAGTCCAAGCCACATGACTGTATCACCACCTCCCTGCCCTTGTCATTGATATTTGTGATCTGATTTATCCCATCTTTTGGTGGAGACTGGCGCTTAAATAATAACCATCATTTCCAATCTATCTTTTGCGATCCATCTACAATATCCATTTAACTAGTCAATCCAATACCTGCCTTCCCAATTTCCTTATTTATTTTCTAAAGCTAACTTTACTTCCACTCCATTGCTGCTGCACATTCTAAGAGCCACACTCTAGACTTGGCCACTACCCAAAACTACTGTGTACCAGAGAATTTAAACCCTGACATCCCACTCCTTGACCTCCAATCCTTCCAGGTCTCTTCTGTGCTCCCTATCATGACCCTTAATCTTTCATTGCTTCCATCCTTGATATCTTGACTGTCACCTGACCTCTTGTCCTTGCCTATGCTACATGGGTCTTCTACATGATCATCCCAACTCTTTTCTGACAAGCATGCTCAATTTCCCTGCGTTCTCCCCCTCCCCCCCATGCTGTATCTGGAGCAATTCCATCATTTACCTTCTTTTCCCTAAAACTGAGAAACTGAACATGGCTAGAGAAAATCACCTGGTGTGCCAACTAGTGCCACACAAACACATTGTCTTAACCTCCACAGGGTTCTTGCACAACTCAACCGTTCATTCATTCACCCATTCATTAATTCATTCACAGTTGCTTATTTCCTTGAGCTACTCTTCCAGACTTCCTCCCCCTCCTCAAATCTCCAATCAGCCCAAGCCCACCTCTTAATCTCAATTAGTAGTCTTGCTTCTGTCATATTAAAATTAGAGAAGCTCTCCTAGGTGAACTGCTATCTTCCCTTATCTATAAACTTATCTTCATCCACACCCATCTTTACTTCCTTCTTAGTCCACATTCTCAGATGATGAGCTGTCTCTCCTTCCGGTCAGGACAGACCCAATCACCTCTGCATTGACCACTCCTGATGTCTCATTCTATTTCTTTCAGGCTTGCATCAGTTATTCCCATCAGCTTCATCTTCAAACTCCGCCTCCCTCCTGCCTCCTTTCCCACCCCTGCAACTTGTTGTATGAAATACTGTAATTCTTTCATAATTCTACAGCTTCACCTCCCACAATTCCCTGCCCCATACATTATGATGATGTCTCTCTTTGACACACTATGCTCTTTCATGCCTTGGTAATTTTGCTGAAACCATCCCCTTAACTGGAATATTCTTTCTCTGTTTCGCAGTCTAGAAAACTTTTAAGACTCAACTTGGGTGCTGCCTCCAAGCAGGCTGTCATGACTTTCCAATCTGAGTTAGTCACCTTGCCTCCAGGTTACTATTCATACCTTAAGTTTACCATAGCAATCTTATTTTACTTCCTATATTTTATCATAATTATTTATGTGGCTGTCTCCCTTGCAGGCTAGGTGCTCCTTGAAGGCAGGAGCTCTTGTTTTATTCATTTTTGGTATTCTCAATGACTAGAACAGTTCTTGGAATAATGTGATTGATAAATGTGGTTAAATGAGTGAATGAATTGGAATTCCTTGTAAAGTAAACATATTAATTAGCATACATGTTACCTCAGTTCCAAATGGATTCATTTCATAGACCTTTTTTTGGTCATGTATGCTCTTTATGGCAGGAACTTTTAAAGCTCACACTAATAATAATAATAATAATAATAATAATAATAATAATAATAGTAACAATAATAATAATGAAATATTTGACACAACACCAACTGTGTATTTTGTTTTGGAAACTATGTTAAATGATTCACATACATAATGCCATTAAATCCTTAGGACTGCACTCTGAAGGTAATAGTATTAGCATAATTCTAGAGGTGAGGGGCTGAGAATCAGAGATGTTAAGTAATAGACCCAATGTCACATAACCAGAGGTTATAGGGCTAGTTTATGAAACTTGGCCAGGTTGGCAGAAAGATTCATGCCCTAAACACCACATACTACTTCCCTTCTAGCCCCTGGCTGCTTTCCTTGTCCCTAGTCTCTCTTCTGCCCTTGTCACATGCATTGCTTTTCCTTGGCCTGACTTACCTGTGCCATTTGGGCACCCTCCTCCCTCCACCCATCTCAGAGCACAAAGGCTGTGACGTCTGTGATGTTCTCTTCTAGAGCCATCCATCTGATCTACACATGTAATAATTGCTTCAAAGAAGCCCAAGGGTTGAGAGAATTCACGTCTTAATAACCACTAAGCAATGAAGTGCTATTTAACACTATTTGCTTTAGATAATTAGGAGCAAAGCATTCTGTGGGTTGTTTTCACTCTAATGCAATTTAGGATAGTTGGAAACATCGAATTTAAACTGGTCGCTTCTTTTCTTCCTTGGTCACGACCAACACTCTAGTGCAGAATAGGTTCTGCATATTCACCTTTAACAGGGAATGAATGAAAACCCAGGAGTAGGGCTGATTAGAAATCCCAGGGGATCAGAAGCCCCACTTACATCACCCTGTTGGAAAGTCCTCCATGCCTGTATAAGGCAATGGGAAATCAAAGTCTTCTTTACCTGGTGATAAGTGGATGGCCTACTCATCCACGTATCTGCAGAGGTTGTCTTATATAGCCTGCTTCCAGGCTGTCATAACTTTCCATGACTTTTCATGACTGAAACTAGGAGGATTTAACCTCAATTGGGTTAAAAAAAAAAAAAACTTAAGGGATTACTGGATGATTCTAATTTTTCTCACTGTCAGTTAAATTGAGTAATATTTGCTTAATGCACAGAACTATCATACGATTCTTACTAGAGTCTTCATGACTTGATGCTAGGGTTAGGGTTTTTGTTTTGGGGGCTTTTTTTTTCCCCCTTTTTTAAGGACCACCAGTCTTTCTAAACTCTGTCCTACCTTGGTCTTCAAAGTTGAGGCATTATTGTGCCTGTTGTAATGTTAACAATGTAATGCTTCAGGGGATAATACTTAAATCTGAATTTTTCTTCCTACTCGACCCACATGTGAAGCCTGTACTCCTCACAAGTATATCACCCATTTAAATTGGGAGGGGGGGACTATGTGCTTAATAAACAAGTAAAAGCATGGATATACATGTGTGATTTAATAGTGACAAAGACCTTAGCAGAGAAGATGAAGTATAGATTATTTTGGAAATGTCTGAACATTTACTGGGGATCTAGGTTAAATTACTCTCAAATGTATCTTCTGTATGTACTACTATAAATATTTATATCTTATTAGTAGTAGATTTTTTTTTAAATCTCTGAGATTGATCATATTATGGAATTGTATGTGAACTCCCAAAAGGCTATTTTTTTCTTTTTAAGATTTCCTTTATTTGAGAGAGAGAGCACAAGAGTGAGGAGAAAGCACAAGTGGGGAGAGGGGGTGAGGGACAGAGGGAGAGGGAAAAGCAGACTCCCCACTGAGCAGGGAGCTCAATCCCAGTACTGGGAGATCATGACCTGAGCCGAAGGCAGACGCTTAACCCACTGGGCCACCCAGGAGCTCCACCAAAGGGCTATTTTATCATTTAGAAACACTTGTTTCTAAATGTTTGTGAAATGCCAAGTACTTCTAGGATGCAGCCGAGATAATCTTAATGTGTAATTCACCTTTAAACTTTTTGACATTAACCTTTTCATGTCCTGAGATAAAGGGGTATAAAGCAACAACTCCTTTTATTAGCTCATTTCAGAGAGTTATCACCTTCTCAAGAATACATGTAACAAAGCTCTGCAGACTATACCAAGTAAAGAATTCATAAACTTCCACAGGCCAAGGGTAGGTCCAGCTAGCTGATCTTTGGAGGTTACCCCTAGATGTGGGGCTCTAGGATCCAATGGAGGTGACGGTTGCACAGAATGGGGACACAAGGGAAAAGCAACTGCTTCAGTCACAAGATTCCTGGAAGCTTGTCTCTGGGATAACACTCTGTTAACTCTTGGTGTTTGAATTAAATCTAGAATGCCTCTTTACCCCTCCTGCTAGACCCTATTCCCAATGTAAACAACGTCTATCTGCCAGCGGGCTTTTTCTATCTGAAGTAAAAATATTCCAATTGTGACATCACCACTGATGGTTGAGGAGAAGATTAGGTTATCACAAATGAGGCCTTATTGCCCTGGAATGAAATGATGGAGCAGATGGAAGCACAAGGAACAAAATGCTTATTTCCTTCATAAATTCTTAAGCCTTTCAGGTGGAGTGCAATAAGGATGATCTATGGAAATAGAGGCTTCGGTTCAAGTTCTCTGGGAGAGGTTAGAAAAGTAGCAAATTAACCCGTCTGATACCTTATCAGCCAGTTTTGAGTAATCAGCTAAGTTAACATTCTTGCCTTCCACAAATCATTAAATCATACACCATGGACCCGGAAATCTAGTTCCTCCAGCATAAGGTATGGCTGGAATGTGAGGAAACCTCAGATTAGGAGGATTTTTCCCAACAAAAGAGTGTTAGTGATTCCTTCGGAACTTTAACCCTTTTTAATCTAAGTAAAGTCTGTCCCAGTTAGATGAGGCAGGCAAATTGTTCCACATCTATAGCACTGTTTGCTGGGCTAAATCAGGGCCTAATGGAATTGCACTAGGGCTCTAAAAGGAACAATGGTTCATGCAACGCCAACACCTTTATAACTCATCCGCACAGACACACAATACAGGACATGAAAGTGTGTTAAGCTTGGGTTCATTCTTCATGGTTTCAGTTAAAGAGTAGCAGGAAGGATTAGCTTGTAGATAATCTACCCCCCACACCCCCCACCACCTTTCCTCTCCTCTGCTACCAAACTCCTGTTATTTGAGGGATTGAACTGAAGATATCAATTTTAACCCTTGCCTCAACTTCTCCATACTTCTGAGAAATTCAATATAAAACATGGAGATACCACAACCCGTGAGATACAGCGCAAACACCACCAACAGCAAATGAAGAACTCCCATACTATGGCCCAGGCAAATAGGTAAGAAGACTTCTCTATTTGGCTCAATTTGTAGCTCATATAAAATAGACTCAATTCTCTTTCACTGAATGTTTAAGTATTTCCTTATCCACTGAGTCCCTGAGAATAAATCCGTTTGTTAAAAAAAAAAAAAAGAAAGTGTGAGTATCAGAATCACATACAGAACCATACAGTTGTGTGCCCTCTTGTGCCGAGAAGCAGAGCTGGGGAGTCCGTACTCAGGCTTGAGTTCCTGTCCCAGAGGCCAGCACAGATTGCTCTCCTAGGAGATTTCTATCTCCCTAGCATGCTTTGGCTAGGGGCGATCCGATTAAAATTAATACCAAGGGCAGATCTGAAAGGAAGACAAATAATAAAGTGCAATCCAAGATGGAGGTCTTTTTGCAAATAGAAACTATATCTTATTTAATTTTTTTTTGTCTCTTTTAAGGTGAGAACCAAATGTCTGACACAAAATCTCTCAGTGTCTCATTGGCAGGGATGGGCTCCTCTTCTGCTTCCCACTGAGCAGTGAGCATATGAGCTGGGGGTGAGAGCAGCCCCAGCGGGCTAAGGTAACCCCAGGAGATACTCCGGAAGCAACCAGCATCAGTTCCAACCAAGAGAGAAGTCTCAGCAGTAGCTGAGTGAGGGCAGGTGAATGGATTGGCCTCCTTGAGCACTGCAGTCTGCACTGAGGGCTTCTGACTTTATGCTCTTAATTTTGCCATTCTTCTTCCCAGAGAGCTGTCCTGTGGGAACTCTGGAGTTTCATTCTAAACCAGAAAGATCACAATGCTGACACTTTTCTGTGTAAATCTCCTACTTCCAAACCTCACTTAGCACATCTGAGAGGATCTGATCTTGAATCCTGCCTGAGTTTTCCAGGACGATTTAGACACCATTGCAATTATCTGTAGTTGTGTGTTACATATCACCTTGGTACATAGTGGCTTAAAAGAACCATCCTTTTATTGCTCATAATTCTGTGGGTCAGGAATTTGCGCAGGGCTGAGTGGTACAGCTTGTCTCTGTTTCACCTGGGGCTGGCGGGACTCATTCATGTGGCTTCATCTGACTGTTGGCTGGGCAAGGCTGAGCTGAAGGATCCAAGATGGCCACTGTGCGGGCTGTCTGCTGGAACACACTGGCCTCTCCTCAAGAGACCACCAAATGGTCTCTCATTCTCTCCAGCAGGACAGTCTGGGCTTTTTCATGTGGTGTTACAGAGTTACAAAGGTTAAAGCAGAAGTTATAAGGTCTCTTAAGTCCTGAGTCTGGAAATCCAGACTCCTTCCTGAGCACTCAAGGGGTCACAGCATATCCCCAGGTCAGCCCATATTCAAGAGGTAAGGAAACAGATTCTCCCCCTTGATGGGAGAAGAAGCATACATGTGCTGACTTTGGACTGTGGGATGTCATCTCTGTAAGCAATCTCTCATGGACCCTCTGGTTTAGACTGCTGGGAACCTCTGCTCTCTGTAGCCAGGCTGATATTTAAAGTAGTCCCTAACTTCTTGCCCTGCACAAACTCAGTTTCACTCTTCACCAGGCCAGGTCCCTAATATGCCCAAGCTAACCCTAGCCCATTCAAGTCAGGGGCTGGGGCATGCCCTGGATGTACAGGGCACATTCACGGCTCATGAAGGGGAGCTTAGAAGGGGAGCTTAGGGCTTACGCCATTCAAAGACATCCGTGTTTTAAGAGAACTGTGTTGGGAGTAATTCTCTTTCTCTCTCCCTGATCTTCAGTCTGGGTAACCCTGTAGACATTTGAATGACACGGGCCATGGGGCATTCCCCAAACTTCCTTTCTCAGCTCAGAATTTAATATCCTTTTCTCCTTTTTGGTATGTCCCTGCCCTGTTCCAGGCTGTACATTTAGCTTGTACTACCTGTCCTTTCCCTGAAGTCTATCTCTTGCTTAAAACACCTATGTGGCATGTTGCATGGGGTGGAGAAAGGGAAATGGAAACTGTTGAAGAATGTATGGGTTCAGCCCCACCTTGACACTGACCCTTTGTCCCACCCTCCTCCCCCTTCAACCTTAGGCTAAATTCCAAGAGATGATCTTTGCTCTCTGTTGAGAAGGGCTGTGATTGACACACCCCTAGGATGCTTTTTTGTACATATGAGTGGATAAAAGGTCACATACTTTGTACGCAACTTCGGACTTTGGTTGAGCAGTTGTGATTGGATGAGGATTACAGTACGATAAAAAAAATCAGGATGTGGCATCAAGGAAAATACAATTAAATATTATCTATAAATAATGTGCCTAATCTTCATGTAGAGACAAATCTGTCCTGCATTTAAATTTCACCCTCATTTCTGCTCAAATACACAAATTCCTCTGTACTAGTTCGCATGGCACAGTGGTTCCTAAGGGTCACAGACCATGTTAGATATAATGTAAAAGGTGGATAAATTATCTTCCCAGAAACAAAAATGCACAAGTGGATAACATCTGCATTCAAGACATTTGCTAATCCCCTGAGTTTTATCATCCATGAACTTCTTGCAAGTAAGATGGAATGGGATGTGGCCTTTTAGAAAAATCTCAAGGAAAACGAAGATCAACTTAGAGTAATTTTATTGGGAATTATGTGGTCAGGACACAGGTATCTTCCTTCAGCATTCCATTTTAATTAATGTCTCACGTGGATCTTATTACGTAGGTGACCTCCTGCCCTTTGGTCATCTCCACCTTTCTTTCGAAAGATCTGATGAAGTATCCTGTAATAACCATGCTAGCTTTCAGGCCAGTGCCCCTTCCTTGAGGAGAAAAAAAAAGCCCTCTTAATCTGTGCCTCACATGCATCATAGTTCTGAGTTTTGTAAGAGGAGGATCCTATCCTGGAGGGTTTGGTGACTATCCAGTTTTCACATGAGCATAATAAACTGAAATTACCAGTTACTATACATCCTGTCTATTGTCCAAAGAGATACACAACCTTCTAGAGGAACAGAAACAAATCTGCAAAAGGTCATGTGTAGTTTGGGTATTTCTGAAGCCAGGCACTAAGTCTGTTTTGATGGGTAATGTGTGAAGATGCTCTGCTCTTGGTAATTTACCATCCCTAAGGAAGTCTAAGTAGAGTCATGAAGTGTAACCTGACAGTCGAATCTGAAAGCAACTGAGATTTCCCAAGCATAACTTAGCCCTCTTCTTCTGTATGCAGTTCAAGTGCAATGCCCAGAACAATACAAATCCAATTGGTAAAGTGCCTTCACTCTACACTTTGACAAATTTGTCCCATTTCTAAATTATCACTGGCTTGATCCTGTCTAGAAGGAGGAAAATAAAATAATGTAATGACACCCTGGGCAGGTAGAGTGTCTTTTATCAGTGATCTCAAAACACCTCATAAGCATTAATTACTTCTCCAAACATGCTTGGGAGGGAGATGTGGTTATGACCATCGTGCTGATGAGGAAGCAGATGCTGGGTCAGGGATGGGTGACTTACAATACACCACCCAATCTTGACCAGGTCTAGATTAGGAAGGAGAAAAAAATGGCCTAAGACAGAACATTCAAGCTATTTTCCCAATGTCACCCATCACTTGCCAGTCAAGCCTGCCCTTCCCCTTCCCCCATCACTACCCTGTTTCTTCCTCATCTGGTCATCTCTAGTCCTCATCACCAGGTATTGTCAGCACTCCACTGAAACAGGGATTGTCCAAGCTGAGCCACATAAGCTGGGCTTCCTTCAGGTCAAATAAAAAGGAATCAGGGGAAACTAAGTATAAGCCATTTCTCAGGCTTTTCAGAGGATTCAACTTAAGGATAGTCTGAACCATAAGCATCAGACTAGAATCAAACCACTGGAGCTCCTGAAGACTCCGTTTTGAATGAGCTGCTCTTCCTGTGGGCACTAATGATAAGATGTTATCTGTCTCCATGATGTTCCAATACATTGGATAAAGTGCAGCTAATTTTAGCCTTTATTGTTGCACATCCCACAACATTAACTGAGTAAGGCACTGTGTTAAGAAAGCAACATCCAGAGAGTATGCTCCCTAAACTTTGCCCTTTTTCTTCTCCTTTATCTTCATCAATTCTCTAGTTCCCCAAACTTTCTCAGTAAAACAAACTCAAACTTCAGTCCAGAATTAACATCAGAGCCAGAACAAAGTCACATCAGTGCCCCCACAGATCAACTTATCAAGGAAAATTCCAGAAGCTCCCTGACCTGTCAAAGCCTCTCAGTGGGCAACATCCCTTCTTTTGGTATTAATATATCAAACCTCAGATGGAACAAAAAATATATGTCATTCTGGGTATTTCTACTTCCTGTACCTCTTCCTTGCCTTCTCCAAAATAGGCAACAGGCAAGGGATTAGGACTTAAACAGTGATAGCCACTGCGGAAAGAAGCATGTATTACAAAATAAAATCACAGTAAGTTAGTTCCATGTCACATCACTAGAGAGAAAGCTTACACACAACTGAGAGGAAAAAAAATCTCTCTTTCCATTGACCCACTCAAAACAAGCCATGACTTCATCAGGCCTAGATATCTGGTAAGTTCCACTAGAATATCATGCTCTGGAATTTAGGAATTAGAGGAAGGGGCCAGAGGAAATTTTAAAATAGCCCTAGAGGGTGGTCAGGCCTGGTTCACAGATCTGCTACACTGTGTAACCCACAGCCCTCTGGGAGCTGTAGCAGTGATGTGTTTTACTTTTCTATTTTGAGCCTGTGACTCACATTACAAATATTGACTTCTATTTCTCTATTAGCATCAGATTTTTTCTTGAATCCTCCAAATTGACTTTGACTATAACTTTGGTTAATATTAAACCTCCTGGGTCAACACATCTTTATAGCTGTGAGCTGCTCCAGCCACTGGAGTGGGGATTGGCAAAGAAGTATTACAACCAGGAGCAAGACACAGAGAATGCTCCTTCCAGGTGCCCCTTACCCCCACCCACCAACTCCTCCAAACTTTCCTGCCAGACTTATCTTCCCAAAGCACCAGTGAGGATCATGGTTTCCTGGTGTAAAAGCCTTCCACAACACCCCACTGCCAAGAGAGGAAGGTTTGAATTCCATACCTGATCACCCTGTCCTACCCCAAAGATTTTGCCAAACACATTTCCCCCCTTCCCCAACAAACATGTAATCTCTTCCTCGCTTTAATCCTCTAAGCACTTTGGGTCTTTCTTATGATACATAAGTAAACTCACACATGAGTAAATTCTCACTCAGCTTTTCTTGCCTCCTTCATCATAGGCTTGGACACACTCATCTTTGTACCCACTATACGCCTAGCTCCTGAGCCAGGCGCATGGGAGATGATGAATAAACATTTGCTGAGCTGAACTGTATCTCACAGTTTATCTGTTTACTTTAGGCACATGATTAATCATCACATGAAGTATTTAAAATAGCCACACTGCCAGGTGGCTGGAGCAAGACGTCTCAAGGAATATTGGCTGGTTTTTGCTAATGGCCAGCTACAAGAACATTCATTAGTATTCTTCTTCCCCTTATCCAGGAGAGCAATTGTAGCCAAAGGTGCTATAAACTGGAAAATATAAATCAGAGAGAACAATACAAATAGAAACTCATGGGGAAGACAACATCCTAACAGCATTTCTATGATGAGGTCTTTGGGGGGATATGTGAGGGAATGGAATTAGGGCATGAGATGTGTTTTCCCCCTGCCTTTGCATATTTCTGTGTAGGTGACTGTAAGGAGAAAATACTGGGAAAGCTAGAGGAAAAAGCAGAAAGTAGAAAGAACAGGAGAAAAATTAAAAAGAAGGAAAAGAAACTGAAAAACCAGGTATCTCACAGGGAACAAATGAAATCTTGTGACTACCTACAGTGAATTTGACCTCTTTCCTTCCCGAAACTGGAAATAACCAGATAAAATCCAATCCTGTTGTCTGCAGAGGGGGAAATGGAGGGGAGGGGGGGCAAATGATTTCACTTCCTTGGGGTACAAGAACTTTAACTGAAAGCAGGCATCTTGTCCATGATGGTTGAACATCTTAATCAGGGTCATTAAACAATTAACTGGGTGCCTGTTTTGCTGACGGAGTCCTTACAGCCCCAAGTGTTTGCCATGTCCTTCCCTACGCAACATCAGGTGATGCTACAGGGGCTGAGGATACAGGAAGGAATATTTGATTTCATCAAAATATGTCCAGAGGTTTAGATAGGCCCTTTCTATGCTATACAACTGAAGCAAAGCCTGATTGATTCTAAAAACGAGTCCCTATGGAACATTCTCAGCAATGTTGGGTGAGTCCCCTACTTTTTCAAAGCTTTGAAAAATATCTTTAACTCATATGTTATTGCCTGTGCTCGATCCTTCATTTGCATTCACCCAAATGGGGCCATGGTTGAAGAAAAGGCATGGAGGGGAGTTCTCCATCACTGGCTGGCACACTGGCCTATATTTAGGCCAAGAAGTGTGTGCAGGTGCGGCCAGGCTTCCGTGCCCCCGGCTTCAACTGTCATCCATTCTCCAGTGTTCCCTTAATAAAAATAACTGACCCACATGCAATTTGGGACTTCCATCAGCTGCTTTGTATCAACTCCGCTTTTTTGAAATACTAATACCCATTTGGTTTTAGAAAAATAAAGGGAGCAGGAGGCTATTTGACAGTCAGCCTTTCTTGAAAGTCTTAGGAGTGATTTGTGAGTTTTCTCATGGTTTGTAGTAATACACAAACAAGAGAGGTATGTTTCCATTTTATCATATCCCTGTGGATACTCAAAGTCCATATTTTCCTGTTGCTGAAACTTAATGGAAAAAGAAAAACTAAAAAATCCCTCAAAAGGAAACCCAGCAACACTTCTTTTATGACTCATTTTCAATGTCAATAGAAAGATCTATTTCCTCGGTAGGTGCACTTAAAAAAAAAAAAAATACTGAAAATTCCAGAACGGAATACACTTGACCCTTGAACAACACGGATTTGAACTGAGTGGACCCATGTTATATGAGGACTTTCTCGAGTAAATATGGCACAGTAGTATAAATGTGTTTTCTTCTCCTTATGTTTTCTTAATAAGATTTTCTTCTCTCTAGCTTCCTTTATTGTGGAATATGGTATATTATACACACAATACACCAGATATGTGTTATCAAGGGTTTATGTTATTGGTAAGGCATCTGGTCAACAGCAGGGTATTAGTAGTTAGGTTTCTGGGAAGTCAAAAGTTATACGTGGATTTCTGGCTGGCTGTGGTCAGGGTCCCAACCTCTGTGTTGTTCAAGGGCCAACTATAAAAATCTTACCGGTATCTTAAGGCCAAGAGAAAATGTTTTTCATCAAAATAATCCATTTATTTGTTCACCTTTACTCTTTCCTTCTTTATCTTAACACAAAACACTTCGTCTATTACAGGCATGTGTGGTACATTTGTGATAAAATGAACTGAATATTTGCAGAAGTTTGTCAGGAATCTAGTCTGAAGCGTCAGTAGGCCTGCCTACCAGGAATAAGAAAATCTTCCTATAAAGAGTTGCCTTTCTCTCTTTTTTTTAAAAGATTTTATTTATTTATTTGACACACAGAAAGAGAGAGAGCATGAACAAGTGGGCAGAAAGGCAGGCAGAGGGAGAAGTAGATTCCCTGCTGAGCAGGGAGCACGACATGGGGCTCTATCCCAGGACCCTGGGATCATGACCTGAGTGGAAGGTAGACCCTTAACCAACTGAGCCACCCAGGGACCCCTTGAGTTTGCCTTTCTAATAAGCATATCAACTCAGTCCCTGGCTGTGTTAATACATAGTCCATGGGCCAATACTCAATACAGTCCATGGGCCAATACTCAATACAGTTTTGGTCAACCTTACATGACACTGACACCACCACCAACACTAAGCATCAGGCACTATAAGAGTACTTTGTATTCATTGTTTCATTCCCCATTTCTCACATGCTCTCACTGGGCATGAACTGTGCCCAGTGTTTTCATCATTTTACAGATAATGTTTTCAGGGTATTGACTTGAAGTGGAGTGCATGATGGGCCAAATTTAGAGACCAAAAACCAATGTTTGAATCCCTTAGAAAAGAAACTCCTACACTCAGCACCTTGGATTTGAGTTTACTTTGCTTCCCAGAGTGCAAGCAAAAATGACAGAAGATGGAAAGTCCAGAGAGTTGAGATGACCAGCTCTGAAGCCTCCTTAAAAAAGCCAGACAAATGGTAATACAGAAGGAAGGGCGAGGGATGCCTTTGGGCCTCACCCCTCACTCTTAACATCCCAGTGTAAGGCATATGTCTGGCATTCAGTGTGTTCAATATACACTGACTGGATGGAGAAAAGGCTGTCTCTCTCCTGCATGCTCAAGGAATTTCTGGAAGATTCAAAATCTCTGCTCTTAATGGCACATATCCCTCAGGACAAGAGAGAGGGGCGCACACAGTAGAGGGAGAGAATGGGAGAAAGGGGGTTGCATATAGGCTAAATTAGAGCACTATTATGAACATATTACTTAATGTTGGAGTATTAATGACTTGGAAATATGTTAAAGCAGAGTTGGGTGATGGATGTGCCTCCCCCTGGGCTCAGGCCATCTACTAATGCCTGTGGTTTCAAGGCTGTTGAAAAGCCTTGACAACTTCTCATTTACAAGCACTAAATAGGGTGCGATTAGTCCATGATCTATGTAGGATTAAATGCTCAGCTTCCCTTTCCTGGTTTCTCTCTGCTCACGAGATCCACAGTTCAAAAATATACTCTCCCTTCTGCCAAGAAGGCTATGGAGCCCCACCATGGTTACTGCCCTCTGAGTGCCCTTCCCGTTTTTGACCCCACTCGCTATCAGAAGTTTCTTTCCTGTTGAGCCTTCTAACTCATCAGTTAGCACAACAGAAAGGTCCGGCAAGCAGCTGCGTCCCTTGTGCTTCCTGTGGGCCTCACGCCTGACCTCAAGCTCCCATCTCATATACTGGCCAGGCTCCCTGCTTCATTCAGCCTCCCTTGTACCCAGCACCCTATCAAGAGAAGACATGCCCTCTGTCTTCACACAATCTTACATGGCTGCCCATCAGACCAAAAGCATCCCTTAAATCAAGCCTTTTTCTACTTTTCATCACTCGCACATCTCATCTAAAGAGAGTGTGACTATCCAGTGTGCAGTTTCTAGATCCTGCTTCAGATATGGGATCCCAGGTGGTAACTGATCAGATAGGAGCATATGTGCTAGAATATGATACTTGTCTTTAAGGCAACTTCGCCTTAACTGGGGGAGGTGGGGTGGGGGGAGGAGCACAAGTTTCCAAAGGTTCTATTAGACCCAATGTAATAGTAGGAATTTTGACACAGAGATAAGTCTAGGGCCAAGGGTCTTTGGAATGTCTCCCAATCACACCAACAGGTGAAGGGTTAGTGCTCTAAGCTCTGATTATATTTCTCAAAGCCTCAACCTTCACTGCTGCCTCTCTGCACTTAGAAGCCTGGCCTCCCCATGGCCCTCAGTGACGACTTGATAAACCATTGACCTCAATTATTAAGTGTGGAGCAGAAACAATATTAAACCTGACTCTCTGTTCCCAGTTGAGCTATCATGTGTCTCCAAGTAACTTGGCAGGAACCTTTTTCTCACCCCATGTCCTTCCTATTACCCTGCAGTATGTCCTGAACCTCCTAAGCAACCCCAGAAACTCAACTCCAGCTTCTCAAGGGTGAAATTGTTGGACACCTGGGCTGGTGATTTTTGCAGGTCAGCACTTGATCGACAACCTCCTTTCTTCCCCAGAGGTCTGATGATCACACAGGGTCAAGAGGGTTATTCCTTCTATCACTAATCACTGTTGATTCCTGGGAAGCAGAATTGTGTTTCCCTAAAAGGGAGCTGAGTCATTCCCAAGCAAGGAGTTTCTTTTCTTTTTTACTTTGTTTTAGAAAACTGAGTCTTAGAGTAGTCTAGATAGGGATTTAGAAGAAGTTTCATCCCTTTGGCCAGCACGGCCTATAATTTCTAGTATATCTGGTTGTGGCATCAACAGCCAAGAAGAATCCTAAAGAGAAATTCCACTATCTATGAAAACAGTCACAATGGCAGAACAACTATATTTAGCAAACGCCACGCAACATGTTGGTCTTCAACATCATTTAATCCTCATAGCAATCCAATGAAGTAGATACTGTTTAGTTCCATTCTAGAGGCAAAGAAGTAGAAGGGAAAAGGCAGTGGTGCCCTGGGAAACATTAACCACTGACTCTTCAGACAGAATGAGGCCCAGTGTAATATTCATCAATTTCTGTTGGCTAAACCTGCACTGTGTTACGAAAGATTTAAAACTACCAACACGATGTCAGTGAACACGGGGTTGGAGAGAACTCTGCATAGCTGGTTTCTCAAGTTGACTCCATCACACACTGGACAGAGAAGTTATGTTATGGCCTCAAAGTCACAGAGCAAGTACATGGCAGAGCAGAATTTGGAAAAGAGGGCAAACTGGCTCCAAACTCCACATCCTTAAGCACTGACAAAGCACAGCCAGAACCAACTAGAAGGGTCCCCTCTGATTAGCAGGCTGTTTGGAATGTTTGTCGTAATTAATTATGTAATTTCACAGATAATCACAATGGTATTTGTTGGCACAGATGATATAGCATGTCTTGACCATTTTTGTCTTCCCTACACCTAAGATATTACCTGCTTGCTGTAGGTGTTCATAGCTGTTGGTTGAATTTTACTGACTAGGATTGGAGCAGCATAGCTTCATCTTCATCCCTCGGAAGTGGGAGTCAGTATTCTGGAGATGAGGTGAGTGGGAGTGGGGGCCAGAGAGAGAGTGACAATTGGCAAAGTAGGATGAGGTCTAGGAAATGGGGGAGCCCTGCGAACAGACATTCCCCATCTGTCTTTTCCCCAAGGCCAGTCTTGGATCCCCGTGCTCACAGCTCTGAAGTGGAGTATTGTTGGAGACACCCCCCTTGCCGAGAACTCATTCACCTTCTTTGCTGCATGAGGCCATCAGTGAGTCACTCTGGTCTGGCTTTCAAGTAAAAAGTGGAGGCAGGAGATGTGGGCCATCCTCTGCAGATCAATGGGTGCAGCTGTCTGGTATAAAACCAAAACGCAGGATGTCTCACTGTTTTGCATCAAGATCAAGGATTCGGTTTGTAATTTCACTGCCGTCAAAATGAAAACCGGAAGACTCTTCCCTGAGGGATCGACTTAGCTGGCCTGAGAGATGTAGGAGGATGGTTGACGTGCTATTGTCCTGTGTCAACACAAACTCTAGTTAAGGCATAAACTGCAGTTGGGTGAAACACTCTGGTGAAAACAGGCGTGCATTTGGGCCAGACATGCCATGTTTACATAGATGACCTTATTTGACCCTCACCAAACCCTAAGTAGACAGGTTTTTAAAAATTTATTACTGAAGTGTAGTAGTCATACAAAGTTATATTGGTTGTAAGTGTACAACATAGCGACTTGACAAGTCTCCCCATGATCATTGTGGTCACTGTCTCTCACCACACAACGCCATGACAATATTACTGACTATATTCCTTAGGCTGTCTTTTCATTTACATGTCTTACTTATTCTATAACTGGAAATCTGTACTGCTTAATCTCCTTTGCTTATTCCATGCTGAGCAGTTTTTAATCCCCATTTTTTCAAGGAAAAACTCTTCCCTAAGTGTTCTGGCCAGAAAGCCCCCAGCCTACTCAGATGGTTGACTTGTAAAGATTGTAATGAAAGGAATGCATACAGATGGATGGACAGGATGGAGGTATGGAGCCCAGGGAGCCATCCAGGGGGCAGCAACAGTGGAAAGCCCTTGCCACCCTCAGATCTAGAGCAAAAGGGAGGACGAAGTATGACCGGAATCCTGTAAGAACGGCAGCCACGGGAGGGAGGCCACCTGACTGGAATCATGGCTATTCCAGAGGAGCAGAGCCACTGTGAAAACTGAAGCCTGACCTGAAGGAATGCAGAGAATAAATACCCCAACCTTTCTCTGGCCCCAGCAGGAAGCTAGGTGGTAGACGGGGTGATCCCAGTTTCCTGGACACAGAGCAGGGCAAGGAGGGACAGAGGATGCATCTGAGGAGACACCCAGAGAATAACCAACAGCAAGGGACTACCTTGCTTAAACAGGTTAAGTTGCTGCCAGCAGGGCCTGAGAGAGAGCACAGAAGAGACCCATCCCTGTGGCCTTGAATGAGCCATTTCTGTAGCCTGGGCCTTGGTTTCTTCACCTGAAAATGGGACAGGTGACATAACGCTAAGACAATGCCACTCAAATACTCATCATTCTTAGCCTTCGTATCGTGGTGTGATACTGCTCACACGGGGCCTTGCTGAAAACAGGACTTGATTGCTTTCCTGTCTTCTTTTCCCTCTTTGAATATGAAAGTCTCAGGGCACATTATCACGAAACACCAAAAGAGCACCACAACGTGAAAGCGTTGCCATTCAGAAGACACGGGCGAGTTCCCGGGGGCTCAGTCCCAGAAGCGGCTATTGCACGGCTGCAGGATCCCTCCGTGGGCAGCACAGCCTTGGCCCTGGCCCCACTGTTCCACGCAGCTTGTGGGGGCTTCCAGAGGGTTGGAAGGGCTGCCAATCCACGCGGTGCTAGTGGGCAGATGGTGGAAGGATCCACATGCATGAGCACAGACATGCATGCATACACACACACACACACACACACACACACACACATCATCATCATCATCATAATCACACACTAAATCTGTGCAACATTTCTGGACACGTTTCTTTAGAGGGATCAGTGTGTGTCATGTTGTGATTCATAAACATGACAAGACAAACAGGGGCAGTACGAAAGCTCTGAGAGATGCCAGAAGCTCTCTAAGTTCTTGTCTACATTTAACCACTAGGCAACCATTTTCACACTGAACACATTCAGGGCAATGGAAAACGTTGATAAAACTTTTATAGGCAGGGGAAGTTCGATCTATTCCTATTCTAACACGGAACTATTCATTATTGAGAATTCATATAAATAATATAAAATGATATCCCCATGTCTGGAATGTGGTCAGATATCCAGCCTTCTAGAACTAACCTTTCAAAGGCAGGACAATTGATATTTTTATGATCATTTAGTTACTATAAGAAGAACGTTTGAAAGACAGATGTCCAGGGGACCAAAATACGTCTCTATGCAGATCACCTGCCTCTCTGAGTACTCTGGCTCTTAAGCCCATCTAGAGCCCTTTGGCTCACCTGGGGTCACCTACAGGCAGTTCCCAAGCACACATACAAGAGATGGTCTCCTGTATGCCTCACTCCCCCAAGGTTGCTCTTTGGCCTCAGGGCTGTGCTTGACTCCTGTGTCAGGGCATTAATGCCCCAGGAGCAACCCTTACCTTATGAGGGATGGAAGGGGGTAAAAAAGTACCCCAGGCTATTTGCCCCCCATTAGGATAATTCTGAGGCATGCTCCACACAGTGTCTCTCTCAGAGGGTCCAAAATGAGATTAATCTTCAGTTGCTCAAAAGATTAATCGCTCATCAACTCACCCTTTTGGCCTACCTGCCTTCCCCTTCTTACCTCACTTCCCTACTGTGCTTCCAGGAATTACTTCCCGATTACCTGCCTGCACCCAAATCCTTGTTCACGGCCTGTTTTAGGGGAAGTCAAACTAATACTGTGCCTTTGTACAAGTTAGAAAAAGATACACCATCCTCCAGGCTGATCCACAGCATGCTGGGCAGAGTGCAGGCTAGGTTCCAACACCCCTCACTCCTCCCGGTACCTCTTGTGCAGTGAACAACATATACCACTGCATGCAGGTGCTCTGGTACCACAGACCTCACAGGGTTACTGTAAGAATTAAATGAGATAATGTATGTGAACATGCCTGATACACAGTAGGCATGTTACCTGGAGTAGTTTCCTTCCTCTACTTTTGAGATTTTCACACCAGTTTTTTCAGTATTCCTTTCTTACTTTTTAGCGTTTTCTTCATCCTTGCCATTTAGATGCCACAGATCGCATGTTACAAATCAGGAAAGAAATGAGAGAGAGAGAGAAAAGAAAAAAGAAACACGAGAGAGCTCAGGTCTTAGCTTTCTCTTCCAACGTGCTTGCGGCTGGGTTGAAGGTGGCATGGAAAGGGGTTCAAATGTCCCCTGGAAATGGTGAAGAATAGGCTACTGAGAGAGAATGTTGCCCTGAGCCCAAAGCAGTTTTCTCCAGGACTGCCTGGAGAACCCAGCCCTCCCTGTAATACACGCAGGAGAGATCATCCCGGGACACACAGCTTTGCCTACTCTGGGCTACGAGCTCACCTACTTAACCTGAACCGATGCATTAATTCAGCGAAACAAATGGTTTGACTAATATTTTTTTTCCCTGAATCAACCACCTCCTAGGGCATCTTGCGAACACAGGCTTTCTGTGCAACAGGATCAGGTGATGTCAGCTCAGCACTGACAGACGCACCCAGACCGAGCAGAGGCAGGTTTGGGGAGTAATGAGAAGAAGGAAATTTAAAGTGTATTAACTGGGTTTTTTTTAGGGAGGAAGGCAATTAAGCATATATTATTTGAACTTGGGAAGAGGATTCTTGACTTGCCCTGGGAGTAGACGTCATCATCCTGAAACAACCTGAAATTGTGTTATCTGTTGAAAACTTAGAAAGACCTGAATGCCTAGTAATAGGAAGACAAAGCCAAGGTTCACTGTCTATCTAGTTGTTTCAAAAGTGTGTGGTTACGAGGCATATCTGCTTGGGTTCTCTCCCCAGCAGGATGGCCTGCCAGGGATTTTAAAAAGCAAAAGGGCAGCTGCTGGTTGAGTTAGGTACCACCCTCTTGCCACCAGGAGAAGCTGAAAGTGCCCCCCACACATTATGGGGCACTAGAGCCCCCACCCCAGAGCCCCCAGAGCTGGTGAGGCTGACCAGCACTCTTCTAAGGATGCATGATTGATGTGCTGGAGCTCAGAGGCCCAGGAATGAATGAGTCAGCAGCAGGGAGCGGGAGCAAAGGAAACAGGGGTTTTCTCTTGAATTCTTGCTTATTTTGGGACAGTATGATGCTCTTCTCAGAGCAAGCAAATAAAGTGCTAGTGGAGGGAGTCGGGCTTATGTAACTCATTTCTAAAACAAGTGGACGACGTCACTGAAGGAATCAACACCTTCATTAAAAAAGTTAAACAGAATTGATGTAAGCACAGCTGGCCTTCTTTCAATGTAGGGGGTTACTATCCTTAGTACTACCCCTAATTAGCTGTGTGGATTTACCCAAGCATTGTGGGCCTCAGTTTCCTCAAATATAAAATGAGGGGGTTGTACTTGGCATTGTCCCAGGTATTTTTTCGATATGACCTCCTTTGATTCTAAGTGAAAAGTAATAATAGCAATCTTATTAATAACCACAATGACAATTGTATATAATATTCATGGAGGGCCTTCAGTGTGCCAGGCACCGTGCTAGAGACTTTGAAAATATTATTATTATTATTTTAAAGATTTTATTTATTCATTTGACAGACAGAGATCACAAGTAGGCAGAGAGGCAGGCAGAGAGAGAGGAGGAAGCAGGCTTCCCGCTGAGCAGAGAGCCCGATGCGGGGCTAGATCCCAGGACCCTGAGATCATGACCTGAGCCGAAGGCAGAGGCTTTAACCCACTGAGCCACCCAGGCACCCCGAGACTTTGAAAATATTATTATCAAAACACACAATCTCCTCGTTTCCTCCAAACAACCTCACAAGGTAGAGTACATCATTACCTTGATTTAGCATATGGGGACCTGGTGAAAGTCCAGCCCAACTAGTATAGTGCTGATTTGGTCAAGGTCTTAGCAGAGAAGAGGTGACATGTTCAAAAGAGTTTCGCTGAGAAGAATTTAATAAAGGTGCTCTTTACGGCAGTGTGGGTGGAGCTAAAGGAACTGACAGGGGACAGCCATGCACTGAAAGTGGCAACAGTGGAGGGTTAAGGGAGCAACGGCAGAAATGGATGTCACTGGAGCCTGGTGAGGCCAGGAGCAGAAGAGAGGGGCCACTCGCAGGAGTTCTAGCCACTGAGGAGCACAGCCAGAACCAGAGAGAAGCTCGGAAGGAGGGAGAGGAATAAATATCCCAACAGCTCTGTGTCTTCTTGCCTTTGGACTTCCTGTGAGACCTTCTGGTTGCCTGAACACAACAAGAGCAGAAGGTCAAGGGGACTGGAGCACAGTCCCCAGGGATCGGCCTCCTGATGCAAGAGCAGGGCAGAAAAGAAGAGAGAATGGGCCTGGGGATCAAATGGCAAATAAGAAGCAAAGTGGAGACAGGATGATCGCACAGCACTCTGAATCCAGAGAACTTGCACCTTCTCACTAGGTTAAGTTGGGTGGTAGATGCCTAAGGAGCAACACTGTATCTTCTGGAATACAGAATAGTCACTGCAGATTGCCAAACCCTACATTCCCCACCAGCACCCAGTGGCCCCAGTTGTCAGTGTTCATGGCATCACAACTCACAGTGGCCTGACTGCATTTTGGGGGGGCCTTTCCCCTGGAAGCATATCAGCGAGTTACCAATGTTACAGGAATGGACATACGGGGGTGGAGGAACAAGACTTTTAAGTCTTTTCAAAAATAATGTAATAATCTTCAACTTTGAAATATAAGTTCCTAGAAAGAAACAGGCTCAGATATTCACAAACACATAGAAATGTATATTCTGTGGTCTACAATGCTCTCCATGGAAACTTACATGCCGCAGCCCACCCTGGCCCACAGCTCTTCCCCTTCTATCCACCACACACTGGGCCCCATTACACTGGGCCCACCATCATCAGCCTGATTCTATGCTGTTGTCTTTGCACTGACTATTCCTTCTGCCTGCATGACTTCTCCTCTCTTCACCTGATGAAACCAGATTTCTTCTCCAGGAAATGGATCAAAGTTCACTCTTCCTCTTTGAAGCTTTCCTCACCTCTTATCTACTTTTCTTCGCACTAACTTCTATTGCACTTATCATTATGTTGTAAAGATTTCTGTTTGCTTCTGCACTGGACTGTGAACCCGTGAAGAAGTGTGTTAATTAGAAACGACAACAACAAAAAAAGGAATAAGAGTAGCCAACATTTATTTAGATCCTACTAGACATCAGACATGTGTACGAGCTGAGTGGAGCCCCACAACAACCCTATGAGATAGACACAATTTTTATTCCCATTTAAAAATGAAGAAACTGACACCTAGGAAGAGTAACTTGCCTAAAAATTCATATAAACTTATAGATGTTTCTGGAATTCTTTAATCTTTGTATCAAAAAACTTAAATTATGACCCACCTATAAAAACAAAGGAAGTGAAAGGAATTTAATTCTACCAGCAATGTTTATTTATTTTGACATATACATTATTTATCTTGAGAAAATATGAAAAATGTTAACATATGTTAACTCTGGAATCCTATTCTACGGGTCTTTGTTATACTATTCTCTTGTGTTTTTCTGAATTAAAAAGAAGCTTCCAAGTGGAACACACACATAGAACACTTATATGATGTTTTCTATGTAGCAGATACTAAATAAATATTTATCAATAATGATGACAATGGGAAGGTAAGCTATTAAAATTGACAAAAAAAATTAACACAAAGCAAATGAACATTCAGAAAACAAAAGCAACATGAATTTCAAAGAAAGTTGTCATAGAATGCGACAGAATGTCTGAGATCTCAAGCAGGTCTTGGATCAAGTTTTGAGAGTACCAAAAATATGTTCCTGGCTCCTGAAAAATATTCACTGATTAAACAACAATTCCATTAAAAATCCAAGGTTGTTCAACTGAGAATCATCAAACATGACACAACAGTACCATGTATTGTTTCATGTCAGAAAGGAATAGTAACAACCACACACCGAATCACAGATACAGTATGTTGCTGTTAACTTTTACCTAGGCCTGATACCTCTGGGAGGTCACAATCCCTTGAATCTGATCTCAGTCCTGTTGTGTGTGTGTGTGTGTGTGTGTGAGAGAGTGTGTGTGTATGAGAGAGTGTGTGTATATGAGAGAGTATGTGTGTGAGAGAATTTGTGTATGTGTGAGAAAGAATGTGTGTATGAGAGAGAGAATGTATGTGAGAGAGAATATGTGTGTTGTGTATGTGTGTGAGAGTGTGTGTGTATGAGAGAGAGAGAGTGTGTGTGTGTGTGTGTGTGTGAGAGAGAGAGAGTGTCTCTGTGTGTGTGTGTGTGCATGCGCATGCTCACGAGTGGGTGCGTGTCTGAGTAAACAAATGGGGTGAAAACTGAAGTCAAAGTTCTAGACACCAAAAAACAGTAGAGATTTGACTCCATGCTAACATGAGATTGCAGCATTCTTACCAGGTGCACATGGGAACAGAAGTCTGGCTTTGAAGGTCCCATAACACTAGATGTGAAGAATGGAAAGTCTCCCCCCTCCCCCTCCCCCACCTGGATATTCTCTCAATTCTGGACTCCACACAGAATGAAAAGGAGATTAGCTTCTGGTTTTAGATCGGAGAAGGTATGTATGAGTTGATGCAAGTATAAAACAGCCATTCACAACACTTGTACACATTCTGAAATTTATTATATTATCTATCTCTGTGAAACAGGGATAGACCTGACAGAAACATGAGCAGAGGGAAATAAGAAGGTTAACAAGGTGATATTTCAATAGACTCTGAACAATCTCTATCTCAGGATTCTTTTGTTGTTGTAGTCTTTTCTTTTTCTTTTCTTTTTAATTTATTTTCAGTGTAACAGTATTCATTTTTTTTTTTGCACCACACCCAGTGCTCCATGCAATCCATGCCCTCTCTAACACCCACCACGTGGTACCCCAACCTCCCACCCCTGCCCCTTCAAAACCCTCAGATTGTTTTTCAGAGTCCATAGTCTCTCACGGTTCACCTCCCCTTCCAATTTCCCTCAGGATTCTTTTCATTCTAGCTCCTCACTGGATCTCCCAACCCTGTTATCCTAAGGGTCAAAGGTTATTATGTATTTGTAAAAGGCTTCTCAGGCTCTCCCACCAATACTCCATTGCCAATGGGAACTGCCACTGAAACTCATTCCTCACAAGGCCCCCAGAGTTCCCTATAAATGTCACTCAACCAACATGAAATTTTTTACCAAATGCTCCCCGTCCACCTCTTTTAAAGCTTCCAGAGACCAACTCTTCACAATTCGGCCCTGGCCCACACTTCACTCTGCATATTCCTCAAACCCCAACCACTCCATCCGCAGCTAATGATGAGGTCCAGGGACGGTCCAGAAGGAGATTCAGCCCTCTCAGAAACAACAAAAGAAACCCTCTTTTGAAGAAATTTGAGGTTTAACATTTCAAATGAAGCATCTAATCCAGTTGTTAAAAGTCAATGAAAAACGTGGCTCATAATTGCTTTATGGCTTAACACTGACTGATATCAAATTATGTTTGGGAAGAGCTACACACTATGGTCCCACCCCCCTTTAAGGTTTCCCCAAAGGTCCTCCTCTTGTCTTAACCTGAACATATCTGGCTCTTTCCCACCTATACCTTTTTCATATCTTTCTTCCCCTGTTTGAATCACCCTTTCAGCCGAACAAGCAGGTACTTTGTGTCTATCTGGGTTGCACTTACTTTTTCTTGAAGACTCAGCTGAAATATTCCTGCTGCTGTAGAGACACCGCCCAGCCCCCTCCCTTCCTATGAAATCACTGTCATGGCTAACACTTATGACCAATTACTACGTGTTGGGCACTGTTCAAAGTGCTGTGCATAAATTTCTCATTAAACCTCAAACACATTTGTGGGTGGTACCATTATCTCCACTCGACAGATAAAAAACTTGAGGCTCAGAGAGGCTTAAGAGCTTGCCCAAAGCCACACAGCCAGCAAATAACAGAACTAAAGATAAAAAGAGACAGGGTCTGCCTCTGCTACAATCAGCTGCCTCTGGCAGCTGCCCTCCTCTCACTTTCTTGTGACATCTGGTCTCCCTGTTTATCGATCTGCCTGTCTTATCTGTCCCACCGGATTGCAAGCTTCTTGGTGCAGGACCCATTGGTAATTCATTGTGAGCACCACAGCCCTGGGATCCTGATAGGTACTTGGAGGAAAGAGGGAAAAGGAGTTCTTGCAATAACTCTGGAACCAGTGTCAGACCCTGGGCTGAGGTCTTCCAGGACTCTTCACATTTTCCATGGTAGCCTCTAACCCAGTTTCCCATTCTTCCTCATTCGTGTTCCATTCCACTGAAAAGAAACATCCTGACCCCAGGCCTGAGAAGGCTGCGTGCGTTATGGTACATAAAAAAAGAAGCCTTACAAATAGCAAGTGTTTTGAAAACGCTTTACTATATTCCCATTTCCCCTACCTACCTCCGCCCAAAAAAAGCTGGAGTTATGAAACACATGCTAAATATTGAGCCATTAAACTTAGGAATATTGAGAGAACTGTTTTCTTAAAAGCTTATTTTTTTCGGCTCTCCTTGTTTTGCCCTGAGTGTTTTTAGCAGTTCAAACAGGTTGGGTTGCCCACAAGGAGCAGGACACAGGTTTTTTCCACTCCGTAGGTTGAGGTATTCATTCCCACTTTAAACCTCTCTAAATTTATGTGCCAGTATTTTCCAAGTAGATGTATTTGTAGGTATGTTCGGGATAGAACTGGGGACATTCACAGTATTGACGGAGACTGGGAGATGACAGCTGGACAAATTCGAGGTTTCGAGCTTCATCCTCAGCCTGACCTTTGGCAGCAATGGAAATGTTTGCACTTTGCAAAGCTTGTTATTCTCTGCGTGTGTGTGTGTGAGAGTGCGTGTGAGTATGTGTGTGTGTGTGTGTGTGTGTGAAAGAGAGAAGAAGGCTTGGCTTTTGAAAAATATAATATTATTATAATTGCCAAGGCTTCTGAACTCCTGGGCTCTTGCTGTCCCCGGTTTTGGCTCTGAAAGACAAACCATGACATATTATTATATTACTGTCAGAGCTCTCTCTGAGTCTTGTGACACTTCTATTTCTAATCCCCTCCCTTATGTCACCACCTAGCATGGATCTAACATTTCTTGTCATTTGTGTGGTGGCGGTTGGGGGAGGGGTGGTGGGTCAGGTTTACCGAGGTATAATTTGTTTACCTTTTCTAGCATATAATTTTCTGAATTGTGACAAACTTACACAGTCATGTAACCATCACTGTACTCAAGATATATAGAACAGTTCCCTCACCCAAAAAAATCTCTCCTGCCGTTCCTTTGTGTCGACTTATTCCCTACTCCCCAGGTCCTGGCAACCACTGATCTGTTTTCTGTCCTTATAGTTTTGCTGTTTTTTTAGAATATCATATAAGCAGAATTATACAATATATAGCCTTTTGTGTCTGGTTCTTTCATGTAACACAGTTTATTAGAGATTTGCCCATGCTATTAGATGTATCCATAGTTTATTATTTTTTTAAAAAATTCTGAGTTGTAACCTATCTATTGTATAGGCCACAGTATGTTACTGGTATATTAGGGATTCACTGTTGCTAGACTTTAGCAATTACAAGTAAAATTGACATAAACAGTTGCAGATAATTCTTTGTGTGAACTTAAGTTTTCATGTCTCTTCTATAAATACCCAGGAGCAGGACTTAATGGGTCATATAGTAAGGGTACAAATATATATAAAGAAGTTATAAGAAATTGCCAAATATTTAAAGATAATTTGCCATTTCTTCATTCATCTGAACATTTCAAAAGATGTAAGCAGGATCCCTAATACTGTCCATTAAGGCCAAAAACATTATGGGGAGCAACATGCCAGTGACATGAGTATAAAATGGGTCAGACAATTCATGGTCTCAGTCCAGGGAACGTAGGAGAAATGCATCCATGTACTACCACCATTTCCAGGACTTTTCAACTGGCCTTTGTCATGGAATGATGGCCTGAAAAAGTTAACTTACCTCTCCTGGATGACTCTGTCCCCAGGTTGTGAATAAGTCATTCTGGCTCATGGGAGGAATCCAAGGCTATTATTAACACTCATTTCCAGGAGGAGATGGTGAGGCCTGGGGAGTTGAAGAATGCCCCAGAATATAGATGTTCTAGTGCCTAATTCCTGCTGTGACAGTGACTCACTGGGTGATTCTGGTACACCTTGATGTTCCAGACTCAGTTTCCTAAAGTCTGAGATAGGACTGCCCTGTTGACTCAACTCATTGCTTGGGGGGAAGGAGATTACAAATAGGAAGAGTGTCACAGAGGGATGTTGAAGCTACTAGTCTCACGGCATCATGGGCCTGGGCACCCTTCGTCTTCAGAACGATAAAGGCCATTGTTATACCATTCCCTAGATGGAGACTTTCTCATAAAGAGAGGTCATGTGACTGGCCCTTATGAGAAACAGTGAGTCAGAGGAGTTTAAAGAGTTCTCAGGACTCCTCACAATCTTTCTGAAGGTATCCACTGACTCACTAAATCACTTCCTTCTAGAACAATTTTACAATTTAAAAATACTGTTGAGCATTGGGACGCCTGGGTGGCTCAGTTGGCTGGACGACTGCCTTCGGCTCAGGTCATGATCCTGGAGTCTCGGGATCGAGTCCCACATCGGGCTCCCAGCTCCATGGGGAGTCTGCTTCTCTCTCTGACCTTCTCCTCGTTCATGCTCTCTCTCACTGTCTCTCTCTCAAGTAAATAAATAAAATCTTTAAAAAAAAATACTGTTGAGCATATAACTTGGCCCTTCTCAAAGATGTGAATAGGTGGGGCGCCTGGGTGGCTCAGTGGGTTAAGCCGCTGCCTTCGGCTCAGGTCATGGTCTCGGGGTCCTGGGATCGAGTCCCGCATCGGGCTCTCTGCTCAGCAGGGAGCCTGCTTCCCTCTCTCTCTCTCTCTGCCTGCCTCTCCGACTACTTGTGATTTCTCTCTGTCAAATAAATAAATAAAATCTTAAAAAAAAAAAAAAAAAGATGTGAATAGGTAAAGTCAACTCCAAACTGGCCATCTTTTAGTTAGGTGTCTCTTTCCTCACAATCAGAATTAAGAAACTGGTCCAGGAAAGCTATCTATCTACAATTTCCTCATTCTTTTTCACCATTTCTGTGCACATTCACCTGACATCCCATGGATAACAGCTGCATTTCTATCATAGGACTGCCCTTGGACTGCCAGAACCCACTTGGCCCTACACACTGCCAACGATGTGCGTATGACTTCACGTTTTGCCAAGGGCCACCCTAACCAAGGAATGATGAGTATTTGGGTCTTTTGGCTGGAAAATATTAACTTATTGTCTTGCGCCATTTTTCAGAGTTTCCCCATGGACGTAAGCTTCAGTCACCTTTATGGAAAGTACCTTAACAATACATCCTTTACTGCCTGCCTGTTTGCCTCCCCATGTCAGTCTCTCTCCTGTCACCTCAGCTCAGTCCCTTGTTCTGTCTAAATAAACTACTTGTCCTCAAATCCTTGCCTGAGGTCTAGTTCTGGGGGAATCCAAACTAACACCGTTATCAACATTTGATATTTACATACATACAAGTATTATTTTTCTGAGGAAAGAATCCATAGTCTTACTCAGATTCTAAAGGGAGACTTGAGACTCCTCTCAAATGATTAAGAACATGTTTAACACACTCTTTTACTTCTTTGAAAATCTTCTCCCTTCCTCCTTACAGTTCATTCCTCCCACAAGCCTATCACTATACTCTCTTACAGTTAAAACCAATCTATAGGAATGAATTTTAAATTTATGCACTTTCACTGATAACAGCTAAGGGCAAATAATTCTGAGGCACATTTTTGACTTGAAGTGGCAATGGAAGCACAAAAGAGAAGAGACAGATTCTATCTATAAGGAATCCAAGTCATTCCAAATATTTTAGGGGGAAATTTTAATCAAAGTAGTAAGGGAAACGCGTCAGGTCAATTATTAAGCATTCCACTAATAAAACATTGCTGGATGTTTTCATCTCATAGATGAGGCTCTGACAATTGAACTTCTATGTGAACACATAGCCTCATATGCACACCAAAGACAATTATAAACCTAATAAGCATATAGGACAGACACAATTGCTTTTAACTGTCTATAAAAGTAAAGGTGTGTACCTTTCTAGAAAAGGTTAGCAGCTGGGGGATATTGTTCAAATATTTTTACTTGCTGACTTATGACCTGTGATTCTCTTAGTGGTTGTCCTCAAGTTATTTCTAATGTACTGACCACACACACACACACACACACACACACACAATCCTTTTGAATCAAATGCACAATGTTCTTTCATATCCAGTATCAACATCAAGGAGTGTCAAACACAATAGCTGACAGTCTGAGGCTTACTTTCTGCTTTCAAGGATATGCCAAAATGTACAAAATGAAACACTCTAAATCACAGCAAGGCTCTTTGTCAGTTTACCTGATCTGAAATTCAACACTATCATAATTTCTAAAATTCTCCCTTACTTGCCTTAGGAAAAGGGGGGAAAAAGTGATTTTCCTCAGCAAAGGACTACCATCTGCTTGACAAAGTTCATGTTTGAGCTTCACGTGTCTACCCCCAGTCAACACACATGGATCAATCCCACTTGTGTGACATGGGAAAGAAACAGAACCCTGCAACTTCCTAAAGAAAAGGTTTGAATGTGGCCATTGCAATGTGACTATTGCCAGACTGAACTACTGGCTTGTGAATAAAATCCCGTCACTGCAAATTAGCAGGAGATGTGTGCACCCATCATTTCCATCACCTGTAAAGGGAGAAATGTCTATAACTATTCATGACCACTTCCTACAAGCACAACTGACAGGAATCCTCTGGGAAGCTAAATAAAAGTGTATGTTAAATTGAATGGGTTAGAATTGCTCATTTGCTCCCTAGTGGCTACATGGATGCATAAAAGGATACATCCATTCTCAGAGGTGCCTGTTGGGCTTTACAAACATGGGAAATTCACCTGCATATAATTTTAGATATAAAATAAAGTTTGGTAAAATTCCCTAGCTAACTAAATAGGATTTTGTGCCAACTTGGGTGCAGTTCTTATGATTCTATTGAATAAAAAGCTGAAGTAAATTGTAAGGCTTGGGATTTCATAAAAATCCAGAGCTTTTTTTAAAAAAAAATTCATTTTTGGGGCACCTGGGTGGCTTAGTGGGTTAAGCCACTGCTTTCAGCTCAGGTCATGATCCCAGGGTCCTCGGATCGAGCCCCACATCGGGCTCTCTGCTCAGCAGTGAGCCTGCTTCCACCTCTCTCTCTGTCTGCCTCTCTGCCTAGTTGTGATCTCTGCCTGTCAAATAAATAAATAAAATCTTAAAAAAAATTTTTTTCATTTCATTTGATTGACAACTTCATTGATTCATAAAATGACCCCTTCTCTCTCTCTTTCCTCCCTCATTCCTCTCTCTTCCCTTTCTCTTATACTATCTCTACTTTAAAAAAAAAAGATTTTTATTTATTTATTTGGCAGAGAGAGAGAGAGAGATCACAAGTAGGCAGAGAGGAAGACGGAGTGGGGGGGGCAAGCAGAGCAGGCTCCCCGCTGAGCAGAGAGCAGAATGCAGGGCTTGATCCCAGGATCCTGAGATCATGACTCGAACTGAGGGCAGAGGCTTAACCCACCGAGCCACCCAGGTGCCCCATATCTCTACTTTTTATTGGAGCACAAACGGGACACAGAAAAAGTATGACAGCTTGACTAATTTTCCCATGTTAAACACAACTGTATAACCAGATTCCAGGTTAAGAACAAAACAATTACTGGCACCCAAGAAGACTCCTTTTGTCCCCTTCTGGCCACTATACTGACCTCCGCTAATGGTAACTGCTCTCGAGACTTCTAACTCCATAAATTCATTTTGCCAGTTGTTAAGCTCTACATAACTGGAGTTATACACATGTCCTCTTGTGTCTGGCTTCTTGCTGCTTCTCAGTGTTTACAATATTCACCGTGGCATTCAGGTATGATATACAAATTCTGGTCCTTTAATTCTTGTTGCTGAGCAGTATTCCTTGGTATGCATATACCACAATTCATGCTAACTTTACTATTTCAAATCTTTTTGAGCAAGTCTTCTGATGATCCTAAACACCGATTTCTTTAGTGTATATAGTCCAGGAGTATAACTGCTGAGTCATCCGGCTTGTTCAGCCTGAGCAAATATGGCCAGTCCTCTAAAGAGCTTGTACACTGGTGTTTTTCATCTTTACACATCAGCTGTTCTGGCACGTGCATTCTTTAATTTTTAGCAAGTTTTTGTTTCTGAGAGTATAGCATGTTCCAAAGCATGTCCTAAGCACTGGGAAAGGCACAAAGAGCCACACCTTGATCTTAGAAATTTGCCCTTAAAGAGAGACAGAGAAAGAAAACAGCAAATGCAGTTCACAGCAGTCAGAGATAGAATAGAGGTACTATCAAAAGTAGTGGATGCATCAAGGGAAGCACAAACAGTTCCTGAGAGGAGGTGAAAAAGGATATGTAAGCTGGTGCTAGAGGGATGAGTAGGACCCAGCAGTAAAGATGAATAAGCAAGAAATTAAACATAAGCAAGAAATGAATAAGAATCAACGTGTGTTTAGTGACCAGCAAAAGGCTGTGAGTAGCTGTGGGAAAGGAGCTGCTAATGCTGGGGAACGGTAGGAAAAGTGTGCATGGGAGAAGGGCCTGACTGCTACATTAGGGGGCTAAGAATAATGGTCCTCATGAAGTCACAGAGATCTCTTTTTAAAGACGTAACATAATCAGATTTTTTAAATAAAAAACTGGCAACCGTACTGAGTCTGTAAGGATAGGAAAAGATGCTGGCGGCATTTATAACAAACTTGCTCTAAGACTAACAGTGAGATCTCTGCTATCAGTGACTGGCAAGGTTCAAATTCTGCTCCCAGCATTTACAGACTGTGTGATGCCAGGCAATTCAGCTTTGTTTTTAACAAGTACATCGTAGTCGTTCCAACACCTCCTACCTTCTAGAGCAGTTGTGAGGGAGATTAGCCAAGCAAAGGCCTCAGCTGCCGCCTGACAAAACATAAGTGCTCGAAAGGTATTAACTACTGGGTTAAATAATGAGATAAAAAAGAGTCAGCTTGATGACTTCTGCCTTTCCTGTGGAACATCATAGGCATCTGGAAAGGCAATGTGGAAGGGTAAGGAAATTGACCCATTTCAATTTCAATTGACCTATCCTCATTATGCAAGCATGTATTCAACAAATAGGTATCATGGGCATTTTACGCACAACATGAAAGATAATAAAGTTGATATATTTGAAAACATTCTGACTACACATTCCTGTATCCACCAAATAGGCATGAAGACTCCTGAGAAGGCAAGCCCTTCCCTGGAGACTCTACATTCTAAAAGAAACAGAACTGCTTCTGCCTCCAGGAGACATGATTACCCACCCAGTGTGACTAGTGCTCTAACCTGAAGAAGAGTAGGGGAAGCACTACATCCTTTCTGGGATGTCCAAGAGGCATGCTGCTGCTGCTGCTGCTGCTGACATGTAAACGAGAGTTTTGAAGGCAAGGTGGATGAAGTACGCATATGTGTGGGCATAGCAGGGGGTAAGGGATGACACCATAAGCAGAGAGAACAGAATTTATTAGAAGTAGGGATGGAGTGCCTCAGTGGCTCTGGGTTAAAGCCTGTCTTCAGCTTGGGTCATGATCCCAGGGTCCTGGGATCGAGACCTGCATCAGGCTCTCTGCTCAGCAGGGAGAATGCTTCCCTTCCTCTCTCTCTGCCTACGTGTGATCTCTGTCTGTCAAATAAATAAATAAAATCTTTAAAAAAAAAAAAGAATTAGGGATAAAAAGAGGTTATTTGAGGTCACTCGTTCTGGCTACATTGTGCAAATGATATGATAGTAATAATTCACTTGCTTTTATTCAATAGATCTTTTTTGAGTGATGACTTTGCGCCAGGATGTGTTTCAAGTACCAAAGATATAGCTATTTATATCAGATATCCCTGCCATCTTGAAGTTTATATTCTGCTTGTTGAAGGAGAGAACAAATATGTAAATAAATAAAATGACAATATAAATTCTGGAAAGGAAATAGAACAGGTGATATGGTCATGTGGATGGTTTAGATAGGAGGGATGGGGACAAAAAAATCATCACCAAAGAGGTGACCTTGGAGCTATGAATTTAAAAGAACAGGGGAAAGACTATCTCAAAGAAAAACAAATTATAAGCCCAAGACCTTAAGGTAGGATTGAGCTGGATGGACTGGGTACATGTGAGAGAGACAGGTAAGGGCCATGTCACATAGAATCTGAGAGGCTAACACCAGGTGCAGATTTTATTTCCCAACATATGGGTAGCCACTGGGTGGAAAAGATGTGGGAAAGTTAAGCAGAGAAGTAGGAGGGCCAAAAAGCACCTCTGTATGGCAAATAAGACTGAAGCAGGGCAACAAAGCTAACAAGAAGTCTGTCCACTAGTCCGAAGAGCCTTTCAAGGTAAAGACCACAGTCTCCCTTCTACATCAAAGCCTAGACATGAGTTAAATCTATAAAGCCTCTAATTCCCTTAGTCACAGGAGAGGGTGACCCATTTTTAAGTTGGATGGTACCAGACCTTTCTGAAAACCCCCTAAGAATGTGGTGGTTTGCCAATCCCCAAACAAAGATATATCCAATCAAAAATCCCCACTGCTACTTCCCCCTCAGCCTCTAGAGTGAGAGCTGATGGTTCTATTTTCTTTTTAAAATCAATCCAAAATAAATAAAAGAATGTAAAATACTAATCAAAAGTAAATAAAGGGAAAGAATAAAAGGAACCAGGCACCACTACTGATTTTTATTGCCTTGGCTGTCGGGCCACCAAGGGAATTTTAGAAGAAATTCCCCCCTCTAACCTCCAGGAAATGATGACTTTGTTTAAGCAAAGTAGCCTCCCTTCCCCATGGCTCTAGGTGGTCCACTACGACTAGGGGGCTGGCTTGTTTTCATCTTGTTAGAAGAGTGTCAGAATGTACGATGCCCTTCCTTCCTCCCTGACTTCTCAGTAGGAAAGAGACACTCACATTAATTCTCCATATTTCAGGCACTGGGAAATGGGCATAGTGGTATGACTTAGAGAGAAGGATTAGCTTAGAAAACGGGTAATTCATCCTGGCTGCCGCTTGCATTTACCCACAGGTGGTTGAAATGATTTATTTTAGCAGAATCTCCCAACTGTCCAGGAGAGAAAATTTCAGAGGGACTACCAGAAAGTGGGAGTCTTTTGGAAAAAAGATCTTACTTCTCTGGATTTTTTATTGTGGACTTTTGGGCATACAGAGGAAGTAAGTAATTCCTAATGAGAAATGAGGACCAACCAGAGTTTTGCTCTTAAAACATACAGGTGTCCTCCCGCCTTGCTTGTTTCCAATACTCGGTACAGAGTTGAAATCCAGCATATTGAATTGGTTGCCAACTATGGATATGCTATCTAGCAATACCAGGCTGCCTATACCTTGTCCCCAAAGTTTGCAGCTTAGTTCTGGAAACCCACCATTCACTCACTACTACTCACTGAGGCTTGCAAACAAGTTTAAGTACTAGATTGAACAAAAGACAATTTTACTTGGGGGGGGGGGTGGTGGGAAACAACACAATAAATTCCAGAGCCAAAGACATCTACAGTTGTCAAGTATCTTCATTGCTCCTCTCACCACTGATGTAGCTTAATAGTGTTCTCTTGTATTCCCAAGAAACACAGCTACGGAAACATCTATCATAGTCTCCAAACACAAGCCCCTTTGAACATGAATGTTGATGCAGTTAAGGTTATGCTTCTTCTCTGTGATGTTCCTACCCAGAAAGATGACTCTTTTTACCGATCTTCCAAAACCTCAGGTCACAGCTTCTACCCAAAGTAATTACAGATTCGTTTCTGTCTCAAACATTTTATTACCTTTTTGTTTTATGCAAGTGAAGCATTTGGAACTATGAGACATAATAGTGCTTGGTAATTGTATCTGCAATCATTAAATTAGTTAATTCGTAGAGGAATAAATTCCATACTCATTGCTCAGAAACAAAATTCCTTTATTTATTTTAAATTTCAGTTGTGATTATACTACATTATAAATTTAATTTTGTGCTAAGAGCATGCTTATCCAAATCATTTATAAAGTAACATCAAGATGGAGTTAGATGTCAGAGTAAAACTTCTATTTTTTTTCTCTGCTTCCCCATTACCTTTAATGTATGCCTTTTTTTTTTTTTAAGGAATTCTGCATTTGTACTCCAATATTCTTTCAGATTTCTTCAGTCTTGTCTTTAGAGATAATAGATCATCACACTAAATATAACTTAATTAAACAGATAAGCACCCAGAAACGTACTTCATCCAGAATCTACATTAAGTTTGTTATGAGAATAGCTCAGAAACTTATTAGCTCTGTAGGCCCTAGCAACTGCTTAATAATATCTATTATTATTGTTACCAACCATTAGATGAAACCTCTCCTCTTCATACTCTGCCCCTTCCATTTCTCTCCCCTACCTCTGCCTTCCCAGGAAAACCACCATCTAGAAAAAACCAAGTGCTTCTTGTGAAGTTTTCCCTGTTGGCTTTGGCTACCAAATGACGACAGATAACCATATAAGGCTGGTACACTCCTTAGGGTTTTTTGTTTGTTTATTTTAGGTAAGGAAGAAACACACATTCTTTATTTTTTTCTCTGAGAATATATGTTTGATATAGTCTATAAAACCTTAAAAATTACTGTGTATTTTTTAAATCTTCTCCAATTGAGGGGCACATGGATGGTTCCGTCGGTTAAGTGTCTGCCTTCAGTTCAGGTCATGATCTCAGGTCCGGGAATCGAACCCCACATCGGGGTCCTGCTCACTGGGGAGTCTGCCTCTCCCTCTCCCTCCCCCATTTCATGCTCTCCCTTGCTCTTTTCAAATAAATAAATAAAATCTTTTAAAAAAGTTTCTCCAACTGAGATTATTAATTTGATGTCCTATAATAAATACTAATGATAAATTTGATGATAATATATGTACTTTTTAAATGTATTTATTTATATGCGTTTCTTTATTTATGCATTTATATGCTTTAACTATCCTTAGAGTCGAATAAATGATTTCCAGCCTAGGGAAAGTGTTTACAGTTGAGACCTTGTAAAATGCTGACTTTGCTAATGGTTTTATTTTTTGTAAAGATTTTATTTATTTATTTGAGAGAGTCAGTGAGAGAGAGCACAAGCAGGGTGAAGGCCACCCCGGCGCCCTGCTCATGGGTTTAAATCAAGTTATTTATGCTCTTACATAGGAAGTCTCCATGTCGAGTGCTTTTAAGTATTGACTAAATCATTCTATTCTTCATTCCTGGAAAGTCTTGCCTTCATTCATGTAATCTTAAGCATTTACATCAGGAAAAAGCAAGCTCAGTTTAACTTAATTCAAGCCTTCCATTGTATAATTGAGAAAACTGAGAAGTGGGGAAGATAAATGACTTCCTTATAGACTTCATTAGTCATTCATCCTATAGATCATAAATAAGGATTTAAGGTAATTTACAGATGTAAGACAAGAGAGTTGAAAATAAACACAACAGGATGTAAACAATAGTTGAATTTGGTCACTGATACGGTTCTGGGTATCCATGTTGGCAAAAACCGAATGTAATCTTCACAAAATCCAAGATGCCTCTGATCTACCATCAAATTTTGCATAGATGAAAGGCAGAGTTCCAACAGAAGGCTAAGACCAATTCTTAAATCTACTACACTCTTACTTAGAATGCAAACGACTGATCCCCAACCAGATTTCTGTCCCACCACACCCCCCAAATTAATTTTTAATTGTATATGAGAAAGATTACTTAAAATGAAACACTCCTCCCATTTCTTACGATTTCTCTTTCATTGGAAATGATTGCTCTGTTACTCATTTGCCTTTCATGAGACTCTTGCCTGTCCGGTTAGCAAACACCAGATTCCCAGCATAGGGGTACATGTATCCCTCTGAATTAGTGTTTTCGTATTCTGGGAGTTAATACCCAGTAGTGCCATTATTGGATGATAATGTAGTTCTATTTTTAACTTCCATGGTAATAGCAGAGTTTTCCACAAAGAGTAACTGTCAAAATGCTGAACATGGAGGAGGAGAAGAATGACGAGAGGGAATAGAAAATATCACTGTAGGGGCACCTGGGTGGCTCAGTTGGTTGAGTGTCTGATTTGATTTCAGTCTAGGTCTGATCTCAGGGTCCTAGGATCAGGATCCTAGTCTGGAGTCTGCTTGAGGATTCTCTCTCCCTTTCCCTCTGCTTCCCTCCCTGCTCCCATGCACACACACATTCTCTTTCTCTCTAAAATAAGTAAGGTTAAAAAAAAAAAGAAAGAAAAGAAAATATCATTATGTTCATATCATATCACTGTTAATATCATGAGTTTGTGGACCATTTGGCTAATTTGTATTTCATCTGTAATGTTTCATGCCATCAAGGCATGTGAATATAAAAAACGCTGGTTTCGGGGAGCCTCAGTGGCTCAGTGGGTTAAGCCTCTGCCTTCGGCTCAGGTCATGATCCCAGGGTTCTGGGCTTCAGACCCAAATCGGGCTCTCTGCTCAGCAGGGAGCCTGCTTCCCCCTCTCTCTCTGCCTCTCTGCCTACTTGTGGTCTCTGTCAAATAAACAAATAAAATCTTTTTTTAAAAAAATGCTTGTTTCAAATGTCAAAATATGAATAAAAAATACTTATTTTCAAGGGCAACTTCTAAGGGAATCAATTTTTTATTCTGTTTTGTTACTTGAAACAAAACATTTTAACACTTGTTGAGCACTTACTCTATGCCAGGTCCTATTCTGAGTGCCATGCATCTATATGGACTCAGCCGGTGGCCACTTACAAGGCATTATCCAATGCCCACATTTGATCTGCCGTAAAACTGCCTGATTTAATGAAGTTTTGCCATTTTGCAACTTTCTCTCTGATGCTTCAAACTATTCTCCACATTTTTCCTTTTCTAACTACTTCCTGAAACATTTCTGACATGACATTGCCTATTTTTTAATATTGCTTTTTATTTTAATTCTGGTATAGTTAACAGAACAGTATTATATTAGTGTCAGGTGTACAATATAGTGATTCTACACTTCTATACATTTCTCAGTGCATATGATGATATGGGTACTCTTTAATACCCATCATCTATTTCACCGATCCCCGATATCACCTCCCCTCTGGTAACCATCATTTTGTTCTCTAGAGTTAAGTGTTTATTTCTTGGTTTGGCTCTCTCTTTTGTTTCCTTTGTTCATTTGCTTTGTCTCTTAAATTCCACTTGAGTGAAATTATATGGCATTTTTCCTCCTCTGACTTATTTCGCTTAGCATTATACTCTCTAGCTCCATCCATGTTGTTGAAATGGCAAGACTTTATTCTTGTTAATTTCCAGGTTCTGAACTCCCCTGGAATATCTGTGTTTCTCATTAATTTTCACAGATGTATTTCCCTTTCTCTAAGTGGAATCTTGGCATTCTGTATTCGGTCTAGATTTCTAACCTACAGTACTTATATGTATGTTTCTGTGGTCTTGGAGGACATTCTCCTTCGCCTCATTTCATCACTCTTAGGTAATGAACTTGGTCAAATGAGGGAGAGTGAAGTTGAGCTCAGTCAGCAGCATATGTATGTTCCTTGCTCACTGGCTTGGCTTCCTACCATTGATCACATCCTGAGTCATTTGTAGATGAACCAGCCTTTCCCTTGAAAGGTTACATCAGTGGTAATCCCTTGAAGCACTCATGCTAATGGGCTCTGGTTTTGAATTCTGGCATACCAGAAATAACATATTTATTGAACACACTCAGCTCAGCCATTTCATTCAGGTGTCATAGGGTACAATATTCTGCCAACCAGAGTTGAAAAGCAGACATTACATTCCTTTCACAGCTTCAGCCTGGAAGAGACAAATTTTTCCATCCCCTCATAAACCCATGAAATGTCCCACTCTGTGGGTCTACTATAACCTCTCCTAGGACAAATCGGCTAAATGGAATTTCCTAAATGGTTCCACAAGTTGTTTAAGGATTGCATGCAAAAAGGGTTCAGTGGGCAAATAAGATGGGAAAAAATTTCCTACTATGTCTCCGTCTTGGAGAATGTATACGTACATATTAAAGTTTCCAAGAAGATAGGAAATAGAGAAAACTCTTTACTTTCTTTAAGCCAAGGTTTTCTGAACTTCTTTGACAATAACTCATTTAAATTCAATACCTATCACTAAGATCACAAATAAATGAGTCTTTAGGCTTTCCTGTCTGCCTGATCACCAATGAGGATTTTGCATTTTCCCACTGTGTTTCTTCCATTTCTCTACTCTCTGCAGTTGCCCAATGTACTCTTTGGGGCTTCTTTAATGTAGGAACAAGAAGAAAGATACAAGAATAGAAAGGTAAGAAGCTCAAAGGGTAGAGCTTTCTATAAGACCACATTTTGCAAAGATGACTGCATGCTCTTCTTATACTGTGATTTCCAATGACAGATGGGTTTTATGTTCCCTTCCCCTGAATCTGAGCAGGCTCTATTACCGTGATGACTGATAGACATTGATGAAGGATTGGGAATAGGTTCTCTGAAGCTAGATCATCAAATCAATACAGCTTTCACCTGGCACCCTCTCAGCATGCCTATCGGCCTCCATGCTGTGAAGAAGTCCAGGCCACGTAGAAAGGCTACATGTGGGTTTTCTGGCCAACAGCATTCGCTAAGAGCATTAGCAACTGCCAGGCATGTAATGGAAAAGCCATCAGATGATTCCAAGTCCCATCTTTTAAGCTTCCCTATTTCACAGCAAGTGGAACTAAGTAGAGCTCCCAGGAAGCCCTGCCCCAATGATAGAATCTTGAGCAAAATAAGTGTTGTACTGTTTTAAGCAACTACATTTTAGGGTCATTTGTTATGCAGCCATAGTCACTGGAACAAGCTGGGGAAAGCCTTGGAGCAGAGGAAATGGGCTAACGCAATTTAGCTTGGTTTTAGAGATACATCACGATGGTGACAATGATCAAACACAAATGACTGCTAACAAGAGAGCAGTGCTTTTCTAGAATTTGGTGCCTACACACAGGACTTGCAATGCTGGGTTTCTTTTCTATTATCAAGAACAATCATTCAAACACTTAGCATATCTCCTCTTGGAATATTTTACTTATTGCTTTCCCTAATTCTAGGAGGACCATGGACTGAACCTCCATGTTCTTACATGGCTCTCCCTGTTCTTTCTTGCTTGCTTGCTTTATTCACCACTGGATTTTCAATAGTTGGAGTATGTATATGTTAAATGAATGGGTAATAATGCAAGGTAATTTGACATTCTCTGTCCTTGAAGCCAGAAAAAAAACTGGCTTCTGGGGCTGGCCTGATAACATGAGGTACGTAAGCAAGGCCTCTATGCTCCATGTCTCATACATAGGGCAGGCACTACACAGATGACCTTCACAGCCTTCCCCTCAACTTGCACCACTTTTAACGGTTCAAGTTCTTGAAAATCTTACGTGGCCTGAGATTCAACTTTAACAAATCCTTATACTATATTAACCTGGTTTTTCACCACAGAAATTACATTCAATCATTGTAAGATCTAGGTTATAGTTTCATCTGATAAAGCCATTTGTTTTTGGAACATTTGGTCTTGCAGACACACCTTTGTTCCCAGTCTAGTCTATCTGTTCCAGACATGTCCAAACAGACAAACTGGGGTAAACAGGACTATACTCCATTCATGGTACTTTGTAACTCCTCTTGTCTCCCAAGAAAAGGCTTAGAAGTACAATAATGTAATTTATTGTCCAAACCAGGACACTTTTGAGGGTAAAATGGGGTTCTGTTAATAATTACATCTAGGAAAATAGGCCCAAAACAGGATTGCCCCAGACAAAAGTGGATGTTCGTCATTCTTTATTTTCTAAAGCCCAGATATTTTAAGGAAACAAAGCAATATATAGCTGTTAATTAAATTTTCAGAATTGATAAAGATCCACCAGTATTTTGGCTTCTAACATGCATTTTATGAGCAACATTTTTAGTGTCTTCATTTTACCTCTTTTCTCTATTTTTCACAATGCTTTTTTAAAAAGGATTTTTTTTAAATTTATTTGAGAGAGAGAGAGCACCCAGACAGGTGGCAGGTAGGGGAGAGGAGCAGAGGGAGAAAGAAAAGCAGACTTCCTACTTAGTAGGGAGCCTGACACAGGGCTGATCCCAGGACCCGGAGATCATGACCTGGGTGGAAGGCTTTTAGAATGAGCCACTCAGGCATCCCTCACAATGCCCTTTTGATATAAGTTATAATGATCAGAGACTGGGTAGGAAACAGAATTTCTCTGGAAGGTGCTTAACTGAAGAGAAATTAATATGTGACTGTGCACAAAGATCTGGGGAAGGTGTTTTTTTTTCTTTTCACTTTATGCGTGTGTGTGTATATATATACATAATTTATATAATAATGTGTGTCTATAATATACATTATGTACTATATATATTTATATATATTACATACTATATATATACACACACATCTTATTATATAAACATATGTATGTGTAGATATAGTCCTTTAATTAATATGTTTTAACTAATACACCTTACTTTTTAGAGCAATTTTAGGTTTAGAGAAAAATTGAGCTGAAAATATAAAGAATTCTCATCTACCTCCTCTGCCCGACATAGTTTCCCCAGTAACATCTTGCATTAGTGTGGTCCATGTACTGATGAATCAGTACTGATACATCATTATTAGTTAAAATTCAAAGTTAACATTAAGGCTCACCCTTTGTGTTTTACATTCTGTGGGTGTGACGAGTACATAATGACATGTATCTACCACTGCAGTATCATAAAGAATAGTTCACTGCTTTAAAAATCACCTGTGCTCCACCTACAATCCCTTCCTCTCTCCCTCTTACCTTTGGCAACCACTGATCTATCCTTACTGGTATAGCTTTGTCTTTTCTAGAATGTCATGTCATTGGAATCACAGTATATGCAGCCTTATCAGACAGGCTTCTTTCATTTAGCTAATATGTATTCGAGTTTCCTTCATGTCTTTCCATGACTTGATAGCTCATTTAAAAAAATGACTGAATAATATTCCATTTTCTGAATGTATCACAGTTCATCCATTCACCCGTAAAGGACAATTTGGATGTTTTCAATTTGAGACAATTATGAATAAACCTGCTCCATGTGCAGGTTTTTGTGTGTACAGGAGTTTTCACCTGATTTGAGTAAATATATAGGAGCACAATAGCTGAATCATACAGTGATTTTATACTCAACTTTGTAGGAAACTGCTTCTCTTCTAAAATGGCTATACCATATTTGTATTCCCACTAACAATGAATGAGGGTTCCTGTTGCTCTGTAAGATGTGGGTGTTTTAAAAAATATTTTATTTATTTATCTGAGAGAGAGAAAGCATGAGAAGAGAAAGGGTCAGAGGGAGAAGCAGACTCTTCTGTGATTTGGGAGCCAAATGCGGGACTCCATCCTGGGACTCCAGGATCATGACCTGAGCTGAAGGCAGATGCTTAACCGACTGAGCCAACCAGGTGCCCAGATGTGGGTGGTCTTAATGGAAGCAACGAAAGGTGTTGAGGAACTCTGAGACTAGCAATAGCCACAAGCTGTTACCACCCCTAGACCTGAAGTTACAGAAAGTTGGGTTGGCAGAGCCTACGCAGAACTGAAACCATGAGGGAGCCATAATCATGGAGTCCTGGAGCAATGGCCGAGGAAGCTGGTGACAAGGCCGGGCGGAGGCAGGGGAACAAGTATCCTGATCCCGTTCTCCTCCCTATTAGCTGTTCTCCTGCCAGAGCCTCTTTTTATCTATTTATTATGGTCAAGATGGTACAGAAGCAAATAATGTTATAAGCAGTGTTTTTAAGAAGTCTTTAAATGGTGCATCACTATTTTTCTATAGAGCATGTTATTGAGTCATTTCTAAAATGTTTTGGAACATAGACTCTTAGGCATCTGAGTGGCTCAGTCGGGGAGTCAGCTTCTCCCTCTCCTTCTGTCTCCTGGCTTGTGCTCTCTCTCTCTGTCAAATAAATAAATAAAATCTTAAAAAAATATATAAAATCTGGAGTTGAAGTCATCAGTGGCTTAGAGAGGCAGTATATCTCTCTGGGACTTCCTTTCCTGCCCGCTCACCCTGGAGGACATTTTCCTACCGATCCCAGGCAGGTGGGTGTCCACACTACTTCAGATCTTTAGGGATGAGGGAGTCTTGCCCTTGTCTCAGTTATAGTGCTTAATAATTCTGCCTTTGCATGATCATTTCCAGGTGAGAGTCTGTTAAAACCCAATGTCTGTTCTCTGAATCTAAACAACAGTGTTACAGCCAACAGCACTGCTGGCTGTGTCAATAGCTTCTCTTATCTTGAAACTGCCTTTTGTTCAACAAACTTTCTTATGAATGTGAGGAAAACATCATTTTTTGCCTTTGTCTTTACAGAAGTCCTCCAGAGCATAGGCATGGGGAAGGAGAGTAGGGAGGTGGGGGTACTTCTTTCCCTAGTTTAGAGTTTCTCAATGTTAGTACTATTAACATTTGGGGTTGGATAATCCTTTGTTGTCAAGAGTTGTCCTAATCATTGCAGGATGTTTAACAGCATTCCTGGCCTCTACCCACTAGATACCCGCAGCATCCTCCTATGTATGACAATCAAAAATCTCTCTGGACATTGCCAAGTATCCCCCCCCCCCCATCCCACCCCACCGGGTAAAATTTCCCCCAGTTGAAAACTGCTGTCTTAGCCTAAGAGAGGCACTAACTTCTGCATGCCTTGTAGCCATGGTAACTAAAGGGCACCCTCCATTACCTGACACAGACATGGTTCTGTTCTTTGTAACCAAAAGCCTTAATAAACTGGATCCCAACTTGTTATTACAAAAACATCACTTTCTGAAAAATTCTCCTGTGGGGAAGAGATGTGTTTTCTGACCCAAACCATCTTCCTTATTTTACTCCCCTTCTACTCGGACTCACATAAACCCTGGTTTGATCCCAGCCCTCCTTAGCAGATCTCAGCATCCCTTTGTGGCCACAACCATCAATGATAGGTAACAACTGTTGCGGAATTGACAATGGCAGTTGGGGAAAAAAAAAAAAAAAGCAGAAGTACTGATTTGTGCCTCCATCCCATCATAAGCCATCAAAGACCGATCCCTCATAATTTACTATATTTACCCAATGGTCCTTGTCTATGCAGTGCTCTCATTTATATTTAGAACACAGCAGCTTTTCTCTTTTCAGCCCTTATCTTCCTTCAAGTGTCCGAGAGGGGACTAATCCTCAAACTACCCAACCTCCTTTTACATCGGAGGCAGCTGTATTTATTTATTTATATAATATTCTGCCTCATTCCAAAAAAGGTTTGGAGGGGAATGAAGACATTGAATGGCATGGGTCACTGAGAGAGCAACTGGGAACGACATTCCCCAAATCAACACTGTTTTCTGAAACAATGTCAAGCCCTTCCAAGGATGGGAAAATAACGAAGTCACATACCGTGAAAGTCAAGGATTCTCTCTAAGGGAATAAGTGTCCTCGAGCTACTGTCCTCCCAGTACATTTGTGAGCTTAACAGTTTGGAATGTCAACAAGAAGGGTGACTGGGGGCAGGGGCCTGCAAGAGGCTTCATGGCTCCCTCATTGATCAATGAGAGGAGAGGAGTCCGAGCTGGAAGCTGTTTGGAAAGAGTAAGCCGACTAACCGCTTTGAATCAACACACAAGAGAGATTTATCTTCCCCAGACACGGACAAATTACAACCCAGAATCCTGAGCAAGCAGATCTCCTAAATATAATACTCTCCAGAAGAGGAAGCTGGAAACCTGCTCAATGAATGGTGAGACCCTGCGTTGTTTGTCTTTCGATCTCCCTCACTAGCCACCTTCCAAACGTTCAGATGTTCAGTTCAGCCAGGGAGACGTAACCGGTCACTTTATTTACAATAGTCTTCAAGACTAAATCTGGGCTTGAATTTGTCTATGCTGACTCACAGTTTAAAAAAAAAAAGAAGAAGAAGAAGAAGAAAAGAAAAGATATGGATAGAAAGGAGTGAAGGAACAGTATGTAATCGGTCTAGCTGGGGTTAGTCTGCCATGGTCTTTCTAAAGAGAAAGGAGAATTTTGGAAACCAGCTGCTTTTTGGTGGAAGTTCAATCCTCAGGGATTTTTGACTCATCAGACCATCTTAGACATCAGAAACCCTTGCCACAGGTTCCCCAGGATACCCTCAGTTATTAACACGCTTCAGAAAGATCTAAAAGTAGAGACTTAGGAAATCATAGGCACCCACTCTGCAGACTCTGCAGTCACTTCAGCTGGGACAGAGAGGCCTACGAGCAGCCTATGTTTCAACGACCCAAGTACCTCGGCCAGAAACAAGACTGGAGGCATTGACATAACCCTGACAGACCAAAGCCAGGGAGAATGAGCATGTTGGTTTGGCTAGTCTAGAGCAGCACCGTGCGAGAGAAATACAATGCAAGCCACGTATGAAATTTCACATTGTCTAGTAACCACATTTTTTAGAAAGTAAAATGAAATGAGGACAGTGAATTTTAATATTTTACTTAACCCAATACATCTAAAATATTATCACATGTCAACATGTAATCAAAATAGAAATACTTAATAGTTTACATTCTTTTACTCATACCCAGACTTGGGAATATGGTGTATATCTTATGCCATAATTGCTTACCACACATGGGTTTACTGACATATTGGTCTAAAGGAACCACATACAAATTCTGATCTCTCAGTACCCTAGGTTATCAGGCTATGCCATGGTAAATCAATGGAGTAACTCCAGCAACATCACCTGGAAACCACGTGTGGTTACACACAGCAACAGGAGGAGAACTGGATCCCACCTCTGCGGGCAGCTAGTTGTGTGACTTTGGACAAGTCACTGCATTCCTCTTTCCTTGTGTGTCAACTGAGGCAGCGATGCTAGCTGATCTCCCAAGTACACATGAAGTCTCAGACTTCCAAGGTCTTTAGGATTGTGAAAGACACTGGTGATGGTTCTAAAAATATGTTCACTATTTTTTTGGTCCTTGTCCCCACAAGAGGTAGAGCCTAATTCCCACCCCTTCAATATGAGCTAGACTTAGTGACCTGCTTCTAGTGAACAGAATATGCCAGAAGTTATAAGATGTCACTTCTGATATCAGGTTATAAAAAGATTGAGGCTTTTGTGTTGGAGTCTCTCTCTCTCTCTCTCTCTCTCATTACTTGCTCTAGAGCAAGAGAGGTGCCATGCCATGAAGATATTCAGACAGCCTGTGGGGTGACTCAAGTTGCAAGGAACAGAGGACTGCTAGCATCCATGTGAGTGAGCTTGGAAACACATGATGTTCCAGCCAAGCCCTGAGATGACTGCAACCGAAAGGACAGACTGACTGACCTCACGACAGAGCAAAACCCATAACCACCCAGTTAAGTTATTCCTGGATTTCCAACCTACAAAAATTGAGACAAAGAAAAATATGTATTATTTTAAGCTGCTCAGTTTGGAGAGATCTGTTGCACAGACACAGCTAGGTAACACAAAACTCCTAGAATACGAAAGACATGCTGAATGAGCTAAAAACCAGACTGAGTGCCAGGAGGAGAGCAAAAAAGTCATCCTTTCCATCATGCATGAGCAATTCCAGGAAGCAGCAGTGGAACGCAGAACCACCTATTGTAATAAGTAACAATAACTGAGCAGTGGAACGCAGAACCACCTATTGTAATAAGTAACAATAGCTGAGCACTTCTGTGTATCAGGCACCATTCCAAGCACTTTTTATGTCTTATTTAATCCTTGCAATAACTTATGAGATGTGCAGTACTAATACTTCCATTTCACAGATAAGAAACAAGCATAGAACGGTTAAGCAATTTGCCCAGGATTATCCAGTTTGTAAAAGGCAAAACTATGGTTTGATCGTGGATTGTTTCTACCTCTCTGCTATTGTTTCTACCTCTCATGCATGCCTCATACATGAAATTAGGTGCATTTCTCCCCCAGGTGCAGCTGACAAAGAGATGCACAGATACACAGTGAAAAGCCCTGAAATAATGACTTCCCCTGGGCAACAGGGTGTGGGTCCCAGGGCTCAACACCTACAGTCTGGTTATTTATATGTAGGGATCCTGGTGGCAGCCACAGTGATAGCAACTTCTAGGGCATTCTGAGATGGCAAGACTGACTCCTAAGGCATTGGCCCAATTTTTCTTTAAAAAGAAGACCTTCTAATATTAGAAATGTCAGTGTAGCAATTAGTTATGGAGGATTGATACTGCCTGAATTTGGAGGACTTATTATTTGGGGGATCGGGTTTTCAGGTAGCAATAATGGGGACCTGAGATGCTGTAAGGGCACAATAAGCAAGGGATAGTGAACAGAGCTGTTCTTTTAACTGGAAATGGAAAAGGGATGTTTTAAGCGAAGCAGATGACCCTGAGGTTCAAGGTTAGTGAGGATTTCCTGCCAGGGAAGCCTGTGAAATTTGAGCCTGTGGAGTTTCCTTCCCCAAAATTTCCCCTGTAAGGTTTTCAGACGATAACACTGAAAGAAGGGAGGGGCAAGCTCCACCAGAGTTAGAAACATGACTGGGCAGAGCTGATTTGGAGCCCTTTAACTCTGTCATATGCGAGCTTCATAAACTCAGTTAGATGACTGCCAGGCCTACCCTCTAAATTTCTCGACTGTAAAATGAGGATTTATAGCAATATCTATATGTTATGAATGCTATTAATGATGGATACCTCAAGTTGACCTAAGTCAATTTGATCTTTCACAATTACTACTTCCTTTTTTAGTAGTATAGTTAGTTTTAATAATTAGAGATAAGGGAGCCCATCACCCCTTAATAACCGCACCGGTTACTATGGAACAAGAAAAGCAATTCTAAGGGAGAAATTTGTCCCAAGTACAGCTATTTATTTGCAAGTGGGTACCAAGTGCTAGAAATTCTTCACTTCTTTCTTTGTTCTGCTAAATATTTCTATAGATCCTTACCCAGAAAATTCACTTAAAATGGATGAAAAAATATTCCAGTAGCAGAACTCAGCCCAAGTCAGGCAAGCAAGACCGCTAGAGTCAGGACCATTCTGTATTCCTAAGCTGCAGGTGCTGTTCGAAAGTTTGCAGACTCTTGGACTCACCTACTCAGTTCATGCAAAGAGGAGAGCCCTGTATAGTAAACCCAAGCAAACCACAAACGGCTGGAACACAATGGAACCCCAATTCCACTAGTGAAAAACTGCTTCTGATAACCAATACACTAATTTACCAGGGTACTGGTGTTTGCCAAAAATAAAGGGAGTTTTAGGGCTTACAGAGTTTTTGAAGGACAGAGGTGTGATAGTAAAATGTATCTCAAAATGATTGTGTTTGCAGATTTTCACTGAATAAATATTGCAATCATATTGATTTTAAGTCATTAACATGACATCCCTGAATGCAGAGCTAGAAAGAGATGGATATAACCAGCTGTCATGAGTTGGTCCAAGCCAGCTCCTGGACACCACTGAGGGTGGTCTATGCCTTCAGTTTTCCAAATGCTGACTATCCTAAGCAACATTTGATGTTAACAAATGGCTCTGTATTTGATATCTAATGTTGCATAAAGAATTACAACAAAACTTAGCTGCTCAAGACAACACACATTTATTACCTGTTTCTGTGGCTCAGGAATCTTGGTATGATTTAGCTGGTATTCCTTTGTTTCACCGTCTCTTAGAAGGCTATGATCAATGTACTAGGACCATTCACAGTCTCACTGGAAGGCTAGACTGGGGAGGAATCCACATCTAAGCTCAGTCTAGAAGGTGCGGGCCTCAGTCTTTGCTGGCAGCTAGAGGCTGCCCCCAGTTTCTTGCCTGTGGATTTCTCCTGCTGACTAAAGTCATACTATTTTGTAACACAGATGTCACATTGTCCATGAGGAAAGTATTTCAAATTAGATTATAAGCAATATGAATGAAGGCAATGCAAGTTAATTAATAAGCTCAGTAAATGTTCAACAACTCTCATCTCTTTCTTGTCTCTATGGAATGCATATACTGGAAAGGCACAGTTATAGACTGGAACCCGTAAGAGCTCCAATTTGGCCAATTAAATGCTGAAAACATCTGAAGTTCTTTAAAACACTTGCCCTCTTCTTTTCACCACAAACTCACTCTTCCCTATTGCCTTACGTACAGCAGATCTATACTATTACATTGCCAGTCCGGTCCCTGCAAGATTTGCAGCAAGGACCCCTTGACACTGACAACTGTAATCTGCAGATAAACCTCATTTAAACACAATTTTTAATCTCCTCCCTTCCAAAAAGCCTATGTATCACTCAACAAATACTTCTCCAGTGTTTCTCTTGTTCAAATGAGAACTAGGCAAGTCATAAGACACACAGTGGAATAAAATAAAGCCCCTGAACCTGGCCAAATGAGCTATGTCTCATTTGATTTTTCATTTCAAACTCTGGTGTTCTAAAGATAGTCAGTCTAGTGGGAGAAGCAATACCAAAGGGTGGGAAAATTCAGGAAACAAAGCTTCACTCATTCTGTGAAGAAAGGAGTCCTCCTCTGGAAGCTACATAGAGTGACTCAGGAAGACCCTCAATTCATAGTCAGGCATCATCAATTAGAACAGTGGTTCCCAACTCGTGGTCCCAAACCATGAGCTTAACCACACTTGGAAACTGCTAGAAATGCAAGCTCTTGCGATCTACCCCAGACCTTCTGAATCAGTAATTCTAGGGGTGAGGCCCAGCAACATGTGTATTATCAAGCTTGCCAAGTGATTCTGATGGTTCCTTTAGTTTGAGAATCACTGCAACAGAGCATGTCAGAGCTGAAAGGCATTTGAGGGATCCTATGCTTAAGCTCCCACTACAGAGATGAGGACACTGAGGTCGCAAAAAGTGACATGGCTGGTTGATTTCACCTAGCTAATGAGCAGCTGCCTCCCTCAACCACGGGCATTCTGAGTACTATGATTTCAAGCAGGCTGGGGCTGGGCTCCCTGTCAGCCCTGGGCTCCCGCCTAAACCCATTCCTTGGCTCCAAATGTACCAAGCACCTCTGTCCAGTCATGCACGGCACGTCCTGCCAGGTCTGCAGGTGTGGTCCATGTACTCAGAGGTGTGCCACTGGAAGAGTTAAACAATTACCAACGCTTGCTGGCCTTCCTGCTCTTTAATGCCACATACTTGCCCCACTACCTGCAAAGGTAAGCTCAGACAGAGGCTGCGATCGCACACCTCCCTGGATACCTGCCAGTGTTGAGGGATCTGGGATTGAGCTACTGGGATGCCACCTTGTTTATACAATTAATGTTGGACAAGGAAAGTGAACCTTCCTAACATACCTAGAACACAGGATCATGGTGATGGGCACAGAATATTTGAGGTATAACATTCTGAATCAGGTTATGGGATGACCAGACCTTGCAAGGCACATTATGTGAGTTGGGGAACAGGTTGTAAATAAAGTAACAAGGAGTGGCATTTAACAGTGCAAAAGGTCCCTTATTAAGTGATAAGAAGGACTGAGATTTTTAGTTGCATCCTTCCATATACATGGTGGCTGGGAAGAAAGTGATGAGAAGGCCCTCTAGAATTCTTCCAAGGTCACTGTTTCTACAAATGGGATTAGAAAACAATAATATAACTATAAAGCACATGTCCTTATCTGGGCTACTGGATATTTCTTAAGTTATTTTTCAATCTTCAAGTCAATTTCCCAACATATTTAGAAAGGGATGATCATTAGGGATAGAGGGAAGCAAAGGACGGAGAGTAGAAAGGAATGGGTCATTCTGGGTGCAGAGCTACATGTGATTCACAGGCAACTGAAGAATTTAGGCAACATCACATAGGAATGACCTCTGAATTCACAAGTACCAATTACAATGTGAAAGTGTGTTTTGAACAGTACTTCTCAAGTACTACTCCCTTCTCAAGGGAGTAAGAGGGAGTTCATGTTTCTGAACCTCAGAAGCATTTTTAAAAATGCCATATATTCCTCCTCTGGATATAGAATAAACTTCCTGGAGGTGAGACTGGGAGGGTCCATTTTCCAGGTTATTCTCATTTACAGTACCACCTAGATTCAGCCCTCCCCCCGTGCAATGCCTCTCCAGCTCCAACAAGGATACATGAAATGTGAATACATAGTTCATAGAAATTCTAAAAATCTACACTATATGCTGTTCCTGAAAGAGAGGAGCCAAATCTTAATCATCTCTGAATTTTTATACCTTAGATCAGAGGTCTAAAACGAGTGGCCCCCTGTTCTGTCTAGCCTATAGACTTGCTTTATTTGATGTTGTCTAAACAGTGCTTAACTTATTTTTAAAATTAAGGTTTTTTTAAAAAATAAATAAAACATTTTATTAGCTACTGCAGCAGATCATATTTTTCAAATATGTTTGCAACACTATCTCCTGGCCCATGTGTTCTTCTAGAATGTGACCTTGTCACTACTCCATCAAGAGGTAAAGCCTTGAACCTGGTGAGCTTGTGACTACTTTGACTGATACAGTATGGCTGAAGTGAGACTGCATGACTTCTAAGACTGGTTATAAAAGGGCACGGAGCTTTCTTTTTGTCTGTGGGGACACTGGCACTCTAAACCCTAAGCTGACATGGAGTAAGTCCCACTATCCTGAGGCTGTCATGATGGGAGGAAGTCGGGCCACATGGGGAAGCCACAGGTAGTTGTTCCAACTGGCAATCCTAGCCATCAGGTCTTCCCAACCCAGGAACTAGACATGTAAGTAAATGGGCCTTTGGAGATTCCAGTGCCTGGTCTTCCAGTCCTCCCAGCTGAGGCATCAGAGATGGTGGAGCCAACATGAGACTTCATCACTTTGCCTGTAAATACTAGAAGAGTCCATGAGAACAACAAAGTGCTTTTTTTGTTAAGTAGGTAAGTCTTAAGTTAATTCCTTATGCAGAAATAGCAACGAGAACAGATGCCAACATTTATTCGCAGAGCTTTCCCACAACATTTCAGCGTTTCTTGAAGAACTGGGAGAATACGATAGATAGGACCCCCTGCCTCCCCAAAGCAAGAAGCCAGGTAGCAGGCCCAGGAGCCAGTAGATGGGACACACAGTCAAGGGACATGTACTCTCCAGTTTTGCACAGCTGTCATCCCTGACACCACGAACCAAGGTTTGATGACATGGATTTTTAAACCCAGCCTCTTGTTTTTCTTTCACAGAACTGTATGCTTCAAAGTGGGTAAACAGAAGACAGAGAGGGCCTCAATCTTTTATATCAGCACCTTCTTGCCTGGTTCCTGTGTGTGCTTTGAGTGCACAACCCCTGCCCTAGAATATAATAGGCACACAATAAATATTTGTTGAATTTCGAAATTAACCCATCCTTCTTCTTGTGATTTTCTATTTATTTCTGGATTCTGCTGATAAACAGTCTGTCTCATAGGTTTTAATGGCATTTCAGGAACCCTGTCTCTTCCCTTCCTCCCCTCCTTCCTTTCTTCCTTCCACACTTTTGCAGCTGCCTCCCTGTTCGTATCTCACACCACTGCACCCTGGCTGGCCATTCATCTCCCGTTCACAATAGAGAATAATAAAAATAATAGTTTTCAAATTGGAAAAGGCTTGTTCCTTAGCAGAAGTGCCATTTTTGTTCATGGAGCACATGCCTCAGAAGAATAGAGAGAGTTCCTTAAAATATAGAAAACAAGGTCCCAGCTTGTACTCAGCAACCAGACTGAGAGCACCGGGGCAGCAACCTGGACATCAACAAGTGTTGCACGTGACTCTTGTGCACAGTACAGTTTTAGAAATACATCCAGCTATTTCTAAGATGCTGAAAGAGAAGGTAACTTCAGCCATCAAACCCTAGGGTGGCAGAGGCAGATCTGGTACGACCAGGATGATGGGCCCAGAGGGCTGCTTGAAGGTCAGAGAGCATGCGGGGTTTGCACCAATGTCCACGGTGAAAAGGAGGTGGCAGGACAATGGGAAGTTAGGTCAGGACCTCCAATAGCACACAAAGAGATCAGCTGAGCAAAGCAGGCTTAGGCAAGACTCCACATCACTGGGTTTATGAACCTGGACAGGGAGAACATTTTTGTTTGTACTAATCTCTAAATGAAACGTAGCCCTTCCTTTAATTCTGTGTATAGGCAACAAACCAATGTAGCATTAGCAGGACCCATGACTTTATACTAAAAGAAGTCAGAGAGATCTTACAGTGCCATTTTTACTCATCACTGCTTCGAAACTATGATTGTTCTTAGGTCCCTTTCTCAATCCTGCAATTTAACAGACTATTACAGAAACACATCTATTAAAGGATTACAAATTAAAGGAAAAAATGGATATAAAATTGGTTTCCTTTGTAATCCCAGATATTATATTCTATGGATTTAAAACATTCCTCAGGAAAAAGTCCATGGGCTTTGCCAGACTGTCAAACATCCATGTACCTGAAGGCCTGGACTAAAGAAACTATGGAGAAGCCAGCATGGTCCTTACAAGTCTATCAGAAAGATCCAGGCTGTGCCTCTTCCAGAGCCAAGAGGGACCTAAGGACAGTGACAGGGAGAGAAACACCCTCCAGGTGCACTGAGCATCTAAGCCATTCCTCCTTGGTATACCTTTGGTATAGACCACAGCCTGTATCCTGTGGCCACTGATCTGTGGGACAGAAATCATGGTGCCAGGCCTAAACTGGGACATGCAAACCTGAGGATCTACCTTCTCCTGGAGGCCAGCCTGACTGTCCAGTCTCTCACTTGCATATCTTCAGGTCTGCAACCCGCCTCTGCTCATTTAGCCAGCCATCCTTCTTAGGCAGTGCTGGAAGCACCACCTTTCCACCTGCTGGAATGAGACAGTCATACTTGCTCACCAGCAAAAGACAAATTCCTTCATAGAGGTCCTGAGAAGGGCATGCACACCTTTATTAAAAAGAGCGATCCTCCATTCCAAGCTGATGGGTTAGTACCATGCAAAGCCCTTCACTCATCTTTACAAAAAAACTAGGGAACTGGGGGTTCTTCCAATGTCCAGGTTAATACCTCTGCTTTCCAGATGAAGAAAAAGAGGCTTGGCAAGGTCAGCCACTGTATAATAATAATATCTGTTACTATTACCTATTAATACTGTTATTAATACTTAATTATGGGCTATGAGTATTAATATGGATTCTAATCTTAACTTCCAAACTGTATCATATAGTATTAGTCAATCATAATTAATGACAGATAATATTCAGAACAGCTAAGAGTAATAATAATAATAATGATATTGCCATCTTGCCATGTACTAGACCACGGATTGCACATTGTACTCTCATTTCCTCGTATAATCTTTACACAACCTTCTATTATTATGGTTGTTTTGTAGGTGGAGAAATCAGGAATTGAAGGAGGTGTCCAAAGTCCCACAGAGAAACTAGCGATTTCCTTAGATTTGAATGCAGGCTGACATTTCTGACAGAAAGTTCAAGTTCTCTTCCTTGTGTGAGGGGCTTCTGGTCCTCACTGTACCGCTTACATCAGACATACAGATTCTCCGCTAATTGGTTTACAGAAACTTCGTGGTCTCAACATCTCAGAAGCCACTGGAGAAGTTTCTTGCAGACCTCCCTTTACTGTCCCTCAGGTCTTCTGCAACTTGAGTCAGCGCTAAGCAAAAGCCACAAAGAGAGTCCCAGGAGGTGTGGTGTGACCAGAAATAAACACAGGCAGGGAACATTTGAACCAAAACGCAATGAAACTTGACAACCAGGACATGCCAGGACATGCCAGCACATGGCTCATAAAGGTTGCAACTCTTATTGTGAACATTCACAGTCACTTGGTTAAAACAATACTGCTAATAATACCACCTGCTGGCACTAATGGGGGTTCTCTGGTATTAGGGTACAGCACTGTGCAAGCACTGCAGGGAAAGGGCTATGAACCACAGCAGATGGACATTTTGATGCCCTTCAAGGGAGGAGATGCAGGGTAGAGTTAAGGGGTGGAATTTCCCTGGCTCATTCCATGACGCCAAGACCAAGGTTAGAAATGAACTGAACCACCTTGTAAAAAGCATTATATATAAAGTCATCTGTTTACTTCAGCCGCTGCTGTCACAAGCCCCATGTTCCTATCAAGGGTTGAAAGCAAACACTGTAAGCGGCTAAAAGAACAACATCGTTTCTGATTCTCTCCTAAGACCTGATTCACTCACAAAATGGGCTTATGAACTTAAAATTATGGGAGAGGAGGAGGGAAGGGAAAGACAAGAACCCTTTTATTTAGCATCTTATTCACAATGAAAATTGGCACAGAAGCCAACCACATACATTAACATAGCTTGGGCAAGTTTAAAGCTTATGAATACATTTCTGTGGAAAAATGTGAATATGGAAAATCCCCTCTTATTTTGCCCTTTCCAAAAAAGCCATGAGTTCTGGGCTCAGTGTGTATCCGTAACCTCACTTAGACACTGGGAAACGCCAAGTGGGACTAAACTGGGGGAGTCTCGGGTCTGGAGGGTGCTGAGGATCTGCTACCTTGGAACCAGAGGAGAGGAAGAGAGGAGGCTTACAATTCACTCACCAGTAAGGTTTCATCATAAACTGCAGAGGGGGAGCACAAGTAGAACAGGCTGAGGTTCTCCACGTCCCTCTGGTGATGCAGGTGTCTGTTGAAGGAGATTCATTATTATTAGAAGGGGCGAGATCTCTTTCCAATCTAACTCAAAATACACCAATTAAAAAGGGGAGTTAAAAAAAAAAAAAAAACTGTACAAAGCAATAACCAGGAGTCTGAGCTAGTGATCTTGTCATTGAGTTTTATTCACACAGGTTTTCCTGGGGGACCCTTTAAGTATTTAGAAACACAAAGTAATTCGTCTTCCTGAAGACTAACTTGAGGGTGGAGGCTTCTGTCACCATTTCCTTTTGTTTTAGGTATTTTGCAGGCACTAGCAGATGTTTTCCCTGACAGTTTCCTTGGAGAATAAGGGAGGTAACTATTCATTCACAGACGGGGGAAACAGACTGGAGATAAAGAGGCTAAGGAAATTGTCCACAACTGCAGCATACCATCTATCAGCATATCTGCCTGCCATCCATCCATCCATCCATCCATCCATCCATCCATCCATCCAATGGATATTTATTGGCAGCCCAAAGGGCACTCCCCTCTACACTTGCAAAGGTCTATAGAAGCCTTGGGGAAATGCAATTCCTAAAACTCATCTTCACTGATGAGCCTAGAGAGCTAGAGCAGTGTTGGTCCTGGTGGAGGAGACAGCATGCAAAGGCTGTAAAGTGGGAAAGAGAAGATTTAAGAATCAAGTAGAATTCTGACTTAAATGTGTACCCAACCACTTTGCTAGAAATGGTCAAATAAGAAAACCTAATGACTAGGAACATAACCGTGGACACATTTCTAGGAAGTATTCAGCAAGTATTTATTGAGTACCTACTATGTGGCAAACTCTGGACTAGGCCCTGGGAACAGGGCTTCTAGCACTCTCAGTCCAGCTGTGAAGATAGACAGGAAACAACATACCCCCCATGTGACAAGTGCTGCAGGCTTCAAGAGAGCTGAGGACAGAGCACATGACTGGTCTGCAGGCTCAGAGAAAAAGCAGCATATACTAAGGCCTTGCTGTGGGAACCAGGTTCTGAGGAAATGTCCCAAGGCCAGTGTGGGTGTGGGTGGTGTGGCTGGTGTGGGTGGTCATTTAAGCCTTCTAGGCTATGCTGAAAGCAATGTAAAGTCATTTAGGGTTTAAGACAGGGAAGATACTATCATGCTTGCTTTTTAAACTATGCTTCTGGCTTCTGGGAATGGAATGGCCCCTGGTGGCAAATGGTAGAAGCAGGGAGACCACTAAGGCAGAAATTCAGGCAAGATGACAGTAGCACATGAATTAGGACCTTTCAGGTAGAGATGGAAAAAATGAGAGGTAGGCTTAGAACATACAGAGGAAAAAGCACTGCAGGAGAGGAAATCAGAACCTCTCCTTGGAAAGCAAAGGAATGGGAGAGGAAGGAAATGCCTCCGCCCAGAGTGGTTTTTGGAGACATCGTGGATATTACAGGAGTCAAGGAGGAACAGGCCCTCCAAGATCTGGCAGGTCCATGCCAGCAGACAGGTGGTGGTTGTGGGGAGACTTCTAGAGACCAGCTCCTCACCCAGCTTAGCTATAAGGAGAGAAGAGCTGAAATGAACTAGCTTCCAGAATGTCAGATACATCTCTACTCATTCTCCTCTTTCATAAGAAAGGCTAGATTTTTCTATTTTTTTTTTCTGTGCTGTGACATTTCCAGGCCTAAAATCCAAAAACAGAAGAAGGAAATGCCAAGTTTTTGATATTTGATACTACAGTTTCCCAGATACATTTAGTATAAAATTCAACAATGGTAGAAATGAATCAATATTAAATATTAAATTTCAAAAATAATATTAAAATATTAAAACTGGGGCACCTGGGTGGCTCAGTGGGTTGAAGTCTCTGCCTTCAGCTCAGGTCATGATCCCAGGGTCCTGGGATCGAGCCCCGCATCAGGCCCTCTGCTCAGTGGGGAGCCTGCTTCCCTTCCTCTCTCTCTGCCTGTCTCTCTGCCTACTTGTGATCTCTGTCAAATAAATAAATAAAATCTTAAAAAAAAATAAAATAAAATATTAAAACTAGTTTTAGCCTAATTTTTGGAAATTGCAAAATAAGAGACTGGTAGCCTGAGTTCTTTGTTCCTTTAGCCCAAACCGCATATCAGTACCTTCTCAGAGATCAAGCTTTCCTTTGCATGCAATTGGGCATATGTGACAGCCAGCCCTGCCCACACTTGAGGTGTCACTCTCTGCCTGCAGGTCTCGTAGCACTGCGTTGATAGCCATAGGTCAGCAATTACCTTGGACTTTTTGTTAATAAGCTTTATAAATTACTAATCAGAGTCCTTTAAATGATTAGGAAGCTGGGCCTGGATATCATATCATACAAATTTGTCATAAGATACGCAACTTAGTGTTTTAATTTGGCAAGTGATTTTTTTTTTAAGTAGAGCAAGTATCATTTTGTCAATCTGTTATTCAGAGGACAACTTTGGAACATCACTTCTAATAGCAAAATGGACCAAGAACCATAAGAGTAAATAATGATAATAATATGTTTATATATCTCATAAATACTTCCAAATATCCTAAGTTGCTTTTGTGTGTGGGGGGGAGGAGGTGGTTATGGAATGAACGTAGGTATGCAGAGAATAGAAGGTGGTTCTTGTTATTTTTCAAAACCAGTTCATCTTTTCTAATGAGTCATATCTCTGTGTCTAAGCCAAGTTCTTCCATGTCCCCACTGGCCTCGGCTTTGGGAATCCTGGGTGTGACTCATGGGTCATGATCCTGAAGACAGAGTCCTATATTTCTCCAAAAACAATTTAGGCCCCTCCGCCTGTGATGCAATGATACAACTCCATATAAATCAGGAGGCGCGTTTATGGGTTGACTAATATGTTAACACCCTGTGATCCAGAAATGGAATTGCCTAAACCTTTTTAGGCTGGGTCATATAAATTGTGTCTCAGGTAGTGTTCTGGAGTTTTCAATGTATTCCAAGATGATGTGGCACATTAGGACATGATTAGGACAACAAATGATGATTAATATGCATGACTCTGTGCAACTCTTAACAATTTTTTGTTAGAAAGAGATCAGTTCTTTTGTGTTTACTTTGGTTCTTAATTTTATGCCATCATTCTTAGAACAGCAAAACTAGAACCGCAAAAACTACTCCTAGTCCCCAGGATAGGAACAAGAAATCATAATACTGACCTTCATGACTTATAAACACAATACCATTCAGCTTTATTTGAGGAACTGAATGAATTCAATTTCTAATTATACCTTTTTCCCCCAACACTTAAATTCAGCTTTGCAAAAGTCGTCGCCTATAGACTCTTTGGGTGACAACTTTTGCAAGAACCACTTTTTGCCATCTTAGTAAGTTCCACCAGAAGCCAACTATACTCAGAGGACAGATAAGATTGTTTGTAAGAAAAATAGAAACAAAATCTTTTTAAAAAAAATCAAGTTCAATTCAATGTATCTGTTATTAAAAGATATGGTTTTGAAACAAACCTAGAAGGGCAACTGTGTGTTTTACTCGAAACAACTGGTCGCTGCCTGGAGAGGAGGATTGAAGAGATACTGGTTCTGAGGAGAAATAATCACATTGACTATAATATCTGTCATAGGCTCAGAATTTATATAGGATATTATATAGGAATATTATATAGGCATAGTGGTTTTAATGCCATCTACTTGCCATCCATACCCTACTTCCTAAGCCAGAATATTAAAAATGATTTTGCTGTAAATAAGATGAAACACAATATTGAGATGACATGTTATCTGATATATTTCCATTGCCATAAGTACTCTGTATCTTTCACACTCAAGAAAGCCTATCATCAAACATCAGAGAGGCTGCCCTTTCAGGTTTGTTTCAAAACCATATCTTTTAACAACAGATACACTGAATTGAACTTGATTTAAAAATTAAAAAAAAAGATTTTTCACCAGTGAAGAATATCTTGACACCAGATAGGTGAGCTCTCTCCTCCTCCATGGCTTCCACGTTCATCATATTCCAATGACTTTCTAATGTTTATTCTTCAGACCAGAATCTTCCCTGAGCTCTACATTTTCCATAATATGTTAGACCTCTTCAACTCAAACATTTTGATAAACTCAAAAACAAACAAACAAACAAACAAACAACTTCTTACTCTAAAAAGACTCTCTTTGCATATTTTGTATTCCATTAATGACATTAGTATGAAACCAGACTAGACCCTCAAAGTCATGCCTCTTTTTCTTTCCACCAAACTATAATCAGCCAGTAAATCCTTGTTATTTTAAAACTTGACTTCTATCTATGCCTTAAACCTCACATCTTTTCTTCAGGTATTAGTTTTTTACAGCTACATAACAGATTACCAAAAAAAAAAAAAAAAAAAAAATTAGCAGCTTTTAAATAATTTGTTATAACAAATATAGCTATTTGTTAATAAAATTAACAATTTATTATGTCATGGTTTCCTCAGTAAGAAGTCTGGGTTAGCTGAGTCCTCTGATCAGAGTCTCACTGGTTACTTTCTCATCTGAAGGTTCTGGGGAAATAATCTGCTTCCAAGCTCTTTCAGGCTGTTGGCAGAATCTAGTTCCTTATGGCTGCAGAACTGAGTTCCCATTTCCCTGTTGGTAGTCAAGCTGGGGTCTTCTTTCAGTTCTTGGAGGCCCACATACGAAGCTCTACCATATTTCAAGCTAGCAATGGGGAAGCAGGGAAGGGTGCTTGGGTGGCTCAGTTGGTTAGGCCTCTGCCTTCAGCTCAGGTCATGATTCTGGGGTTCTGGGATCAAGTCCCATGGCAGGATTCCCTACTCAGCGGGAGCCTGCTTCTTTCTCTGACTGCCTCTTCCCCTGCTCATGTGCTCTCTTTCTCAAATAAATAAATAAAATCATAAAAAACTCCCCCCGCTCATGCGCTCTCTAATAAATAAATAAAATCTTTTAAAAAATGAATTTGTCTCTCTGCAACTTGTGCCCCTTTCCCCTAGCTTTTAAAAAACAAAACAAACAAATAAATAAATAAATAAAACTAGCAATGGGGAATCTCCCTCATATCAAATTCCTCTCATAGTTTGAATCTCTCTCACCAGGAAGATCCTAGTCCCTTTCCGGAAGCATCTGACTAGGTCATGCTCACTCAAGATAATTTCCTTTTCTTAAAGTCAACTCTTTGGGACCTTAACTCTTTCTGCAAAACCCCCTCGTGGCAGCATGGAAGTAGGTGCTTAACAGAATATTGGGAGGAGGCTGTGTGTACCAGGACATGTGCTGAAGAGATTATGAAAGGTGTCCTGCCTTCCACATTTTCCATGGTCCACCACTTTAGCTGAGGCTCTCAGAATCTCTGCACAGATCATTACAATAACCTTCTGACTCTGCCTTGAAGTGGATTCTCCAAAAAGCAGAACTTGAGAGAATGACACAAGTCTCGGCAGTCTATTTGTAAAGTTAACTTAGGAAACACTCCTGAGGCAGTAAGGAAGTGAAATAGAAAAGGAAGAAAACCAATGCAAAGTATTTTAGCGACTAGGGCTCATTCCTGCTGAGGAGGGGGAGGAAGCTGGGATACTTATCTTCCAATTCTCACCATTATTGCTTGACAGCCATTCCTACTTGCTTGGCAAAAGCTCTCTGAGATTTCTGCATCTTGTCTAACTAAATAAAACACAGATCTGATCCTATCATTTAACTTTTTAAAACCCCTATCTGTTCACACAGTCAACAAACTGTATTTACTGTGTATCTATGATGTGCAATACACCATTATAATCATTGTGGACTCAACACTTACATACGGATCTTGTAACCGGAGTGACCCCCCAAAAAACTACCAATTCTTTAGGATATTCAACATCTAACATGAACCTATTTTGGCAGCATCTTCTCTCATCTTCTTCATTAAAATAATCCTCCATTTAGGTCACCCAAAGTTCTTTCTCAGTGTTATTAGAAAATGTTGTGCTCCTTCATACTTCCATGAACCTTGCTCAATGTAAAATGTTTTTCCTTCCAGAGAAACTCCTACAAAATATTTGATTAGAAATCTATTTCCTCTGAGCATCATCCTGACAACTTTTGCCTCAAAAGAACTTACCACTGTTATTACTTATATCTTAGGGCCTACTGCATACAAGGTCCTTCTGGAATAAATGCATTCAAAAATCAGGAAAAAATGCAACAATATTAGATTATATTCTTTTTGTATAAAGAACTATATCAAAATTTCTTTTTGCTTTAGACTTCCATATATGGTATTGTTACTGGTTGCAGATACTCATACATGTAGGCAGATAGAAAAACAAAGGAATAGACAAGTAGAGAGGGACAGATAAACATCTGTGAATAGACAGATACATAGATAAAATGAAAATAGTAATTTTTATATTTTGGGATTCAATACAAGAGTCCGCTGGTCAATGTGCCCTTGGGGCTAGATTGTTCTTGTTGTTGTTTAACTCTATTGAAGTATAACTGACAAATAAAAAATGCATACAAAATGCATACAATATACTTTATTGAAGTATAACTGACAAATAAAAAATGCATACATAGGTGAACAACCTAATGTTTTAATATACATAAGCACTGTGAAATGATTACCAAAATCAAGCTAATTAACATATCCATCACCTCACATAGTATTGCATGTGTAGGTACGTGTATGTGTGTGTCTGAGTGTGTGTGTGTGGTTAAAACTTTGGGCAAATTTCAAGTGTATAATACAGTAAACTAGAGTTGCCATGCTATACGTTAGATCTCCAGAACATAGTCATCTTGTATAACTGAAATTTTGTGCCCTTTGACCAACATCTCCACATTTCCCCCACCCCTCAACCTCTGGCAACCATGATTCTACCCTGTGCTTCTATGAGTTCAAATATTTTATCATATTTTTTACTTTTTTTTTTTTTTTTTAGTGAGCTCTACACTCAGTGTGCGGCTTGAACTCACCATCCCAAGATCAAGAGTCACATGCTCTACTTATTGAGGCATCCAGGCACCCCAAACTGAACTATTTTAGATTCTACATATAAGTGGGATCATGCAATATTTGTCCTTCTGGGACTGGCTTATTTCATTTAGCATAATGTCCTCCAGGTTCACCTATATTGTCACAAATAGCAGGATTTCCATCTTTTTTTAAAATATTTTATTTATTTGACAGAGAGAGAGAGATCACAAGTAGGCAGAGAGAGAAGAGGAAGCAGGCTCCCTGCCAGGCCGAGAGTCCGACGTGGGGCTCGATCCCAGGACCCCGAGATCACAACCTGAGCCAAAGGCAGCGGCCCAACCAACTGACACCCAGATGCACTGATATCCATCTTTTTTTTTTTTTTTAAAGATTTATTTATTTGACAGAGAGAAATCACAAGTAGACAGAGAGGCAGCCAGAGAGAGAGAGAGGGAAGCAAGCTCCCTGCCGAGCAGAGAGCTCGATGCGGGACCCGATCCCAGGACCCTGAGATCATGACCTGAGCCGAAAGGCAGCGGCTTAATCCACTGAGCCACCCAGGCGCCCCGATATCCATCTTTTTTAAGGCTGAATAATATTCCAATGTCTGTTCCACATTTTCCTTATTCATAATTTCTCAATAGACACTTGGTTTGTTTCCATATCCTGGCTATTGAGAATGCTGCTGCAATGAATATGGGAGTACAGCTGTCTCTCTGAGATACTGATTTCATTTCCTTTGGCTATATACCCAGAAGAAGGATTATTGGATCATATAGCACTTTTAAATTTTGAGGAATCTCCATACTATTTTCCATTCCAATGTAACAATTTACATTCTCACCAACAGTAAACAAACAGTTCCTTTCCTTTGTCCTTGTCCACCCTCCCCTCACCAGCCCTTGCCATCTTCTACCTTTTTAAGCATGGCCCTCCTAACCAGTGTGAGGTCAAAACTCATTGTGATTTTGACTTTTATTTCCTTGATGATTAGGGATGTTGAGCACCTTTTCATACATCTATTGGACTTCTGCATGTCTCCTTTTGAGAAATACCTATGCACTTCTTTCCCATTTTGAATCAGGTTAGGTTCCTTTGCTATTCTGTTGTTTGAGTTTCTTACATATTTTGAATATTAACTCTATCAGATACATGGTTTACAAATATTTTCTCCCATTCAGTAGTTGGCCTTTCACTCTGCTGATCGTTTTCTTTGCCCTGCAGAAGCTTTTGACTTTGATGCAATCCCACTTGTCTTTTTTTTTTTTTTTTGCCTGTGCTTTTGGGGTTCTTTCCAAAGAATCACTGCCTAGACCAACATTAAGAAGCTTTATTCCTATGTTTTCTTCTAGTAGTTTTACTGTTTCAGGTCTTAGGTTTAAATCTTTAATTCATTTTGAGTAGATTCTTGTATGTAATGTGAAACAGGGGTCCAATTTCATGTGGATATCCAGTTTTCCCAGCACCATTTACTGAAGAGACTATTCTTTCCCCATTGTGTGTTTTTAGCATCCCTGCTGGAAATTAGTTGACCATAAATGTGTGGATTATATTCTTTACTCCATACTCTGTTTCACTGGTCTCCATGTCTGTTTTTATGCCAGTACCATCCTGTTTTGAATACCATAGCTCTGTAGTATAATTTGAAGTCTGGAATTGTGATAACTCTAATTTTTTTCTTTTTCAAGATGGTGTTGGCTATTCAGGGTCTTTTATGTTTCCATACAAATTTTAGGACTTCTTGTTCTAGCTCTGGGAAAAATCATTTGAAATCAGAAAATGTGATGCCTCTAGGAGGAAAAGAGGAAAGAAGAAAGATGGAAGGGAAGGAAAAAGGGGGAAAGGCAAGCAGGCAGAAAGAGAGGAAGGAAGGTAAGAGGAAAAAGAAAACCATATTTTTCATGGAAGAAAGAACAGGAGGCCTTGTCTAACAGGGCAAAAGCAGAACGGTGCAGAATCCCCAGGGCCTTTCCATCACAGACATTGAACCTCGGGCTCTAGCCCTTCTCAACAATGAAACGATAGGAGAATTCAGGACCCGGGCACTGCTCCGGCATAACTGTGGACAGATTTTCCCCCATATGTTTACAGAATTCCGAAAGTACAGAAATAGCTGTTGAGCTCTAAGCAGTTTTTGTAAAACTACTCCAGCTCAGAGATGTTTTCATTCTACCCTGGGGACTCCTTGGTGAAATCTAAATAAGTGGAAATGTTCAGCTATTTTGGAGTTTTCCTTGTGCTAAATAATATTCTGTAGATTGGATTATAAGCAGGAAAAAAGTAGATATTTTCACATTCACATAAATCAAAATGGCTGAATGTTTAAAACAAACAAAAAAGTGCCTTCGGGCTAAAACCAATTACGGAAATTCTTAGCCAGAAGGGATAATTTATTAGATCATTTATAATGAGCACAACATGCAAATGAAAACTGGTGTCCCTGACCTCAGCTACCACAAACACTATGATGTTTTCTATTTATAAAAATGATCACAATAAGGTTTGCAGAGGGCCCGTGGTAGGAGGATCAGGACAAGGGTGCACAAAAATCCTGCCTGATCAACCCTGACGGCAGAGACAGTTGGCTACACAGTGTGACAACTGTGGGTAACTTTTCTTTCTCTTGTGATTCTTTCTATTCAGTAACTTTACTGGTCCTTAGGGATTATTTTTTAAATTAATTAAGTCACAAAAGCAAATTGAGAACAACCCTATTCACCTAACTAGCTCCCACTCATTCTTCAGATAGCAGCTCAAACAAAATTTCCCCAGAGAAGCTTTCTCTGACCGTAAACTCCCAACAAAATCAAGCTAAGTATTATATATTATAGCCCCTAATCAGTTTCTCTCCCTTCCTTAGAATGGAAATCCCTAGAAGAGTAGAAACAATGTCTATTACACTCACCATGACATCCCCATGCCTAATCCTTAGTGGATACTCAGCAAGCATTATTGAATGAATGAATGAATGAATGGAGAAAAGAAAACTATTCTTAATTTCTAAATAATATAATTGCATTGCTAGGAAGATTTTGACTGCAGATAACTCAATATGAAACTGAACTTCATAAGATGTCCAGAGGCAGACGTTTCCAGAGTATGTTAACTGAGCAGCCCAACCATGTCAGGGCACTGAGTCTATTCACTGTCAGTGTCTTGGTTCTCTATTCATCATCACAAGATGACTGCCACAATTATGAGCACATATCCTCACAAAAGTGGGTTTAAACCCAGTAAGTGCAGAAAGAAGAGATCACGTCTCAAATATCAGCCTCTTATTACAGAAGAAAATACTCAGAAATCTACTGAAGAAACTTCTCCCTCAGGTCCCACCGGCCAGGATACATCACATGCCCTTAGCTTCCCTGCAAGGAAGACTGAAAAAACACGTGTCTGGCATTTTCCATGTCTACTAAGAGGAGGGCTCTGTGAGCAAAAAGAAAGGTAGACAGCATCTACTAGGTAGCAATCAAGACTCTGCCAGAGGGACTTAGGATTATATTCTCTATTCACCACTATTTTAAAAAACATATAATTAAAACACTTATACTATAAGAACATGGGAAGAACGTGTTCTGCACATAGCTTTTCCTGGTGCAAAGAGGCAGAGGAGCAGGAGAATCCAAAAATTCTTCATGAGTAATGACACCAATGTCTGATAAGTAACGAACCCTGTCAGGGTGCCGCCTGGCTGGCTCAGTAAGTAGAACATGCCACTCTTGATCTCGGAGTTGTTGAGTTTGAGCCCTATGTTGGGTATAGAGATTACTTAAAAATAAAATCTAAAAAAAAAAAAAAAACCCATGATATGACCTTAAAGATTATTTTGAACTCCTATTAGGTCAGAGAAATGTACCAGAAATGTATCCTGTTTCGTCTTGCCATCCATAGGCTGAGGTTGTTTAACTGATGGTTGCTGCCCATCAGTGGCTATCATGATAGCAAAATGGTTTTGTTAGATCTGGAGAACTAGTATACTATGCTTTTGTCAATTCTTTTATTCCCAAGAAATGTAAGAGCTGCTTTCAAGTACCTTTCAGATTAACCAAAATAGTCAATGAGCACCATTAACTAGACATTGTTCGGGGAACCAAAAGGATCACAGACTGTTTGATATTAGGTATAGCATCTGATGTATCTTTATAAGATTATTGAGATAATAATCTTTATCATAATCATATTAATTTATCATAATTTATAATAAACAATCTTTATCAAGATCATTGAGAAGTCAAAAGATGCAGAGACTCAATTCATGTGATGATTGGAATATAGGCTTTTATTTAAGTGTAGATACTAGAGACTTCTTCTGTCTTATTAGCTCTACTTCTAAACCTAGGGCAAAAATTCCTCAACTAGCTGCAAAGTGCTGAAATACTCCATTTCAACTTTGTTGGCAGGAATTTGACAAACCTGGGAATAGAAGCTGGCCTGAACCATTGACTAGGAGATGAAGAATGAATTTCTTCTTCAACTCAGAAAGATAGGAACATGAAGGCCCCACTTGAGGTTTTCCCAGATATGGAAGATTTGTGGCTCCACTGTTCTTTGGAATTAATCATTAAGCAGATATGGAAAATTCAACCATCAGTTGAAGCTCAGACTAGTATTGTCAGAGTGCTGTAATTATCAGCTCTCCTCAGGATGCGACATCTTTACACATCATGTCTCTTGGGATCATCTAAAATTTTGAGCAGATAAGAGGAGCAACTTCCTGGAAAATCTGCCTGATGATTTGGTATTACAGAATTCATGGTCTATTCTGTGGCTTTTTCACAAGAAAAAATTGCCAACTGTGTTACTTAGGCTTTTTTTCCTGGCTGTATCATTACCTACTATACTTGATCTTCTCTTAAACTCATTTCCTGTACTTTGCAACCCTTGTTATTTTCAAAAATTTAAAACTTTATTTCTCAATGAACACCCTCCCTTTTCTCCCATCCTGCAAGGCTCCATACATACATCCCCTCCCCCATTCCCAATGATGTGGATGCTGTTCTGTGACTGTGATGGATGAGCCTCTCAGAATACTTAACACAGACAGCAGTGAAGGTTGGTTCATTCACATGTGTAAATATTAGAGATGGAAATGTTCCTTTTGAGAGACTTTAAAAAGGTTTAATTTTGAGGACATGGCCCTTTCCCAAAGTCACTGAAAATATTTTATAAAACTGAAAAGTATTTAAGACACATTTTTTAAAAACCAGAGAAAAGTGTGGAATATGTTTCCTCATGTTGTCCAAAGGCCATATACAACAAAACTAACTGAGGATCTTGTTTCTGAAATGCAGATTCTTGGTCTTCTTAAATGAACTAAATCAAGCTCACATGGGGTGAGATTTCAAAATACGGGCTTTTGAAATTCTTTTTTTTTTTTTTTGTCTCCTTTTTCAAGGTGACTCTTACCCATCATTGGAGAATTGCTAGCATAAGGCTTTTCAGGTCTATCAACCTCCTTGATTCATCAATCAGTCAGAAACCAAGGAGGTGAATGCGTGATCAAAAGGAAACCAGGGCGCCTGGGTGGCTCAGTGGATTAAGCCGCTGCCTTCGGCTCGGGTCATGATCTCAGGGTCCTGGGATCAAGTCCCGCATCGGGCTCTCTGCTCAGCAGGTGGGGCCTGCTTCCCTTCCCCTCTCTCTGCCTGCCTCTCTGCCTACTTGTGATCTCTCTCTGTCAAATAAATAAATAAAATCTTTAAAAAAAAAAAAAAAAAGGAGGCCAAAGAAAGTGTTCCTAGATACAAGGCTTGTCATGGCTGTCACTCTAAGTATCTTGTGCCATGGACTTCTATGGCAAACCAGGAAGCCAGTAATACATTCCTTCTCAGATTTGCTTTTTCCCAAAAGCATAAAATTAAATACATATGATTATGAAGAAAATTAATTATATTAAAATATAATTCTATCCATGGATACCTTTGGGATCTGGGAACACCAGATTAAGAATCCCGGAAACAAGGGACAAAGGAACCCAACTACCAGAACCTGCTAAGTGGGAATGACAGATCAGATTTGGTTGGGCGCTATCTAATGCTTGCAGTCTAATTTAGGAACAGTTGTAGCAGGAGACTCTAAAAATGCTTAAGAGAGAAGAGTCATTAAAGGTGAAAAGTGTTTAAGGATGGAATCCATATGAAAACGATAAAATGCATACCCTATTCTCCTCTGTCTTCCATCTCTCTCTTTACACTTCCCCTCAGCCCACACAAATGGAAAATACTCCTCTAGTCAAAAATCCATACCTTGGCCCTACATCTCCCTCTAGCTACCATGGCACCTCTCCTTTTTTTTCTTAGCAAAGCATCTAGAAAAGCTGTCCGCACTTTACTCCTCTCACCCATCATCCGCCTTTTGTCCCCATTTCACCATTAATGTTGCTTCCACCAAAGTCACCGACGTCTGACACTGCTGACTGCTCCCTCCACTTACAGTTTACTAATTTAACTTCCTAGTTCCTCTTTTCCTGGTTTTCTCCTGCTACAGATGCTCCTTTTAGTTTCTCCTTCATGGACTCCTGTTTTTCCATTATCCCAAAAATGTGTCTCATCACTAGCTTTTGTCCAATCCTCTTTCCCTCACTTTCCTTCAAATTTTATCTGTCCCTCCTCCTGATTCCCACATACTGCCTTATTTTAGGCCTCCATCTTTATTACCAATTATTTATTGCAACTATTTATTGCCTCCCTGTCTTCAGGTTCCTTTCCAATCTATTCCTACCCACTCTCAAGGAAGAGGCATTTCTCCTCCTTGGAGCTGACCTTCCCCTTGGGTTTCAAAGCATTGTTTGCCCTAGTTTTCCTTCCAAATATCTTGGAAGCCACTCTTATCCAGGTGAGGTATCTCTCTGTGTGTCCCTGTAGTACCCTGAAACCTAGCAATGCTCTCAAAATTGTCCCACCAATGATCTCCCCCTTCTAGACTATGGGCTCCAGGAGGGTTCACAGGACTTAGCCTGGGCCTTCTATGTCTGTCCTTCAATGACACACATTGAGGGTTTCAAAAATTCCTCATTAAATTAAGACAATTAATTATATTAAGGAAGGAACAACAAAAAATTGATTTTTTAAATGAAAAACAAACTGGGATAACAATAAGTTCTACCACTCATTCTCTGCCTCTTTGGGCAGTAAACGCTATAAGAATGTATATGCAATGACATAAAACAGTAAAGGACATGGTAAGAAGAAAGAGGTGGTTAATCATATTTTCCCTTCAGACATGGCCAAATAAAAAATCTCTGAATCTCCTACCAGCAGATGACTGACACACTAGATTCACCTCATTCATGCACCTTTTCATTCATTCAACACCTAACTTTGAGTGGCTACTACCTGCCAGTAGTAAGGCAACAGGATTCAGTGGTAAAACAAATGTTCACAGTTCCACCCTCATGGAACAACAAGTGTAATGAGAGGCTAGATAATAAATAAATCTATGCTTTTATAAGCTGTGATAAGTAAGGAAAACCTTTCTGAAGGATCTACTGGACATTCTACTTCCAGGAAGTCTCTGAGTCCTTTAAGAATTGACCTGGCCCTTCTGTGAGTCTTAAATATTTCTTTTGTCCTCTTAACCGAAGGCCTAATCTAGAAGGAACCTAAAAAGTTTACTGTTTCTCTTCCCCTCAAACACTGGTCTTGCCCCTCCAAAGAGAACACCCTCATTACATGAGGAGTGCCCCTTCTGTGAGTCTTAAATATTTCTTTTGTCCTCTTAACCAAAGGCCTAATCTAGAAGGAACCTAAAAAGTTTACTGTTTCTCTTCCCCCCAAACAATGGTCTTGACCCTCCAAAGAGAACACCCTCATTACATGAGGAGTGTCCCTTTCCTCTAAAGTCTGGAGTGAGCCTACCCTTCGTCACAGGCTGTATTCCCATTGCCTGAATCCAACATGGACTTCCACAATCAAGGCCCATCACTGTCAGCATGGTGGGAGAATAAGAGATGGTTCCTTTTAGAAAGAGATATTTATGTGGCCTAATTTTCTTTCCATTGCCTTTACTTATCATTCTGAAAATCTTACTACCTCCTCAGGCCAACTGGACTCATTGGTTCAGCCTGATTTTCTTGAGAGCCACAGAGAGCTCCTTCTCTTTGAGATTAGCATGGTAGTGGGGGAGAAAGATATGTGCTCCCCTGAAACAGTCAAGGAAACTGTGATGCTGGTTCTTGCTCTTCTCTTCTTCCTTCCCTTCATGCCTTTGGCTTCTGCCCCAACCCCCTGGAGTTAGCATATATGACACCAAGGAAAGGAGAGAAAGGGAGAAAGGAGCCGAAAGAACAAAAAAGAGAGGAAGAAAAGTTCAAATAGCAGTAAAGTAGTTAGTAGAAATCATAGTTTTTCATTGGCCTTTTCATGTAAAACAATAAATTCAGACACTGAGATGGAAGGTATCACCAGCCCCTCTCCCCCGCTACCACTCAGTTGGGTAATTGTTCATTAAGCACCTGCTATGCACCAGACAGTGTCCAATCCTGATATTGCACAAAGAACTCTTTAATTGTTCAACACATTGAGATTGTGAAGGGGTGAATGGTGTATATGCCCCATATTTCCCATCACCAGTTAAGCCAGTGGTTCTCAGCCATGCCATTTTAAGGTCACCAGGAGAGATTTAAAAAAAAAAAAGCAATGCCCAGGCCCCACCCTCAGAGATTCTGATTTATTGAGCTTAGGTGGTCCCAAGGCATCAGTAATTTTTTAAAAGGTGAATTTAATGAGTGGCCAGGACTGAGACCATTGGCCTAGGCAACATGTCAGACCGTTCTGAAAGGTAATCGGTCTAGATCTTCCAAAGTCCTAGGAAGAAGCCTTTCCTTATCCAACCCACATTATAGACAACACTCTGATACTTTGCAGTAATCCCTGTCTCTCCAGCTCCTTTCCTTAAGCACTAATCTTGACTCCCAGAATCACCATATTTCAAAACTCTCCTGATACAAGGCATGGACAGTGTGCTCTGTTTAATAACGGGGTTCTACACTGGTTGCATCCCAATCAATATCTCTATCCTTCTTCTCCAAGCTCCTCCCTTCACAAGTAATGTATATCTAGGACAGGATGAAATCTCAGTTTCTGTTGGTAATCTATTTAATTACATTACTCAGCTACCAAACCTACTCCTGTAAAAAAAAAAAAAAAAATGTCTTAAGAGATATTTTTTTCTGAGCCAGAAAGGAGGGGACCATGACACTCCCTCCCAGTTTTAACCTGGTTTTGGAAGGAGCATTTATTTGAATGACAATGCCTTTGAAAATAATATTCCCACTTCCTTGCTGGGCCTTCCTTCTTGGCTGAGCAGGTGTTCATCAGGAAACAAAATCTCATCCTCGCTGATGGAACTGGCAGTGCCTTCTAAGTAGGCCAAAGAATTTGGAGCTTGTCTAACCAGAAATTCTTACCCACTCCCAAAAAATGCATATCCTGTTCGTCCAAAGGATAATAATTAGCACCTGCTTCCACCACTGAACTCCTGTGGGATCTGGCATGTTGCTCTTATAGTTCCTCTGGTTCTTCTTGCCACTTTTCCCTAATGAACTACATCAGTCACATGACATGCCACCTAATCTACCAGACAGGGTGTTGCAGGACTCCTTGGACCTAGGTGTGACTACCCCAGCAAAACCATTAGAGAGAGCATAAGAAAGGATGTAGCTGGAACTTGTCCAGGGACTTAATCCAATTAGCTTGACAGCCATAGATTCCTGTCCAGAAAAATTATAGCTTCATAGAATATTGAAGCTAGAGGAACCTTAAAAATCACCTCATGCAGATATGGTTTACATTTGGGGACTCACTGCCTCTGATTAGAATCTGTTGAAAGCAACGGACCTTCTTTCCAGAAGAATGTGTGTATACAGATTTTCACAAGATGTCAGGAGGCTGGAACACAAACTCTGTGGACTGGGTCCACGATCCCTTAATTGAGGAATCCTAATATAGATTAACTGTCCCCGTGCCTACTCCCCCGCCCCCCCCCCACACACACTCGTGTTATACATAAGGACACTGCAGTCCAGGGAAGCATGAGATTCTCTGAAAAAGTCACAATTTAGTGGCAGAGACACAAGCTTCAAATCCTGATACTAGTACCACTGGGCTTATCCAAGAGCACTGTTCTAACACCTCCTTGTAAGATGTTTGGGGCCTTTTTCTAAAATCACTGTCCTTGTCTGATCATTCCTATTCGTGGACTTTCCGCTATCTACAGGCTGTGTCTTACTGGCAAAATGGGCAACTATAGCCCTTGGACTGAGCAGCCTCTTTTCAGGAGCAACCACTTAACCTACTCAAAATACTTCCAAGCCTAAGCGCTGGGGGGTTGGAGAGCTTTACTGCCACCATGTCTTCACTAGAGCACCACCTGGTGGAGCACAGAGATAAATCCTACCTATATAAACAGGAGATGCCCAGGAGGTAGAGTAGCACTGGTCATTTCTTTCTTATCTGGTACCAGGAGAGCAGATTTATCCAATTTTTTTTTTGTATAAGTGTTCTTAATTTTTGTATAAATCACTAATTAAAACCATATTCAAAAATTAAGTCATTTCCCTTTTTTCTTTACTTCCTAGCTTTTTATATAAAGTAGATACTCTTATCTTCCCTTTTAACAACAGATAAACTTAAGCAAGGGCAAAATTTTTTCTTTTGGGGTAATAATTGGCAACCTTATGTGGCGAATAGAAATTATCTCGTTAGTTGCTTTTTCTTAGTTATCCCATTATCTAGAGGCAGTGAGTTTCTGCTTCTATCTCTGACATCTACAGGCGACATAATCGTGGGTAAATCATTTAATTGCTCTCATCTGTGACACAAGGATAATCTGAGGCAATGACCATGGCACGCACTAGCTGCATGACTTTGACACATCACCACTTAAACTTCCTGTGCCTCAGTTTCTTCTTTTCTAAAATAAGGAAGACCGTAATATCACTCACCTCTCTTAAGAGGATTTAACTAGATACTTTGTTCAGTTTAATGGCATTTCATGTCCAATGGCTTGATAGGGGCTTTGTAAAAAGAACTTATTTTATTTTTATTCTATTTACTTATTCATTTATTTCTTTATGTAAACTGAGACATATGAAGTGATTAATACATCTTCTCCAAGACATTACTGGGGAATTATACATGTCAAGCACTTAGTATATTGCCAGATTCACAATACATACTCAATAGCATTTATTAATACTCAGTGGACAAAACCTAGTAGTTAGACTATAACCTCACAGACTGCAATATCACATATGAAATTGACGTAATATTAAGACCTAGAAAAAAATCTGATGTGAGTGAGGGAAGGGAACCAAGGGAACCAAGTTCACTCACTTTCTTCATAGATGATGAAACCGAGGCTCAGAATTATTAAGGGCACATGACTATGACAGGCAGTTTAGAACTAAAATCCAGGATCCAAGTTTTTAGTTCTATCTCCTAGTGGGACAATCAAATGAGAAAAAAAGGAAAACTTTTTGAGGAATTAAATGCACAGTACAAGCCTTCTTATCAAATCATTTACATGGGTCTCTCAGCTTCCAAACACTGAAAGGACCAAATTTCCAGAGCCCAAACCTCACCAGCCATCGGTTACACCTCCCCTGCCTGGAAAGTCCAGGAGCAATGCCCATCTCCACGTGTGGTCAGACCTATCTGTCCAGGACACATGGTATCGTCCCACCAGAGGGCCCGGACCTCCTCAGGCCCAGAAGCTTGACAATGCTGGGGTTAGAAAACCCCAGGGCACAAAGCCTACAGCTGACAGGGAGAACACAGGAAGATTTTCCAGGAAGTTTAAGTGTTAGGGTCCTCATTGCAGAGGCCCCTTCAAGCCCTGGAACAGAACTCAGAAATGGTTTGTATTGTCTTTTGATTTTGCAAATTTTTCAAAGGAAAAATATCTTTCAAAGGAAAGATATTAGTAATCATTAGTATTAATTATGATTCATCATTAGTAATCATAATTAATAAAGACTGTTTTCCACTCCGACTTCTGCTCTATTAAGCTTCTCTTTGTGCTAGATGATACTGAGTGGGGGTTTTGAGGGTCTGCATAAGGGAAAGGCGAACAGGGATGTATAATTTTCATTTAGTAGGAAGTAGTTAAGCAGTTCGTCACTTACATAATATACAATATGTGACTGTTTTCTTCCCCAGCATAGGAACGGGCCCCTGAAATGTGTCCACTGCCAATTACTACTGTAATCTCGTCTCTTACCGAGGTACAGGATCCAGGATCCAGGTCATGTCATACCATCTGTGTGTGACACCTGACACCAGAGCTTGGGCAGTGGAGAAATAAGGCTTGAATGTAGGGAACCAGAAGACACACTGGGGATTTATGAGTGGAGGCTTCCATTCTCATGGAGAACCTGTTAATATGCAAGAATGCAAGTTCTATCAGAAAATACTCTATTTCTCAACATAAACAATGATAAATGTGCCTACATAATTTTTTCTTCTTTCTTGATGAAGAACAAGTGAAACAGAATTTATCAGAATTCCTGGGTTTACTTATGCATGAGGTGACATGTTCTGGGCATTTTGTCAATAATAAAAAAATAAATTTTGATCAAGCATGCTAGGCTAAAGACTAAATCATCCTTCCATTCTTTACAAGAAAAACATTACCAAATCCATTTCTACACAAAGAGGCAGTGAGTGGAATGTACCTAACTGTATAGGAAAATGCATAAAGCAGTTGATTTAAAAAAACCTATTACTTTTTGTGATTTTATAATATTTGAGACATGTTCAGTTATTTCAAATTTGTAATTTCTGATAATTTAGTTCTTAATTAATAAATGTTTACTTCACAGCTATTTCTGTCATCATTTCTTTTTCTACTCTAACCCCTGAAGAAAATACTATATAAAATTTACCCAAAAAATCTGTATCTGTATCCTGGGCAGGGGAAAAGAGAGAGAAGGCATGAGGGGAAATGGTGGAAGGACCAAGAAAGACAGAAATAGAAATAAAGAAGAAAAGTCGCACAAGGACAAGAGTCAATCTTGATGAGATCAGCCCGTCTGAAGATGCCTTCACCTTTGAGTAGGTCTTTTATCCACACCTCTTTTCTATGCATCCGATTTCTGATTTTTCTGAAAAAAAAAAAAAAAAAAAAGGAAAGGAAGAGAGGGAGGGAAAGAGGGAGGAAGGGAGGGGACTCCGATAATGAATTCATTTTGCCAATTTGTGCTTAAATACTACTATAAGATATCAAATACTACTTTTTTTTTTAACTTTCTCAGGGTGAATACCTCAAATGCTGCCTTAGTTTAGTTAGAAAATGTCCCCATTTATGGGCAAGAGTCAATAGGATTACAAGACATCCCATGAGAAGACCTGCCACAAGAACAAGGAGATAAAGATGGCTAACAAGTAAGCCTTCAAAACTAAGGTTCTATAGAATATTAAGAAAAACAGGTAGTGGCATTATCATGCCTTGGTTTCTACTGTCTTTGGAAATGCCAACCCATCTCTCAGATATATTCTAAATAATAATTTATTTAGTGTCATTTTTTTAAAAAAATGACACAATGTTTCCTCTTGAACTCCCTTGTGATCTTTAAGATGTTATTACTGTTGGGGAAAACAGAATGTAATTACATAATAGAAGCCTGTACCATCTACACTATGCTACTCTTACCAAGCAGAATTGTATATCTGAAAACAGGTGCATAATGAGAGGAATCTTTGCTTCAATCACAGTGACTTCACTTGGTCCCTTATCTCAACTAATTATGAAAAAAGAGAAAAGACATCTTGATTCTATGAAGTGGTCACAATCCTGGAAACATTGGCAAAGAGCCAGTAAATGATTTGTTGATCTTACACAAAAATACATATTGTCATTCTCCCAACTTCATGGCTCTGGTATTTTGGAGTACCACAAGAAAATGGCAGTTTTGAAGCTCAACACAATAGCTTGCAAAGCATTAATACTCTATAGCATTCTACTGATGAGAGAGTGCAGAGTGTAAGATTTTTGGATATGAACAACCACATGATAAAGAAATATGGAAGGAGAGAAGAAATGTCATCTTCTGGCCTGGTGCCAGAAGCTGAGATAGAGGCCATACAGAGCTCTACCCACTCAGCAAAACTCAGTGTTGCTCTAAAGTTCACTGGATATGGAAGGGATGTCCCCAGCTTGATGAGGGAAAGACAGGGAAGACCTCCTCAGGGACTTCTTACTCCATGCCTGCGGTTTCTCTGGGAAGGTCAGCTTCATGCTTTACTGTCTTCCTTAGTCATGGCTTGCTTGACTGCAAGAAATAGAAACCCACTCCAACAAGCAAAGCAATGGAATAACATCCAGCAGAGAGAATTAATAAACTATGGCTGCACGCAACTACATGGTAAATTCCATAAGCACAATGTCAAGCAAAAGATTCCAGAAACTGAATGGTTCATGCTTTGGGACTGCATTTATATAACAATGCCAAACTAATCTACAGTGTGATAACTGAGAGGAAGTCATTGCAGTTGTCCAAGGAGCCTTGACAGAGTGGGAGCAACAGAGGTGGAAGCAAGCTGATGGTTCTGACAGTTTCCAGAAAAGAAGTCATGGGCCTGGAAGGCAATGCAAGAGTTGCACCTTCAGGTTTCCTTTCTGAGCAAGTAGGGGGTGTGCCAGGTAGTGCCTGATGGCCCAGTGTGAAGAGCCTTGTGTCAGCACTCCTTGCTGCTCCCTCCAGCACCTCCCCTCTCAAATCAATCAAGTCAGGAGCTCTGACAGTGCTTTTGTTTTATGGTCCACCAAAGGCAGTGCTCTGTACTGGGGGAATGGGGACCCTCAGAGAACCTCACAATCTAGTTAGAGGAAACTGAATACTACAATAGAGCACAAATAGAAACAGAACAAGCATAATTTAATAAGCTCTCTGGAATAAGACTCAATCTGGTAGAGTTATACCATCTGAAGGAAGCTAAAGATACACACTCAGAAAGAGAGAGAGATAAATATTAGTATGGATCAAGAGTCTAGCAAGAATGTTAATTTGGAAACATTTCATAAATTTGCACAGTCAACATAAATCATTTCCAAGGACCGTGGGTGTCTCAGTTGGTTAAATGTCTGACTCTTGATTTCAGCTCAGGTCTTAATCTCAGGGTCATGAGTTCAAGCCCTATATTAGGCTCCACACTGGGTGTGACATTTACTTAAACAAACAAACAAAACATAAATCGCTTCAATAATTGTATCTGCTCTTCACACATGAAGAGGTTAGAATCAGCAAGGAAGTCAAAAAGACTCCATGAAGGTGAACAATAGAAAAGATAAAGAGATAATGGAGGAGCAGAAAGAGGCAAGAGAGGTCTACCTGTAACCGAAGTACTTCGGTAGACCATTCAGTGACTTTAAGTGAAAGGTATACCGAAAGTTTACACAATCTTTGCTAGCCAATTGCATTCATGCTCTGCTACCGTCAACATCTGCACCAATGTGCCCTCCCACGTATGATGGCCATAAACACAACGCAGTATTTGTATGGGGAATAGCAGGGCAGGGGTAAGGGCTGGAAGGTAGAGTTCACAACAGATTGTTAAATTATGACTTAACATTAGATGAGAAACTGAATCGATGCTCTAGACCCAGTCCTAGGACAGACATTCTGCATCTGCATGCCTTTTAAACCACTAGCAGAAAGAAGCTGGGGCACTCAGAGTGGACTCTTCAGGAACAGTAAAGGTTTTGGGGTAACAGCAGAAATCTCAGAGCTATCAGAAAGTACAAAGCTTAAGAATAACACATTACAACTAGTAAGCTTGGCGATTTGTTTATTTGCTCTTAAATCTTTTCCCTGTCCTTCCTCTACAAACTTCACTTACTAGACTCACTTGCCAACTAACTTCTGGCTTGGTTTAGTCAAATAAAAGGCACTGGGGAGACTGGAGAGCAGGGGGAAGGTGAATCAGAGTGTTTATTCCCTTTTCTCTCAGCTTCATTGACTGTACATCCTTTCTGGTTTTTGCTCCTATCCTGAAGCCTCTGCTGTCACTTACCTCCTGTGGGAGGCTCTGATCATTTCAATTCTTCTCTTGCCTTCCTGGCCCTACTAAGACTAATAGCAGCTTCAAGTTTTTGTCTCAGTGGCCTTTGTTTGGTTTTTCAGTTCTTACAACACCACTGTAACTAGTTCTCCATATTAGCTCCTTCTACTAGAACACCCTGCATGGCATCTGTACCCATGATTGAACTATGACTGATACTATTGGAAAGCACTTCTACCATAGTATATGTGGTTATCAGGCTATTGCCCCACAAAAATTTCCCTCAGGAGTTACTGGAGAAAGGGAGACATGGAAGGTGGTTTAGAATTCCATCGTCATTGTTTTCATATTTTTAAAGGAAGTTAGAGAGTCCTGGAAGAGGCATCAGAGAGCACTGGGGAAATGACAGAAGAGCTGATGAAATGTTCAAGGAACTCTGGATTCTGTTGTCCACATCAAGAAGAGGGACAAACAACCTAAAACAAGCAACCTGTGGGGGACACTATTAGGTGTCATATGGGTTTGTATGGTGTGTAACAGGGGAGGAATAAAGTGAACTGTGACTTGGAGCACACTAGGCAAATGTCATGACAGAAGAATGCCTCACCTGGAAGGTGAGAAGGCCTTCTCCTTGAAGTGGCTCATACGGCAAGGCTGAGAATCTGAAAGTACTGTAATAAAGCTCCCCCAAAGGATGTAGTTCCCCCTCATGGCTGCCATCATAGCTGTTAAAGATGACAGAGGACTTCCCAACTTGATTACGAATCTTCCATTTTCAGAATGTAGAGTCCAAAAATCAGGACCGGTAAGCACTTTATTTGTGGTCAGTCTCGGGCTGAATGGGCTGGTCCCAGGCCTGTTTTTCTATAGATCCATCCTTCATATTTCCTCTGACTGACTCCTTCCTTCCTTCCTTCCTTCCTTCCTTCCTTCCTTCCTTCCTTCCTTCCTTCCTTCCTTCCTTCCTTTCTTCCTTCCTTTAGATTTTATTTGTTTATTTGACACAGAAAGAGCAAGAGAGAGAGAGAGCATAAGCAGGGACGGGGAAGGCAGAGGGAGAGGAAGAAGCAGATTCCATGTTGAGCAGGGAGCCCAAAGGGGCTCGATTCCAGGACCCTGAGATTGTGACCTGAACTAAAGGCAGACACTTAATAGACCGAGCCACCCAGGTGCCCCCTTCTGATCTGCTCTTTATCTTGGAAGGAGGGGGTTGTTCTTGTCATGTTGCATTTTTTGTATCCTACATCAGCTGGCTTGGCCAATGGGAACCATTACTGGGAGATTAGAGGGAGATAGGAAGAGAATAACCAGGGTATTTCTCCCCTTCCTTCTCTGCCTTGGGCAGCATCCCTCCCATGGGGTGCATCTTCCTGGTGGGCTTTCTATGTGGCCTGCTGGGGTTCCATCTTTTGCCATGTGATCCCAGTTCTTTATTGGTTGCCAATAAAAGCACCTCTTCCCTCTGTCCTTCCAGCAGGGGTGGTAGAGGATTCCAACTGTTATTCATTTCTGGGTTGTTTCATTGTACTTTGTTTGGTTTCCAGATTCTATCGCTTGTGTAATGGATTTCTTGCATTGTATTACTTCTGTTTTAAATAATCAAGTGGTTTCTGATCCCTACTTAGACTCTGACTAATACACTAACCAAATTCAGATGCCACATAGGCTAGAGAGAATTACAGCAAGCAAAGGGGTATCAGGTAACTACAGCTCTTGATCCCAGATCCAAAAAGCAAGATTCATACATCTTTCCTGAGATCCACTGCATGGCTAATTCTCTTCCTTCAGTCTTTCAAAATAGAAAGCCTCAAAACAAGTTGTCAAAAATTTCACCTTTTAGTGTTTTTCTTCCTGTATCTGAGAACTCCAAATAGTTGTCTTAAAACAAATTATAACATTATGTCTCCTACTCTGTTTTTAAGTAAAGGCATGGTGGAATTTCAAGGCTCAGAACATTTAGGTAGCTGTAGGTCTCAATGGCTCAATAGGTCAGATTTTAATATTATTATGCATTGACTTTTAATTTAACCTTAATTTAACTTTTAACTTTTAATGAAATTTAAAAAACTAATATGCAATAAAGTTGACTTTTTTTAGTACACAGTTCTGAGAATTGTAACATATACAGATTAATGGAACCACCACCACCACAAGAATTGAAAAAATTCTATCATACCAAAAAACCACCATGCTATCCCTCTGTGATCATATTTTCCACTCACCCCTAATTTCTGGCAGCCACTGATCTATTCATCCATCTCCACAGTTTTCTCTTTGTGATAATTTTATATAAATGGAATCATACTGTATGCGATCTCCTGAGACTGGTTTCTCTCTCCCTCAGCAAAGTGCCTCTGAGACACATCTATGTAGTTGTATGTTTGCTAATCTTTCCCTTTTTATTACGGAGTAGTATTTCATTGTAAAGATATACCACAGTTTGTTTTTCCATTCATTTGCTGAAGGACACTAGGGTTGCTTAGAGTTTCAGGCAATCATGAATAAAGCCACTAAAATCACATACAGATTTTTGTGTGAATGTAAGTTTTCATTTCTCTAGGATAAGCACCGAAGAGTAGGATGGCTACTCTGGTAATAAGGGTATGTTTAACTATTTAAGAAAATGCCAAACCATTTTCTAGAAGGCTATACCATTCTGCACTCCCCCAGTTTCAGGTGCTCTGTATCTTTGTCAGTACTTGTATTTTCCACGTTTTAAAAACTTTGGCCTCAAAGCCGTACGGTAGTATCTCATCAGAGCTTTAATTTTCAGTTCCTCAATGACTAATAGCATTGAACATGCTTTCATGTGCTTAATTGTCATCCCTATATCCTTTTTGGTAAACTGTCAGTTTTTTGCCTATTTTTTTAAATGCAGTACTTGTTTTACTCCTGTTGAATTTTAAGAGTTTTTTTCTACGTTCTGGATATAAGTTCTTCGTCAATATGTGATCTGCACCAATTTTCCCAATCCATGGCTTACTTTTCATTTCTGTAATGGTATCTCTTGAAATAAAAATCTTTTTGACTTTGTTGAAATCTACTTTTTTCTTTTGTGAATTGTTCTCTTTTAAAACTTCTTTGCCCGGTTGCCTACTTTGCTCCATGTCACAAAGATTTTCTCCTATGTTTTCTTCTGAAAGTTTGTATCAAGAGTTTGGTAAAAATTACCAAAAGCATTCCGTGATAGTCGAGCAGCTATATCTAATTTATAACAAAGTTATCAGTATTTATATCACTAAAACTTACAATCAATGTGTGTGTATGCTTCTTTTTTCTGAAAAGTTGGTTGTTAAACACTTACCAGTACAGCACTGCTCTGAGAACACTGCTGTAAGATAAACCCTGGGTTTCAGTCATGAATATTGCACCTTGGTTCACCTGGATTCTAGTTCTGTGGATACCATCTACTCGTTAACTTCATGTGAGTTACTTAAACTTTCACGACCTTAGTTTATATATATGTAAATCAGGTAAATGGGCACAACACTGACTTTGCAAGATTGTTCTATAGACCAAATCATCTCAGTTCTGCATAGTGCTTAACACTGTGCCTGGCACACAATAAACTTCAAAAAATGGTAATTACTGTATATTGGCCTGTTATTTCAAAACCTAATGTTCATAATGATCACAACTGTATTATTTAAGATACATTCTATTTTGTTCAACATATTTTTATCTAAAAAGACAAGAAAATAAGCAATATAATATAGATTGATTTTCATCCATGCTTAAAAATTTAACTGCTTAGGCACATTAAAAAAAGGACATAGTATATGGAAGTTGCCTATAAATTTCTTTAGCTAACAAACACAAATTATTGCAATTGAGCTTCCTGGCTCCCAAAGTGTGTTCTAACGCCAGCCTCATCACATCTCCACAACCAAACCTCCATTAACCATGAACATTTCTGTAACTGTTGACTGATTCAGCCATGAGCTCTTTCTGTTTTACAGCTGGCCAAAACACTTTTCCTTGTCTTTACAAATCAATTTAAGCTTCCCAAGGACATTTAAGCTTCCCAAGGACAATTTAAGCTTCTCAAGGGAAACTGACCAGCCCAAGGGCAGTCTAAGGAACTTCTCTGTTGTCCTTATTAACCTGTAACCAGCAAGCTGGTTGCTTTTCCTGTTTGCCAGTTGCCTTTGTAGCAAAATGTTCCCTCCCCTCAGACACTCTCTGAGCCTCACTCTGAGGTAGGAGCAGGATAACAGGAAGTGAGAGAAACTGGTTTGTGCTGTAGTCAACAGTACAGAGGTTAATGTGTCGCTAAAGGAAGGTTCAGAAAAGGAACAACTAAGATAACACAGTCCTTCCCATGATTTTGAACCATGACAGTGCTTTTGTACTAGTTTTTATGCAGAAATACTTCCCTAATGGTTTTGCCAAACAAATGCACAGTATATGCACTGGTTTGTATCTGTACATGTATTCATAGCCACATAGATATAATGTGATTCTGTGTTAAAAAGACATTTAATGACTAGTTTCTTTTGTATCAAAGCCAAGAGAATTTGCAATTTGATGTGTGTGCTTAATAAAATATATTTTAAAGAACTGATTTGCCCCTGGGCAATAAAGACTTAGCAAAGGTATACATTGCTTCTCTCATACCAAGTGTCTGAGAGTAAACTAGATAAATCACTGGATAATGTATGTAACTCTCTAGATATGACATGGTCAGCTTGTTAGAATATGTAATAAATAGGATATGAATTATGGAGAAAATGTTTGTATTTGACTTTGGGATATATTATGTGAGTAATTTCCTTGGCAAGAAATTATCTGTCCTTCTTATGGGCACTTCCTTCTGGTTGTGTAGTTTGTCACTGTCAATGCCCAGAACTGAACATAGATACCCAAAATGACCCAAGCAGTGCATGATACAATGGGATCAACATTGCTGGGGCAGTTTAGTTTTCATAAAACAACCTAGAGTTGCATTAGCTTTTTAGATAATTTAATTAAGAAATAATTGAATGTGTAGACAACTAAAACTTTAATTATTTACCACTGAAACAAATTACCTCATAATTACTTATTTAACTGAGATTTTGGTGCCAACATTGAATTTTCCATCTATCCTAATTGAATTTAATTTTGTTAGTTTAAGCCTACTCCACTAGCCTATTGAAATTTTTTGAACTTCTAGCCTATCAATATTAATCATTTCTCTCAATTTCATGCTTTAATAGACATTTATGTTTTAAGGGATGTTCATTATTTTTGTCTACTCAGAATCTCCTTTTTGTAACAAAGATCTCTCTTTTTTTTTTTTTTTTTTTTGAGAACCATTCTTCTTTATTCTCTATCCAAGTACTTTAGATGGAGCTCATCTAATGCCCTGGTTCCATGAAGGGGAATGTGATTTTGGCCAGCTAATTAGAATATATTCTATCACTCTGGCCAATCATTATTGATTCGGGATTAAATACATGACTAAGTCAGGCCATGAGAATCATCTCAGGGCTTCTGTTGGGATTTATTCTCTTCTGATGTTACTAACCTGACAGAATGTAAGAATAGAATTATGAGGGTCATCTTTAACATCAGGTGGAGAAGCCTGTATAACATAACACCAACAGAAAGGAAACAGAGCCAAGAGATGATGAGAAAGACAATACTTTTATCACATCAGGCAAATTTTATAATTTAAGCTATGCTTGTAGCTTCACTTGTGAAATTTTTTGGTTGTGTTTCTGCCACTTACAATTAGAAAAGCATTACCTCTTCATTTTTCCAGTTCAAATGCCTCCTTATCATGTTGAGCTAGAAAAGACTATGGCACTCTCTCTCAAGAGTTTGATCTTTGTTGAGATTCAATTCAATGTTGTTTTCATATTGTTCTGTTAGCTATGAATGTATCTGTCATCTGCCAGTTTCCATTTTTCTATCTTGTTCCAAGAATATCGTAAGACTCTCACAAGGACTTTGATAATGGATCACCGACATAATATCTACTTGTCCAAAAACATTTTTGAAAAAATGAAAGAGGCAAGCATGTCACGACTCCAATTTCTTTCTCAATTTGTTGTAGTTTAGAACCCTGTTTTCCTTCCAAAAAAACATACTGATTTTCTTTTAGAGAATGAGCTATAACCCTCTTGTGTTTGTAGCTTTAGCAAACGGGCAAATCTAGCTTCCTACCTCATAATCACCCAAGGGTCCAGAGCCTCCCTTTATCGCCTTTATAGGGTCAGGGGGCAGAGATGTGACTAGGCTTGGCCAATCACAGCTTCTCTCTAAAGACTCGGGATTTTTGACTAGTTTATACCAAGATGAAGGTATGGTTGTTTGCTCCTTTCAATTATACAATGCAAACTAGGCTTTTCTTTCTATAAAATGGGCCTCCCAATTTCTGTTGCCTACAAACTAACTGACACATGAAATATTATTGTTTTTCTAAGAACTTACCAATGACCCAATGATTGTTCTGTCCAATGATCAAGCCGATAAATTTTTCCAGGAATTTCTTTAATTCATTGGTGTCTCTAATCCGTCTTTTTCTCTCCGTGGAGATGTGTAGACATCCCATCTTTTCTATAGGAAATCTCTCTCATGTAGGAAACTCTCTTACTATCCATGATTTCCCTAAAGTTGGTAAGAGAATTCTACATATCACATGCTGTTCCAATACCCCTGGATAGATTTCACCTGAAGATTTATTTGAGTGTGTAAAAAACTTGATAATTTTTTCTTAAGTTCTTTCTCTAAGTTGGCTTCAACCGTCTTAGGATAGTTTTCAAAGCCCTTTACACTTTAGAGATGAATATTTGTGTCAAGAAAAAGAGAGGAGAAATAAAAGAAGAAATGTTAGTTGTTTCTCTAATCTGAAATAAGTTTTGCTTCAGTCACACTGACTTATTGCTTGCTTGATCTTGAGCACGTCAGTTCAATCATGGTAGGGTTTAAATCACTAATCCATGAATTGGTGATGGTAAACTCTACTTTTTACATTTTGTTAAAGGAACTACACATTGTAGAAATTAACTAAAGGTAATTTTCTACACTTCTGTCCTTCAAGCAGGACTTCTGTAATATCTGCCTTCTTGTCCTTGCTGCACACATAGTTCTGAAGGTCTTTCTCTGTGTTTGACATTACTTCCGAGACATAAGGCATTCTAGGATTCAGGTTTCCCTTGCTTAAGCTTGAGCCAGAAACAAGCATTATCTTCTTGGTACTGCTCTTAGAAATGAGTTCTGATTTCAGGGAGAAGTTCCTAAAAACTTGAAAATGAGAAGAATAAGCTTGCCATTGAGAGTTTACACTATATAAATTTACTAATGATGGATCAGAACAGAAGTCAGCAAAGTCATCTTATGCTATAATGTCACTTGCGTCAATGGTTCCCATACACTGAGAATTCATAAACAAGTAAAATTTCAAAATGAAATAAAATCCAGGGTTGCCAGGTTATAAATTTGCCAAGGAAGGACATTAGAACAACAAATAATAAAATATCATGAAGGATGAAATCCCTTTCTCCAGGGATCAAGGAGTAAAATGGTCCATGCTAAGCATTTAATCAAATCCTAACAAGCTGTTATGTCAGAGTTCTGCCTAGTCTTTGTGTTGCTGAAAGAGCAATTATGGGATATGGCTGAGTATAACCAGTTTCTTATTTAAGGAAATCTAAGCAGTCACAATTTGAGGATGGGTGTGGATAAGAGCTTCAGGTGCTGGTGATGTAAATAAAGTGACCCTATTTCAGATAATAAAGGAACATCTAGTGACCAAGCTTGTTTGTAGAAAGGCAGCCTTGCTCATTATGAGCCATAGGAAAATGCTTTTCTTCATCCTAATGGACTTAGTTCATATGTTGTAAACTGTACTTTCAGAGGTGCCTGGCTGACTCAGTCAGAGAGCATGTGACTCTTGATCTCAGAGTCATGAGTTTGAGTCCCATGTTGGACGTTAATATCACTTAAATAAATAAAACTTTATAAAAAATGTAATACTTTCAGGTAGGTCTGACTGTCCTTTTCAGCTCCACAAAAATCATATTGCTTTGTGCAGATTCACTTTACTCATAAACATTCCTTATTTGGCACTTTAGGCATATGACACTTCTACCTTTAGTTTACACCAGGGATTGATAAACTACATCTCTAAAAGACAAGATAATAAATATATTAAACTTTGTGGGCTATATGGTTTATGTTGTAAATATTCAACTTTGGCATTGTATCATGAAAGCAGTCATAGCAATAAGTGAATAAAGGAGTGTAGTTGCGTTCTAATAAAACTTTATATACAAAAATTTGGCCTCCAGCGCCATAGTTTATCAAATCTCTGATCTAGATTATAGTGTTTTTCATAATTAATATTTGACCTTAGAACATGCTATATATCTTTGATGGATGTAAATACATACACAACCTGTCTGGCCAATCAGGAAGAATGCATGGCTTTATCTGTAAGTCATCTGATTGGACTTTCCCCTGGACTCACGGAGTGTCAAAGACCACCTTGAACACTTTACTATAGTGCTTACCTCAGGGTAGCATTCCAAACTGAATAAATCAGACTGATGAAAGTGCACAATGCATAATGGAGAAGAAACCATAAAAAACAGAATTTAGAAAAAGCAGCGTTTTGAAGAAAAGCCTCCATTTGAAATCAAGAGAGTAATATTAAGTAATCCATGTGTCCATAAGAGACCACATAAATAATTTACTGATAAGCTTTTCCCTTGAGCCCTATAGATAATCATTTTGGAGCAATTTGGGGGGAGGGTTTTTTTTTTTTTTAAGTCTCTTATTATTTTTAGAAATCTCAGATGAAATTCACTAAAATCCATTTTAGGAAATTTTCTCCTCTTCTTGGCACACAACTTAATTATAAGCCCCTTGCAGGCAGGTGAAGGCCACATGGTTGAGCTCATATCAATGGGATGTGGGTAAGTGAGGTAAGCCCTTTCTAGGATAGGCTCATAAAGCATCTGTTATTTATGATTCTTCCTCATTTTCTCCTTCTGTAGTAACCACAAAGCCTTGTGCTGAAGATGGCAGAGTATAAGATGGAAGAAGCCTGAGCCCCTGAAAGAGGCTCATGAAAGAGATCTAATCAGTAGAACTGCCCAGGACTTTATGGGAATGAGAAGTTTTTACTGCATTAAGTTCCTGATATTTGAGATGTGTATTAGCAGCTAACCTACCTGGACAAATATATGGATATATAACTACAACCTAGTGTCTAGATGGGACAGAGAAAAGAGGAACAGACCAAGGAGAAGAGGGAAGTGTGGCCAGTGCAAAGAGAGAGACAGTCCAAGGAAGGGCTCTATCCATGATCTACCCACATCATGGTCCATGTGGAAATGGGAACTCAACAAGGAACTAAGGAGCAACTGACAGTGGATATTTCAGGACAGACGCTCAAGAAGGTGACTCCTGAAGGGAAAAAGTTCATGTGTGGTATGCCTACACATGAACAATCAGAGCGGGAATTATATGTTGGCGTTCCTATAAACGTGTTCTTATTTTACTTATACTTGTCACACACCATTTAAACTTTATCAAGGATCAGTTTCTGTTCAGAGAACCAATTTAAAACTATCATCCCAGGATGACATAATGGATTTTTCAAAAGAGTGTGGTCAGTCATGGAAACAGGGACTAAATGAAAAACAGAGGCCATCACTGGTTATGTCTACCCTAGCATCACCCAAGGAAGAAAAGGTCATAATCAGGCATCTTCAGCTATATCCCATTCCTCTGGCAAGAACATTCTTAATACAAAAATGGATGCACAGAATGGCTAGTCATCAGACTTTTGATGTTTCCTGTTGACAAAATATTCTCACTGTAAAGTAGATGAATCAGGCTATGTTAGCCACTATTAAATATTTAATTCATCTAGTTCCTCTTGTTCTGATTCCAGAATGCACACATCATGATGACCTCAAAGTTCCTCACTCCTCAATACTTACAGGGTTTATTATAAATTATAATTAGCATTTAAGTTTTATGCCACCTTATGGATTTGGGTAACTCATAAGGTAGCCTAAAAGTTTTATGCATCCATCATATAAGCTGGGATAACATAAATTTTGTTCTGAAAGATGCAGTTGTTCTTGGTGAACTAGCAAGTTTAGGTTCCTTAGTTTGCAAAGTTCACTTCTAGACACCAGACTGTGGCACTTCCACCAAGAAAGTAAACACCACCCATTGAGAATTTTCAGCAGATAGCTTTTCCTCTCAAGTCTTCTGTAAAGCATGCACCACACAAAGCTGATATAAGCACTTTTCTTATTTGCAATTCTATTGTTCTATCTTTCCGCATAGTCTTCACGTGGAAGAGGAGGCTTCAACAGAAGGTAATAGAACACCCAATTCTGAATAAAGGAACTTCAGGATTAGAAGGCCATCAATCCAGACAACCCTTGTAGGTCTTTTGACTCTATTCTCTCCTCTGTGTTAGCTTGATTCTCATGCATGTAACAGACCTGATTATCAAACAGACACAGCAATATCCAGAGATGGAAAAGACTAGGTCCTTCCCATATTCCTTTTTAAGAGCTATAAAACCTTTCCCAGAAACTTCCTAATGTGCTTCCTTTCAAATTTCACTGGTCAGAATTTTATCATTAATCTATACCTAAATTTGCATTAAAAATGAGACCACTTCATGTGGCTTAAAACAATCAAAGTCCACCTTCCTGGCCTGAATCTCTTGGGTTTACCTGAAGCCCTTGACTATAGTAGAAGGGCAGATACCTAAGCAAAATCAGAATTCTGCTACTAAGGAGAAAAATGTAAAAATGGATGATAGGTAATGTGGTAGATGTCTACAAATATGGCCACAACTTCTTATATGTGATTATCACTTCTACTTTCCTTCCTGCTAAATCAAGGCTGGCCTTGTGATACGTTTTCACCAAGTGAATGTGATGAACTTATCTGTGACTTAAGAGTCCTGGAAGTTTCCTTTCTCACTCTTTTTCACACTTATGGCAGCATTACATTACAGCTGCCATGCAAATAAGCTTGGAAAGAACTTGTGGAGAGAGAAAGGTCTAGCCAGACCCTTGTTGTTCTGGCCACCCAAGCTGACTGAAGCCACCTTCAGACATGTGAGTGAAACTATCTTGAATGTTCTAGTGCAAGCCAAGCTCAAACTTGAATTTATCTGCATGAGTGATCCCAGGTAACACCACATGAACCATAAAAACTACAAGGGGATGAACCCAGCCAATGCCCAGAACCGTGAGAAATAATACATGTTGATTTTTAATCTACCAAATCAGAGTGGTTTGTTCCATATCCTAACAGGTAACTATCTTAGTTCATTTAAGCTGCCATAATGAACTACCATAACATGGATGGCTTATAAATCACAGAAATTTATTGCTCACAATTCTCAAGGCTGGAAGTCCTAGATCAGAGTGCCAGTATTGTCTGGTAAGGGCCCCTCTTCTGGGTTGCAGACTTCTTGGTGGATTCTCAAATGACAGAAGGGAGCAAACAAGGGAACTCTCTTAGGCCTCTTTTATAAGAATACTCATCCCATTTATGAGGACTCTGCTCTCATGACCTACTCACCTCCCAAAGGCCCACCTCTTAAAACCATCACCTGGGAGGGTTAGGTTACAACCAATGAATTTGTGGGTGGACTCATTTAGACCATGGCAGTAACCTTGTAAATGTTCCCCATATTTTTGTATTCACAGTGGACTTACCTCTGCTATCACTTTTTTTTTTTTAAATATATATAGGTCTTGTGTCTTTTTTTAAGGTAATATCACTAAGAACATTTAGCCTTACATTTAAAAATTTTTGATAATATCTTTCATTTCCTTTGTCATGTTCTTTTAGGGTACTCTACACATTCAGAGAAACTTCTCTAGTAACAAACTATAGAAATGATCCCTGAAAGTATAGTCTTTGTCATGTTCTTTTAGATTTGTGCACACATTCAGGCTTAGATAAGAAAGCAAAATTGTGTTTCTGGAGGAGTATATATTTCTGGGATTCTTTATATTTGAGAACAGCTCAACTATGTTCCTTGGGATAAAATGTGAGTCAACCACAGCCCTGGACAAAACCAACCAGCAATGGATCTGTGCACAGGAAGCACTCAGTCACACTAAAATGCCAGCTGAACTGAAATTGGCAAGATGCACTGCTACCTCTCTGTCTGTGCCCTTATTTGACCTTTTGTGGATATGAGGTGATAAACACCCATATGTTGTCCTTGGATGGTGTGATGGATAGACATTCTTTGAAAAATGCATTTTGATGTTAGGGATAGATCCCTGATGATAAACAGCAAATACTTGTAAATTTAGGATTTACAAGTCCTAAATTTGTAAATTTATGCAAATGTATAATCTATTCAGGTTTCTGCATCACCTCATTAAGTTTCAGAATGAAAGACAGCCAGATAGATAGACCTGGTTTATGAATTTAGAGGACTAGAAAGATCCTGGATACACCATTCTCCTTACAATTAGGCAGATCAAAATCTAAACCACTTATACAAATAGCACTCTCTCCTTTAGAGAATTCCAGGGAATGAACACCCTCTTTTCTCCATGTAACACAAAGAATTGTTAATGGAGACCCTATTCCACTCCATCCCCATTTATCCAACACAGCACAGACTCAGATGAATTTGAGCTAGTCCTTAATGCCATAATCTCAACCCATTTTATCTTTTTCTGAACTTCGTAAATAAAACAGCAATCCTCCCTACCTTCATGTGCTACTTACCAGTAAAGAGGTAAGGAACAATGGAATTCTACTGCAGTGAAAATGCTTGCAGTCTAACACTGAGGACTTGTTATATCATCTTTTATAAAATGCAAAATGTAAAATACCCACAAATGGACAAGATTACTGACAAAAGCAGCTCCTCTCTAAATCATTGAGCTATCATGTGATTTATAATCTCTCTGAAGCTCCTCTTCCATAGGGAGGTGATGAGGTTCAATTTGGCAATAAGTGCCTTAACGGTAAAAATATGCAAGAAACAGAATGGTAAATGGGGAGTAAGGAAAATTCTAGAATAGGTTACTTCTTGTGCCATTCTGGATCCCAAGTCACAAAGTAAAGAATCAGAGGCATAAAACTCTTGTAAAATTCATTATAGCCATAGTCCTAGCAAGGGAGTTCTTTTTGTTAATAGTCATTAACATATTCAGTTGAAATACTAATTTAGTTGTTGTATCATCAAATATCTGATTGCAAAGTGATGTCTTTAATCAGACCACTTGTAGGTAAGCAGTATTTTTCATGATTTTAAGTTTCACTGTTCCATTCATTTGGGCCTATGAAATCAACACCCATTTCTTCATTAATCTTTCACATTTAATCATGTAGCTGATAAATCACACAGCCCCAAAATTTGGAATAGCAAGAAGTAAATATAATGATATAATGATAAGTGAAGAAAAAAATCCCAGAAACAAATACCATCTGAGATATATAGACAGTATTTTAAAAACACATATGTAGAAATAAAACCGGAGGGAAGTTCAGCCAAACGTAATAAGTGTCACACACGGATGGGAGTATATAGTATGTGCACATGCTTACGTGTGTCTATGTTTTATCATTTTTTTTAACTTTATTATATTTTCAAAAAATTACAATGCAAAAACCCTCTCTTTCCAGAACGATAGATCAAGATAGATCGGTTGACAAAGGCTACATACCCAAGAGCCAAAAAAGAGAAAAAAAAAAAGGAAAAGGAAAATTCACAGATTAAAAGAAATTATTGGGAGTCTATATCCTAAAATCTAGAAAGCTTCACTTGAATCACTCAGAAAAAACAACAGAGATAAAGGAAAAATAACTGAGCCTGACTGATTTTTATCATTCTCTTTGGAGAAAATCACCTGCATCAAGACTTCAACATCAATGCCAGAGCACAGGCAGGTAGAAGAAGCCATGGAGAGTATAGCCTTTGTGGTCAGATGGCCTCGGACTCCTGGCTCCGCTACTTCCAAGGTTTTGATTATGTTCAAAACACTATCTGCTCTGAGGCTCAATTTTCTTATCTGTTAAATGGGGGCAAGAATAGTGTTTGTCTCAGAAGGTTATTATGAGAATTGTCAATATAGGTAAGGCACTTAATGCAATGTTTGCTTCATATTATTACTATGAAAACGTCATCTTCCCTCACAATAAAGAGGATGCTGTTTGCAGCAGTTAAATTACAGGATGGGGAAAAACATCAAACATGTTTGAGTAACATATTTCACAGAATTCTAGGACATTTGCAACTTTAAGCTTTTAAAGATAAATATACTGAATGTTTAAGCCATACATAGCTTGTGAATTTTAGGGAAAATTTATAATATAATAAAGGTGTCTCTTTTATGGTCACTGTGAGAACCTCACAATGTTTTAAGGCTCCCTGGTAATAAACATAATTTTATGCTTCATTTTCCAAACAGATTTTAAAGATCTTACTGATGTCCTGGTAAATATTTTACAATGGACTCTTTGAGGGGAAACACAGTCTTGATTTGAATGAAGTCTTTGCCAAATTCCATGGGCTAAATACTCCAATCATGGACAGTTTCAATTACCAATCTGATGTCAGTGAGCCAGCGCTTGGGAAGAAATATGCAGAACACCATTTTTTAGTATTTCTAGCATAAAGACACAATAGACTTAATCTACCTCAATAGTATAGATCATGGTAAAATATAGTAAAAAAATTAACAAGAAATGGAGTTTGGAGAATGTATTGCCTGAGTTTTTATATAATTAATTATAAGTTTATATGAATTTTTTAAAAAAATAATGGCTATGTTTAACAACCAGCTCTCAAAATTCCTGAAAATTTAGCAACTGGCTCTCTCAAGCCACTGTGGGCTGGCTGCAAAACACCATTCTGCGCCCGTTACCATACAGGACAGGAAGATGAATGACTAAAGAAATATTCAAGCATTTACTAAGTGCCCATTCTGTGGGACTCACGTCCACGAACATTACTTCACTTGATAATAAATATGTGGTCAAAGCAGGTCATTATTCCATTTTACCACTATTCCACTTTACTGAAGAGGAAATTGAGGCCCAGGGAGGTTAACAAACCAACCAAAGTCAAGGTTATGAAGGGATGTCACAGATATCACATACTGAGTCTCCACAACAGAGCAAGCAGGTAACTTGACAGATGGAAGCAAGCCAAGTTGGGTGCAAAAATCTGAGAAACTGAAATGGGTAGGAGCTACGACCAGCAAAATTAATAGCTGGAATTTTTTGAAACACTGACTACTAAGCATTGCATATACGAACTCATTTAATCTTCAAAATGACTATGAAGTGGGTATCTTATTATCTCCGCTGTCTAGATTAGGAAATCAAGGCTCAAAAATTGTCTAAAGTCACACCGGTAGTAAGTGGTGGAGCTGGACTAGAATCCCAGCCAGTCTGTGACCAGAGCCCACATTCTGGTCCTCTGTGAATGCCTCGTTGAAAGGAACAACTACCAGTCAGCTTGGGTGTGTTGTTTTATAAAAATGTGGGTCAATATAACCAGATCTTCCAATTTATCAAGAAAAAGATGGAAATCTGGACTTTTATGTGACAGAGACTGATCTTTATTTCATTCTGGAAAATTGTGGGTCAACGGGTTTTAGACTCATCCTTCCTTCCATTATTTTCTCTTTCTTATATAGATGTTGACCCTTCTATTTCTATCCACTATGACTGGTAACATTTTTTTTTAATGACTGTGAACATTTATATACATATTTCTACCTCCTTCTCCATTCCCAATACATTCTTTTCTTTTTTTTTTTTTTTTACGATTTTTATTTATTTGACACAGAGAGAGGGAACACAAGCAGGGACCACAAAAGAGGGGGAAGCAGGCTTCCCACTGAGCAGAGAGCCCGATAGGGACTCAATCCCGGGACCCTGGGATCATGACCTGAGCTGAAGGCAGACACTTAACAATTGAGCCACCCCAGCGCCTCTCCATTCCTGATACATTCTAAAGTTCTTCAACTTCATCTTCTGGCTCAATTAAGAATTTTTTGGCTCTAACCATTCTGTAATTCAACCCAGTGGTCAATTTGGCACTCTATAGAAGTGGTTCTCAAACTTGAATGCCTCAGAGTTACCTGGGAGTGTATCTTAATACACAGATGCCTGAGTCCCACTCCCAGAGTCTGACTCAGCATATCTCAAGTAGATAAAAGAATCTGCATTTCTAACAAGCCTTGGGGTGACTTTGATGCTGTTCGTCGGGGGATCACACTTCATGAACCACTGCTTTACCCCAACTCTTCTATCTTTTATACTTATTTATACTTTGATTTTCCTTATAATTGATTGTTTCTGTTCCTTGTTATCAAACTCTGTCATATCACTTGGCTATATTCATTTAACTTATTTTAAATTCTTATTCTAAAATATTAATTCTATTTCATTTGCTATAAACTATTCAGGCAGTTTTGCCTTTCTGCTTTTCTTTTTCATATATGTAGTCTCTCTATACACATACATATATATTTTTATATTTCTATTTCAATATAAATATAAAATATACACACATATGTCAACTCTTCTGTGATCTATTTCCCTGGGGAGTATCAACAGTGTATACCCAGGGGAGGGGCCCTAGCTTATGCCCCTCCTAGTGATTTTAGGTGATGGATTGGGAGAAGCATATCAGAAAATAGACTGAAGCCCTGAGATGGGCTATCACCACCTTGCCTCCTGTGCCAACAGGATCCAAGCTCTCTTTTCCAACATGTTTGTAAACACCTGTCATGAAGGTGTAGGGGGGAAAGGGAGGAGGAAATAGGAGAAGAGAATGTTCAAAGTCGGTAGGTCTGATTGAGGATTGAGGGGGGTAATATTCATCTCTCAGTTTAGTTTAATACAATCAAGACTGTGATGATGAGTTGTCGGTCAGCTGAAGATTTTGGATTTGGGGGTGATGGAAATATTTTAGTAGAATATTTGGAGGCTGCCTTAGGTGATGTGGTCTGAAATCTGAAGTCCAGATACTTGGGATTTTTTACTACCTTTTAAATCTGAAATCTGCACAACACTTTTGCATATGTAGGCTATTTAAATCAGGCCTTTAGAATCCAGAAAAACACTGACTATTCAAACTTTTTCATTAAAAAACATGTTATTGGGATTAAAACTTTTTCAGGACCAGTAGATTACTACTCACGAATACAAATTTCTTATGCACATCCAGAGTAACGAAATCAGTGAATGGGGAATTCCTATTCATAAAGGTGACAGGATGGAGTGGTGATTATCAGAGCAATTAAAAAATGTAGTTATGCTGGCATTATTCCAAGCCATATTCCATGAATATACAGCTAATCAGTTAGTACCACTTCCTCTAACAATGAAGCAAGACAAAGGTAATTTGCTATCTTACAGGCTCATTCTGTTGTAGTAGTTGTGATGACTTCTGGGAAGGCACTGGAAGCCATCTGCCATTGTTAATAGAGAGTGCTGATGCACATTTTATTCCTGCATATGCTTGGGATGTATAAATCCTAGAAATTCAGGAAGCACAATTTTCTAAAGAAGAACTGTGAAATGCTACCAGACATACAGGCCATAATAGCTAACATAATGATGAACTCCCTGGGGCAAGTGCTCATGGCACTCCATGTTCTCTGTTTAAATAGTTCCCTGATAGGATGCTTTCTTTATGTGAAGGCTGTGTATATTGTCTTTGTGGTAGACTACAAAAACAGCTACAGATTCTTCCCTGCTCTGTGTCCCCATCTTTTGTGATATGACTTCGTGGAGGCTTCTATCAAGAGTTGGGGCCTTTCTTCAGCCCTGAAGCTGGCCTGACCTCCTGACTTGGTTTGGCCAATGGAACAGTGGCAATCATGATGTAGGCACTTACACATTTAAGGCTCTAGATTGCCTTGGGACCCCCTCCACCATGGGAACAAGACTCGGCCAGCCTCCTGGTGCATGATCAGCCATGTGGAAGAGAACTAAGTTACCCTAGTCAACAAGGCAACTGATGCATAAATAAGCCCAACCAAGACCAGCCAAACGTCATCCAGATCAACAGAACCTCCTTGCTGAGTCCCTAGCAAATTAATGACCTGCAGAATTATGAGCTTAAAAAAGTTGTTGCCTGAAGTCACTGTGTTCGGAGTTATCTACTATGCATCAAAAACTAAGGGAACAGAAAACTTAATGTGGAGACAAATATGCCTGTGAGAAATATTTGAGATTTTTCTCCTTAGGCAACTCCTGAGAGCTCTTAGTTCTTCTGAGAATACCATATATAACATCCAATAAACATATGTCAGAGCACGTCTATGAGTGTAAGGCCTGGATGTTTTTCAAACATATAGTACATGGCATAGGAAGGTTCTCTGTAAGTATTTATTGAATGTGTATCTACATGTGAGTCGGTGTGGGTATAGTCTCTTCCATTACACTGTGTAGAAGTTTCCTAGTCATCCCCCATCCTTCCATCTTCTTGGAATTTAACATTTCTGAGCCTAACTTCAAGCTGTCGGTACTAGTAACTCTGCCTTAAGTCTGCTCTTGCCTCCAAAACCTGTTCTCCCCAAATACAGGAAAGGCCAGAAATGGCAGGTAATCAGTGCATACCCGGAGGCATCCCTTTATCAATGACTAAGTAATGTTGGTAGGTAAATATTCCATCTCCATCAAATGATAATTCTGAGGTTCATGTTCTGTACTGTCTTCCAGGATTCCTCAGGGTTTTAATTTCTAGTTGTCCATAGTGACTGGCTTAATTATGCATCCTTCATTATCTTTCTTCCCATGACCAGTATTTCCTGGGATCACCTTCCACATACATTATTTGCAGTCTAAACTCTGCTTCTGAGGAAAACAAAACAAGACACATGGAGGTGCTTAGAACTTTGGGTTTGTTCATTTCTATATTAAGGGAATGGAAAGCCAATGAAGACTCTTTTATCTTTTGGAGACAGATGGTACCTTAGGCATCCACTATACATGAAAAGGATACATGCCACAAGTATAATGAAGCCAGAGATAAATGCCCCTCTGTGATCCCAAAAAAACAACAATGCCAAGATTATTTTATATTATGAAAAGTTTTAAAGGATCTTTGGTAGCAAAAAAGACACACTGATATTAATGTTTCTAAAGAATATATATCTCATTATGAGAAATGAGGGGAAAGAATATAACTTTGTTGTGTGCTAAGGCCAATGCAATAAAGGGCAACTGGTTTCTTTTCTCAAAACAACTGTTCATAAGGTTCTCCAATTTATTTATTTATTTATTTTTTAGAGATTTTATTTATTTATTTGTCAGAGATAGAGGGAGAGAGAGCTAGTGAGCACAGGCAGACAGAGAGGCAGGCAGAGGCAGAGGGAGAAGCAGGCTCCCTGCCGAGCAAGGAGCCCGATATGGGACTAGATCCCAGGATGCTGGGATCATGACCTGAGCCGAAGGCAGCTGCTTAACCACCTGAGCCACCCAGGCGTCCCTTCAATTTATGATATATGGAACTTCAACACTTGTTTGGTGTTTTTGTTTATCTTGAAGTATAAAGTTCATAATAATAGATCTCTGAGAATAAACAGAGAGATAAGATATGCCTATCATATATAATAAGAAAAAATTATAAAATTTGGTTAACTATAAAGAAATTTGATGTAACATCTACTTTTTCCTTATCTGCCTTTAAAAAATAGTCACCTGCCTTCTAACATCTTTAGTTTGTCCTATGGAACTAAAGTTCTCATATTTTTAATTCACCAGCTTCTGACATAAATTAAATAATATTTTAGTTACTTAAGAAAAAAACAATTGATTATACTAATTTCATTGCAATTGCTAAATCTGATATTCCCTAAACCTCATGAAGAAATGGAAAAGCCAAGCTGGATCTCTACTTAGTAGTGTGCTTCATGGATCTACCCCTATTGGTTTGGACATAGGGAATTGGAGTCAGTAGATGAGCTTTTGAAAGAAGATCTTAACTCCAAGGTCTCAACTCTCAAATGGCATTATTTTTCATCAAATTGGCTCTAATTCATTATTACCAGCATGTGGAATGAACACACTTTTCTTCCGAGGCATAAGCCCTTTATAAAATAAAACTGATGTCTATATTATCTAACTTCCCATCCTCGGGCACAACAGAATTCATTTTCTATACTCATTTGAGGACATAATCACTTATTATTTTATATTTTTATCCAGCTCTTGCATGGCTAGCCTTACCCAATGACATTTAAAGGTACTTAATGGAAAGACATTATATACATTTTCAATAGTATCCCCAACTGAAACAGTGCTGAATGTTCTGCAGGAATTCACTTTTTTTTTCAATTGAATTAAATGTTTTCCATAATTTCTTGGCCAAATGTGAAATGTGCATTAGTAGAAAAATTACATTGATATTAAAATACCAACAGCACCTGAAAGTATTAACCTCATCACAATTTTTATTACAGTAACATTTGTTCTCACTAGTTACAACAACTTTCTATGTAATTAAAATGCCATTCCCACTTCTAATGTAACTCCAGCAGAGCTGCCTTAACCATCACTCCTTTAAAGCACGCCAAAACTTATGTTGATCAAATAAAGAGCGGTTCATGTGGACACAACAAAGCAGCATGAAAATTCTACTGAGAAATGCTAGTCAGTTATCGAAAGCTAGAAACATTTGGTGGGAGTAAACAAATGTTATGAAGTTGTGTATTTACAGTTTGGTTTGCCTATCAATTTCCTCTTCAAATTCTACTGTGAAGTTTACAATGTAAAGTGGAAATCCTCTGTTTTTGTAAATGTGTCTCAAAGGAACTTAGAAGGTAGAATGTCAAGAATAGGTGGGAGCTTCCTTCCAATATGTTTTGGAATTTTATTTTATTTTATTTTATTTTTTTCAAGATTTTATTTATTTATTTGACAGAGAGAGACTACAAGTAGGCAGAGAGGCAGGCAGAGAGAGAGGGGGAAGCAGGCTCCCCGCTGAGCAGAGAGCCGATGAGAGGATGGATCCCAGGACCCTGAGATCATGACCCAGGCCGAAGGCAGAGGCTTTAACCCACTGAGCCACCCAGGCGCCCCAGTTTTGAAATTTTAAACTACAAAAAAATATTAAACTGGCATCATTATATATCAGCATTAAATCTCATTTTAAAAAATATATATAAATTCACCACCTTAATAAGAATAATGATACTTCTGAGAAGAAGGTAATAATTCTCTTTTCAACAGAAAACAAAATTATTATTGAAATATTCAAGAAATAAGAATCAAATACATAACTTACATATTCTTGCACAAATATATAACACAAATAATTATAAAGCAAACTAGCTTTTCCGGAACTGTCCAATAGCATTCCCTTTATTCCCAGCATCTGAATTCTCTTTATTCAAGCCATTAAAATGTCAGTTTTATAATATTACCATAATATGAACAAACTGGGATTGTATGCTTATTAGGCACCAAGCTTTAGTCTAAGTATACCATAACGTATTTTTAGTTAATATACATATGAACAGCCTGGTGAGGAAGACACAATTATTTTTCTCATTTCATATATAAGGAAATGGAGGCACAGAAAGTTTGAGTATTTGGCCCAAAGTCACTCATTTGGCAGATCACAATCTTGGGGATATGAGAGTTGGGAGTCAGATTCATGCATCAGGTACTGCACAATTTAGAATCCGAGGTCTGAGATCCAGTTGAAAGCACAGAGCACTTCCATGTGTAAACCAGCACAAGTCAAAACATCCCTGAAATTCAGTCATCCCTGCATCTGCAAATTGAGAGTGGGAACTCCAGGGCTCATCCCACACTAACACAAGACAACCCTCTATACACTCTCTGTGCACACTAAAAGCATGGGAATGTACACTGGCAACAGCCACTTCTCTGTCTTTGCATCCCTGAGAATATAGACTCGAACTGTCCAATGTAGGAGCCACTAGCCACACATGCTATTGAGTATTGAAATATGGTTAGTCTGATTGAGATGTGTTGTTAAGTATAAACCACACACTAGATTTCAAAGATGTCTCGCCAAGAAAGAGCTAAAATGCCTAATATTTTATATGAATTATATGCTGAAATGGTAATTTTTAAAATATCAGGTTAAATAATTACTAAATTAAATATTAAATATCAGGTTGAATGTTACTAAAATTAATATCTCCCATTGCTTTTGACTTTATTTTTTATTTAGTTACTAGAAAATTTAAAATTGCTTATGTGGCCCACATTATATTTCTATTGGGCCGTACTGGCTTAGAAGGTGAGCAGTGAAGCAGAGGAGGGTCTGATGTGTAAATGTTACCATCATAGATGTACTCAAGTTAATTTAGTTCAAGATAAAGTAAAGAGCATTTCTGGACTTAAGAAGTTCTGAGCAATTTCTTTTTCAAAAATGGCTTTGTCATATACTTTCCTCTAAAAAGATCTGAGATAGTATTAAGAAAATATAAAATACAGAGAACGTATAAAAGTCACCAAGGCGATACTTATCTTTTATTCTTTTCTTTTTTTTCCTTCCTTTTTATCTTTCCCCGCTTCTCTCTCCCTCTTCCTCTTTAATTCATGTAGGTGAAGCTCTTGGAAAAACCTGATTTATGGAGTCTGCCAATTTCCATGGTATAAATACTCCCTCCTGACAGATTTTCAAGTACCAACCCCATGTCACAGAAGTAGGGAAGAACTGTGTGGTACTGTACCATTAATATACTTCTTCTACCATACAGATATAATAGATATAAGTAACCTAAAAGCATATATAAAAATAAAATAAGCAGGAAGTGATGAGTTACATGTATTTATTCTTTGTATTTAATATAATTTAACTGTAAGTTTGCATAATTTAATTTTTAATAAAAGCTATGTTTAACAAATGACTTGCCAACCTCCGCCCGCCCAAAAAAAAATTCCTAAACATTCAACAGTTGACTCTCTTGGGAGCTCCTGCAAGCCTACCACTTTTATGACATTTACTTGGAAATCACATGTAAAGGAACAACATCTCTTCCAAGACTCATAAGAAACTCCCAGAATATTCTTACTCCCAATCATTCAATTATCCACAAAAGCACAGCCCCGGCTCACAGTTATCATTTACAGAGATATGATACTGGAAAGAACAGAGCCAAGCTGTTTAGCAGAGTCTAACGTAAGTCATCTCAGTCTCATATAATCCATCTCAGAGAGAAACCCTTTAAGAGCCGCCAGGGAAGAGTCCTAGCATCCCTTTGTACTCTCTCAGGAAGTTCCTTCTTACAACTAACCTAAATCTCCTTTGCTGCAATAGAAGCCCATTCCTGTTTGCTCTGTGTTTAATGAAGGTAGGAACAGCTGGTTACCATCCCCTGCATTATAACGCTTTATGTAAGGAAATGAAACACCCCAAACTGGCTTCCAAATCTGCTCAGCTGTAAAAACAGCCTCTTCTTGAGCAAAAACAAACAATAAATTAAATGGAATTGGGAGCTGAGAAGTGCTGCGTATTTCACTCCAGGGAAACACCTCGGGCCAGGTTATAGCCTCGTCAGCACCTAGTGATCAAAGGCACATTTTCCCTGGAAATAAATTCAAGGAGTGAAACAGATGGGATTATTAATCAAGTTGCTGTTAGCATGTTGTGCCATTTTACAGAACATCCTTAAAGCAGGAGGCATCCTGGGCCTTATCTTGTAATAGGATTCTAAGATTTTGGCAAAATGCATGTTGCCCTCTGTGCTGACCCCTCTTGCTTGCCATGTCCATTTTTATGAAAGTGAATGCAATAAATCAGAGCAGCTATAGAAGCTACACCTTAGGGGGTACACATGGGCCAATAGAAGTTAAAGTGCCAAATAATACACAAAACTATGCCACCCACATTTTCTTGGCAAGAGGTCTTATCTCTCTGGAAGCAACACTAAAAAGGAAAGGGTGAAAAGTCCATTCCCATTGTAGGGCTGGCCTAGCCGGAAGCAAAGTGGGGGCATTGGGAAAATAAAGGAAAGAAACAATAGCCCTAGTTCTAGTCAATTCTTAACAGTGTCCTAAGGCGGAAAAAAATAAATGGAGCTATGAAGTAGCAAAACCAAGGATACTCAGGAGACAGGTTTGCTCTTCCTTGATTCTGTGCTCCACAGTCTCTGATCACTGCTCTGAGCCAGTGCCTGATGTTCGTACCTTTGCCTGTCCCCCAGCAGACGCGTGGGATTCTTTATTTTGTGTAGCCCAAAGGGGTCATTTGTCTTCCATCTCACCTCTCACCCTACTTCATCATTCCTTTTCTGCTTTGATTTGGAAAGCCCAGATTTCAAAGCCAAATTCAGCCCAGAGGGCCACATAGGCCCTCGGGACATGTCAGACCCCCAGAAAGGAAGAACAGACTGAGTTTCTTTTGTTGAGGGTTGTTTCCTGCAACTGAAGCTCAGTGCTGCTTCCACCCAAGGAGCCTGGGAAAATCTGTGATCCTGATCCCCAGGTGACCACACGTGTCACCTGCTCTGTGGATACTGGTTTGCCCTTCACTTCCGAAAGGAAAGGCTACCAATGTGCTATGAGGAGGAAGAGGGAAACATCCTTCTCTAGGGCCCATAATTTAACACCTACCCAGCCAGGAGGCATACCTACCCAGGATGAGCTGGTGTGACTGCACCAATCCCCACTGGAGCTCAAGTGCATCCTTTCAGAAACTGCAGCCAAAGTCAAGCTACGGCAGCCCACAGTCCACATCCAGCCTGCACCTTTTTGAAAATCTGAATTTGCTGAATAACATCTTAAAACTGGGAAATTCCACTTAGAGATCTTTATTTCTAGTTTTTCCAGAGACTCTTGCCACACTATGCCATATTTTAACATGGCAACATTCTAACATTCTAACATGGCAACAAATGGTCAGAGCTGAGTGGGATTGCCCTCTCTAAACATTTCTGTGCCTCTCGACCGTCATGGTCCTGCTCCCCAGGGAACTCCCTGCAAGCCATTGATATTTATCATTGAACTTGTTCTGTTAGGTCTCTGTTTCTAAACTTGCTTTATTCTTGGGTTTTTCTTACACGCTACTGACCCAAATATTTTAAGAGATGAGAGGCAAAGCTATGCCCTGTACGAAGAGTAACTATAAACAAGAACTTGATTTTGAAACTAAAAAGATTTTGTAAGGCAGACTAAGAAAGGAAATGGCCTGAGCACAGTGCTATTGCTTGACCACCGGCCTTCTTGTTATCCTGTGGAGCAGGAAAAGGCAGAATCTACTGATTGAAGATTTGAGGACTATGCAAGGAAATAAACTCACGGACTTCTCAATAGTAGTCTTATGCCAGTCCCAAAACAGCCTTTAACAGTTTTGTTTTATTGTTTTAGCATTTCTCTTCTATCATTATTATAATATAAATATGTCACAGAAAGTTTGGGAAAAAATTAAAAAGTCCCCTTCTCATTACAGTATCACTGCTGTCCCCTCTTCTTACACAACTACTACTATCCGTTAATTGTGAGTCCCTTCTAGAAAAAAAGCTAGTCATTTACATATATTTATATCTATTGTTTTACATATGAGGCTGCGTGTTCATATTAACTTAACATTATTAGAACACACATATTTTTCATCGTTCTCTTTGAAAGTTATCTCTAAAAATGATACATATCCCTCCAAAAGTGAGAGATAAATTCCTGTTGTTTACAAGCAAAAAAAAAAAAATATATATATATATACATCTATAGTAAATCACTCAAAAAATTTTAAAAAGATAATAAAATTTCAAATTATTTAAAATCATTTCATCCAGAAATAATGGTTACTAACATTTGAAGATCTTCCACAGATCTGAAGATCTACCACCGATATCCTGTGTAATATACACCGGAAGGAGTGAAGGAGGAAGAGAGAGGGAAGGAAGGAAGGAAGGCAGGTCAATAGACTGATAAATCAATTTCTAAATATGCAGATAGGAAGATGGGATTTTGCTATGACAGCATTTTGAAACAAAAGCTTTAAATTTTCCTTGAACTTAAAAATGAAGAAAAAGGGGTGCCTGGGTAGCTCAGTTTGTTAAACGTCTGACTCTTGATTTCAGCTCAGGTTATGATCCCAGGGTTGTGAAATCAAGCTCTGTGTCGGGCTCTGTGGTGGGCGTGGAGCCTGCTTAAGATTCCCTTTCTGCCTCTCCCTCTGCCCCTCCTCTACGCTAATTAAAATAAATAAATAAAAATGAAGAAAAAGAAAGCCAAAGAACGATTTGACTTTAGAAGAGTATGCTTCTTCACAAAAATGAAATGTTTCCTAAATTCTCTAAAAGAAACAATGTGGAATATTGTGCTGATTAGTATCTATTGAATCTCTTTTGTGAAAAACATGGAAAATAGCATTCCTAATTTTACTAAATATATTCTTTTTTATATTGGAGTTTTAAGACAGTTATATCTTGTTTTTGACAGCAATTCCCATAGTTGTGCTTTTTTATTTCTACATGTTAATAACATAATGCCCATCACCAACATTAATCGTGGTTGCTTCATTTTTTATTTTTTTTAAAGATTTTATTTATTTATTTATTTATTTGACAGACAGAGATTTCAAATAGGCAGAGAGGCAGGCAGAAAGAGAGGAAGGGAAACAGGCTCCCTACTGAGCAGAGAGCCCAATTTGGAGCTGGATCCCAGGACCCTGGGATCATGACCTGAGCCAAAGGCAGAGGCTTTAACCCACTGAGCCACACAGGCACCGTCATTTCTGATTTTTAAATATTTTCTTTGACTTACTGACAAGATTAAATAATTCAGTAGTTTTTTGGCTCTTTTTTTCCAAGAGGGGCTCTTGGATAGTCTAGTATATGAATTGTTGCATATTTAAAAATGTTGTATATTTGAAAAATGTTGATGTGTTGACCTTAATCTTGAAGAACAACTTGGCTGGACCTATAATTCCCAGCTCAAAAAAAATTTTTTTGTTTCCTCAAAATTCTGTGGACTTTGTTCTATTGCGTCTTCTAGCATTGAGTATTTTCTGATAGATTTCTCTGGGTAATCTCTGACATCTCTCCAATTAGTGATGGCTTTTTCTGTCTAGGTACTTGCGAAAATCCTTCCTTACATTTGTGTCTTAATAACTTCACTAGGATTTACCTTAATGTTGGTTATAATATAATTTTTGTTTTGGACAATAGGTACCCATTACATCTGAAGGTTCAAGTCTCAGGGAAACTTCCAGGAAACTGAAGATGCAGAGATGTTAAGCAACTTGCTCAGGACTACACAGCTAATGAATGGCAGGGTCTAGATTCAGATCCTGCTGTTTGGTTCCAGACCTAGCCCCCTGTCATCATAGTAGTTTATCCTGACGAAGAATGGTACTGGATCCTTCCTCTCTAAGCCGGTTAGTCACGGACTACACACAGTTTATTCCAAGGATATCTGCACTTGGCAGGCACTGAGTATACAGATAGTCCAATTACTGTCCAGAGAAAGGAGGACACAGTGGTTCAATCACTCTGGTACTGCCTTCTTCTGAAGAAAAAGGAAGCAGAAGGAAGACATGGAAAGACAGAAGTAACAGATGCAAGGAAGCAGGGGAGAGTTACCAGAGGGGGTTGATGGAGACTGACAGAAGCAGATATGCTTCTTGCTACTCCACATGTCAAGGATAGCAGAACAGAACTGGCTCCATCTCCTGACTTCATCCTCAGACATCCTTTCCCTTTACCACCACTTCCCCCAACAGTACTAGGTTTCCTTAATTTCTGGGCTCAGTGCAGCACCACCAGGAAGAAAGCAGACAGTGTGCAGGGGCCTGATGAGACCAGCCCTTGAGCAAACCACCAAAGGTGGCAATTCATGGGACATATCTGAGCAGCACTGACCAGGTTCCGTACCCAACTCTCTTTGACCTATCTGGTCAGATGCCCTGAAATCCCCACCTTGAGAATTGTTCACTTGGGTGACATTCTCTCTACAAAAGGCCACTTGTTATCAGAAAAGGGTAAGCTTTTTGCTAGCTTTGGCCTACTAAGAGAATACAGTAGATTCACCAAGTTGGAAGCTTCAGAGAACAATGAGTCTACCCTCTTATTTTTGAGGCAAAGCAGCTGGAGCCTTAGTTTTAGATTAGTGAACTGTGAAATTAGAAAGCCCAAGACACAGTGGTGTGGGAAATAGTGGCCTGAACACCTAGAAGCATGACTAGAGGAATATCTGGATGGAGCCAGGACAGTGCGTGTTATGGGTGTTATGGGTGGCCTGCCCTTTTACTGGGTAAAAGGGCAGGCCACCCATAACACTCTCTCACCATAGTACTATCTCCCAGCTACTCTAAGTGTTGGATGCTAACGGCTCAGCCTCTGCCCTTCACTCTACCTTCTCTAGAAATTTGCCATGAACCACAGGGAGGCCACCATGCCCAGGAGATTATGATTCCTTCTAGGGCAGCCCAGAGATAATGATTAATTGAGACAGCAATATACATTAAGGTGGGACCTTACATTACATTCTTTACATTAAGGTAGGGCTATTTCTGTGATATAACTCATAATCCTGTGCTCCCCATGGATCAGGCTGAAGCTAGATCACTTCTTTGCTTATTTCTTATCACTGCACCATCCTGCTTCCCTTACTTTTCTTTCTTTTTAGAGCACTCCCTCAGTAAATTGTATGTACCTGAACTTACCTTGAACCCTGCTTCTAGGAAAGCCAACCTAAGACAATTAGGACGCTGACTAGGAAGAGGAGCAAATAATTCTTGGATTATTTAATAACTGTCCTGAAGGAGACTCTGTTCTCAGAATAACCAAAGATTTCCATATTCTCTTTTCCTCTCTCCAATGTTTCAGCCAGGAAAAGACCTACAGGATCTGAAATTCATTCCTTAATATACTGTCATGCTAGGTGTGTGTGTAGGTCCAAAGAAGGGTTCGCACTTCTGTTTGGTGACACAGTCACCATTCACTGAGTCTCCAGGACAATAGGTTTCAGATGATGCCTCCAGTGTGAAGAATCCCAGGACCTCCTAGGGCTAAACATACAGCCCATTAGCCACACTGACCCATCCAGTTTAGAGTAAAATGATTCATTCATCTCTGCTTTATTAATTAGTGCCCTGGATGGAAACTCTTCAACAAGTTGAGATGACACACAGGAATTGAAATACTTAGAGACAATAATATTTTATTTGAAGTAAAGCAATAACAGGGCCATGTTTGAGAACTACAGGCTGGAGTTTCTCTGTAAGTAAGAGGTGTCATCTCAAAGTTCAGGACTTGTCTTGTCCTGCCAAGTGATGCGATTAGCTTAAAAGTTTTTCACTTTTTGCCTGGGGACACCTCACTGGGATGATCACCTGCCTCCTCCACTTCTTCCCTCCTCAAGAATCCTTCAGTCATACCCCTTCACCCAAGACTCCCCTGTGGTGCTGCTACATCCCTGTCAAATCAGTTCAGTGTGGTCAGGAAGGAGGCACAATTAGTTCTCAGAAACAATGGCTAAAGAGAACCAAATGATCCAACAAACATCAAACGGTGCCAGCCAAGGAGAATTACACAGTGTCCTTTCAAATGTGTTGCTTCATCTTCAGTTGCCACCTTTGCTCAAAGGGGAAGATACCTGGAGCAGTTGGATTGGCATTCTTAACTTACTATTATTAATAGAGATTCAACAAATGTTTTAATAGCAGACACTCTGTCTCTAGACATTAAAACTAAAGATCACCATTGATTCAAGACATCATTATAACACTGAGCCTCTTTCTTTTTGGCTATCAAGAATAAACATTAGTGAAATAGAAGGTATACAGATCTTGAGCAATGGCCTGAAAACCAACCTAGAGTCAAACAGCCATGCTCTAGCAGTTAGCAGGGGCAAGCATTCACGTCAGATCAAGGGCAAAGCAGCACTGTGTTGTACGGCCAAGACAAAGAATCCTGAGCCTCAGTGGCTAAAAACAATAAGGAGTTATTTGCTGTGCAGGTCCCACGTCTACTGCAGGTCAGCTGGGGACCCAAGCTAATAGGAACAGTCTCTAATCACTATAGCAGAGAATAAAAGATTACTCTAAAAATGAAGTACTCAGCTTGGGATGCACACATGTCACATTTATTCACAACTCATAGGCCAGAACTGGTCTCAAGGATGGCTAGACATACCCAGCCAGGAAATCTAGTGACGATACCAAAACTGCATTGTGACCCTTAGACTAACCCCCAAAGAAATTTATCCATCTAAACAATTCCCTACCATTGAATTGACTCCACTCACAAGCAATGCTTAAATCCTTACCATGTGCCCAGCACTGTGCTACATATAATATGGGTATCAGAGTAAGTTTAAAGCAGGTTATCTGTCTTCTGAAAGGTCCTAATATAAATTAGAAGACCAATCAAGAAAAAAAATTATATAATTTTTTTTATTTTCAGTATAACAGTATTCATTATTTTTGCACCACACCCAGTGCTCCATACAATCCATGCCCTCTAGTATAATTTTTTAAAGGAAAACAACAAAACTAATACAAGGTAGAGCAAAATTATGTGCCAAATCATGTGATATACAAATCAAACTTATCACATTGCTCGTTTTTCTCCTCTTGTACATAGAAAAATTGATGTGCTAGACCAGCATTACATCCAACAGAAATACAATGCAAACACCTTTATAATTTTAAATTCTCTAATAGCCACTTTATAAAAAGCAAAAAAAGAACTAGTGAAATCAAATTTAATCATACCTTTTATTTAACCCAATGTATCTAAAATAGTATTCCTTCAACATGTACTAAACATAAAAATGACTAATGAGAGACTTTACATCCTTTTCTACATATTAAATCTTCAAAATCCAGTGTACATTTTGTACAGTGTATCTGAGTTCAGACTAGACTAGCCCTCCAGTGCTCACATAACCAATTGTTATTGTATTGTATTGGATGGAGCAGTTGCACACAACAACCAACATTAACATACATACTGCTAACCTGTGTGGCCAAGACTTTTTTTTTTTTTTTTTTTTTTTTTAACTGCTGGCACTGGCCTGAAGGTTTTTCTGGATGTTGAAAATGATGGCTTTCCTTTATGGCCTCTATTAAAGTAACTTAAAGTAGTTAGTACTGCATAGTCCTTCCCTACCAGGAAGGGAACACTCATCCACCCAAAGTTAAGGAATTTAAGCAACAAAATAAAAACACATTCATTCTACCAGGGCTGCAGGTCAGGAAGGGGTTAAGAAGAGGGGCAGGAGTGTTGAGGATGTGCCTAATAAAAAACTGCTTGTTGAGACCTGCGGGAGGGTAGCCCTTTTCTTAAAAGGTTAAACAAAAAGCAGAACCACTGTATTTCAGCAGGCTAATTACCAGGAGTGACTTTGACCTTTTCCGTTCCTGGAGATTTATGCTAGAACATTTTCCTTTGACATGGTGCAGGGCTCTTTGAATTCAGGTTGAGTGTGATCAGGTGTGCTTCTAGGGGAACTTTTTTTTTTTTTTTTTTTTTTATAAAGGCATGTCTGTGCTTCCCAACTGCACTCAGGAAGAGTCCTGCGATGGAAGGAATACCCAACACCAGGGTCTAACTGTCTGTCCATCCCTTCGCAACAACCTCACCCTTCTGAGAACCACATTTACCTTTACCGTTGAGGAAACACAGAAAGAGACCATTTAACAACGGAAACTTTTGTCGACAGTGAGGGCTGTGGAACCTGAGCCTTGAAAATTCTACCAGAGGCCAGTTAATCTAATAAAGCTCTTGACATTAATAGGTTTAGCTAGTGGGAAAGTTTGAAATCCCTTCCTCAGGGTCCCTGAGTGAGCTAGACTCTTTCAGGTGGTTTTTGCTTTCAGGCCTAACATGCCAATTTCACACTAGATGGCCTATGGCTTCAGGACATTTATCCTTCAGTTCTGGTTAATTCTGATCGGCTCACCCTTCCAAGCCAGGTGGACAAATTCACTGACCTTAGCTGCTGACCGGCTAGGTTTCATTAAGGCTAATGAAGTAAAAGTTATCTCTATAATCCTCAAGTGGGTTTGCTCACTAACTGATTCCAGTTGCCTTGAAATGCTTGCCAAACTAACAAAAGAGGGGAATCTGGTAGAGACAGGTCAATGGACCCAAATACTTTTTCACTTCCAGATATACAACCTGGATGGTAAATCCTATTTTGTGAATGGGTCATGGATGCCTCTTAACCAAACTTCACGCTTGCATCTGCCACTACAGATGCCAGACCTTCTTTTCTCTAAAACTTGCCCCTTTCAGATGGAACCAGCAAATCTTATTTTACTATAATATACGTACAAATCATTGGTCAGTCTTGACCCTTATAGCCACCTTCTGAAACCTTGACTCAGGTTAATTGGTTTATATTAATAACCTTGCTTAGCTATAATGAGAAAGATGAAAAATGCTTATTTTGGAAAATCAGCTGATGTTAGAGGTCACCAGACGAACCTGGAGCTTGGACTGATGAAGATATTGGTGATTTAGGATTCTTTTGACTTCCTTACTTTTATTATCTATTTACTCACTTATTTTACTGAAACTCCGGGGCTGAACGCAGAGCAGTAGTTTTTTTTTTGTTAATTATCTACTAGCAAAGGGCAAGCAAACCTGGTGATAGAAAAAAAAGTAGGAATGTCTGTCTCTGATTTTGACATTCAACATATCCAAGTTTTGGAAAGATAAATGGAAGCAATGTTACTTTGCTACTAGTTCCATTTTTCAGATCCACTTCTAAAATGCTACTGAAGAGAAACTCTTAATCCAAACAAGAACAGAACAATCATGTCTACATCCCCCCCAAGGGATAAGCAGAGCATATGGCTATTTATAATATGGACAACTGACAGCAAGGGCTTTAAAAAATGCTTTCTCTCCTGTTGTCAGTTTTGGAATGGAGTTGGAGGCAAGCAAAGTCCTGATAACATTGGTGTATTGTTCCTGCAGGTCCTAACCTCAGCAGGCCACATCAGTATCTTCTGTCTGAAGAAGTCGCTCTCTTTTCATCAAACACATTCCAGAAGTCAGCGGTAAAAGCACTGATGGGGGAGAACAGATTGATCCATTAACTCTCACCCAGTTCCTTGGCTGAACCCTCACTTCACATTCCAGTTATAAAGATTTGGTGAGTTATCAAACAGGAAACAAGCTCTGAAAGGAACTGCATTTTCAGAGGTTCTGGCCAAGGCTCTTTCTGCTGCCTGTGTATCCTGGAGAGGATGAGAGACCCTCTTCCCTAAAACTTCTCTAGACCTCTCCATTTCTGTGTGCCTAAATTATGTGGGAACCTTGTGAAATACATATTCTGACTATATACCGGAGTCTAAGAGTTTGTGTTTCCTGTATTTCTAATAAATTCCCAAGTAATACTAATGCTTCTGGTCCTTGGGCCATATTTTGAGTAGCAAGGAGCTAAAAAAAAAGAAAGAAAGAAAGAAAGAAAGAAAGAAAGAAAGAAAGAAAGAAAGAAAGAAATGCTTTGGGAATCTGATTGAAGTCAAGATAGCTGCACTTCCACTCATGTGAACTTTGGCTTCAAAGGTAATCCAATGATGCATCTTAGTTGCTCACCCAGTGACTTCGGATTAGATGCAGTGTGAACAAACACATATGAAACCATTAAGTGTGTGCTTATTCCAACATCTACCACTCAGCGTTGTGATGAACCATACACTCTAGCTTTAATCCCCATAGTCCCAACAAGAGGGAAGAATCCAGGCAAGAAAGGTGTGTGTCCCTAAGGTGAGAAGACAGACGGAGGAAGAGAACTTTCCTACTAGCTGTCAGCAATTCAAAGCTTAAAGAGGAACTGTGATTATTTTCTTTTGGCTAAGCTCCGCTCCAGGGTGACTTTAAAGCTCAGGAGGCATTATAGGTCCATTTAAGGGGACATCCCTACTGGGTTATAGCCTTTTAAGGGATCATTCCATATGACTAAAATGAAGATCAAGGTTGCGATTCAAAGCACAACAAGTCCTGCCTTAACAGATCCAAACTTGTGGCAAGTTGTTGCTCCTCACATGGGCCAGGTTTCGCTTCTCTCTCCACTGAAGGGCCTAGGGTGATGGCTAAATTTAATTCTAGTTTTCTCCAAGTCGAGTGACCTCCCTACCTGGAAGGAAACCCTCTGAGAAGGTTTGCTATCAGGCCAACCTGAACCCAGTGCTCCGGCATAATGCCATGTCATTGTGGACATCAAACTTCCCGGCTCCAAGTTTCATTTTCTTTCATGTAAAATTGGAATGATGGAAACCGATCCCACAGCACTGCTCTGAGTCCTAAGTAAGCTAATGGATAGATCAAGTATGTACACAAATTAAATAATAAATTAAAGAAGCCAGTAAATGCACCTGTCCTTCCAACTGTGGGAGAAAAGTAGAATATCTTTATCTCCAGAGCAGCTTCAAATCCTGTGTGTAAATCCATTGCTACCAGGAGTAGAGGAAGCATTAAAAATGCTGAAGGATTTCCTTCAGCGGCTAATTTGATGGCTAGGATATATTGTAGGGGAGAGAGAACCATAATTTAAAAGTATCCTGACAGCAATAACTATTTCCTTAGCATTTAGCTATAAGAGCTCTGAATCCTCCATCTGTTGAGAAATTTCTAATTTCAAAATAATATGGTGCTTCAAGAGTTTGTGAATCCATAGAAACGTCAGAAGACCAAGGGCCACTGCAGTTTTCCACACTTAGGGAAAAGTATACACTACTCTTGTTTCTTTGTGGAACAAGGAAAGAAGACAAGTTGATCTCCATTATCCCTTCAAGCACCATGTCCCTTCATTATATTTGGAAAGTCTCAGAATGAACACTAGTTCTGAAGATGGGGTGAGACAGGCATTGTGGTGGCCCACCTACCCAGTGACACCTTCCATGTTCACGTGGCTGCATTCCTAAGTAACTACAATACACATCCATCACAACCACCGTTTTCAAGCTCAAAATATCTTGAGAATAATACAGAATTGGACTGAGTTTATTGCTAAACTTTTGTTGAAGTGGGCAGTAATTCCTCAAAATTGGAATTACTGAATTAGAAATAAATTTTCTCTTTCCTATTCACTTCTACTCTGGCCTAAGCACAAATGCCTCATGTAGATGTTCTACTCCCACCCCTTTCCCCTACCTTTACAGAGGTTCCATTCTTTTCCTTTTACTCTTCTATGCCCATTCCAGACTTTCTACACTGAGAGGACCAGAGTGACCTCTAGTTGTCTAGGAAAAAGGCCGCTAAGACAATGTGCAAGTAAACATCTTAAAATAACAATGGCCTTGCCTTTCTTCCACCTAACCAGTCTCCTACTTTGATTACATTCCATCCTCCACTGTGAGGCCAGAATGATATTTTCAAGAAGCAATGCTGATTGTGTCACTCTCCTATTTAAAACCCTTCATCGGCACCCTGCTGACCCTGAAATAAAGTTTGAATGGCACACAAAGTTCTTTATGATCTGGCTTCAGTTTATCTTCCCAGCCTTGTCTCTCAAACACTTCCCACCCTTCCTAGTACCCGATTCTCCACTGGTAAGCTCAGATGCACTCTGACCTGCCTTCAAAACACACACACACACACACACACACACACACACACACACACACACACACACAGAGTCTGCCACTTGTTATAGTCTTTCCTGTCTTGCCCCTTTTCCCCCAACATGGACTTAGCCTGTGGTTAATGTTAACTCATTACAAGTTGTCCACCTGAACATCACCTGCTGAGATCAGTGCCTCCCCTATGGATTTCTGAATGAGACCAGCACTGCTTGCTAACTATAAACTCCCTTTCTAAGCTACCCTCTTATTCACTGTTATATTCCCAGCATCTAGAAAGCTGTATATTACATAATGAAGTCTCTGTAAATATTTGGTGGATGAATGAGTGAAATACTTCCTATATACTAGAGCAGAGGTTCCCAAAATATGGCCCACAGACCAACAGTGTCAGTTTCACTTGGATACTTAGAGCTGCAAATTCTTACCACCCCCTGAAGATCTACCAAATCAGAAATTTGGGGGGCAGGGCCTAACACTAATTTAGCAGATTCTCCTGTGAGTCTAAGGCATGCTAACATCGGGAAACCGCTGTCTTAGGCAGGGGTACTCATCTCCAGCTGCAGGGAGGAGTAAATGATACTACTTTCTAATCATCTGGGATTCTTTTTTAATGCTTCAACTATCCCCCTTAGACTTTTTCATTCAGTTAAGTTAGTGTGGATTCTGCAGTACTTTTTTAAAGCTTACCAAGTGGTACTGATATAGAGCTGGTTGAGAATCACCGTCCTTGACTTCACATTTCCTATCTCTAGTCCTCACATACACATAAAATTACTGATAAAATGGGCATTGGTCTAGTGCCACTCCAACAGTGCCTCTGGCCTCCCCCAGGACAATGTGGTAAGGATGCATTAGATCCAGCCCAGCAGCCAAAATCTCATTATTCCAAGTGTGGTCCCTGGAACAAAATTTGCATCCCCCCGAGGGTAGTTTGTTGGAAATAAAAACCCTCAAGCTCCACCCAGACTTGCGGTATCAGAATCTCTATTTTAATAAGATCCCCAGATGATCTGTGTCCACAGTAGAGTTTGACAGACACCAGCCAAGCAGAGAGAGCACTGAGCATGATTTTCTACAGTACAGCAGTAAAATCATCTCTTTAGGTCTTTAGTTCAGGTATGTAGCATCATATAGTCAGAACTATTCTGCCATGAGACTTTTCAATAAAACCTCTGGTCAGGGCCAGAAATTAACTCTCAAGGTCAAATGGCTTCCTTGGTTAATAGCATAGAAAGGACTTCAGAAGTCTTGGCCTCTGTTGACTGTGGGGTCAAGGAGGTCATGTCTACATCAAAGTGTTGGAAAACTAGGCCATCTAAAAAGATCCTCACATATATAACTCAAAATAGTGAATTATGGTGCTTATAATCCAATCACATACACTGAGTGCTTGCTATGGTCCAGGCATCATGCTAAGTACTCAACACATATTAATTTATTTAATCTTCCCTACAAGTTCATGAAGCAGGTGATGTTAATTATCCTTTTTATGGAAATGAAGGAAGGAGAGGCATGGAAAGTCAGGCACGGCTTAGGAGTATGATCCAGAACTGAAATCCAAACCCATCTTTCTCTGGAACTTATGTTATTAACCACAACACTATGTTCAACAATTACCCTAAAGGAGAAGGAACAATGACCCCAAACAACTGTTTTTTTAAACATTAGTTTAAAAGCCCCTGACTGTTCCTCCTACAATTAGAAGAGCCAGAATTAAATAGGATGGTTGCCGTGCCAACCCACAGAAGTCAAATATAACCAGGCAGCAAATTAGAGTAAACATTTCGGAATCCCTTGCATGTGGCACACGACTCCACCCACCCTTCTTGGCACAAGCCAGGATGTTGATTATATGGATCCCGCTGGCATTTCATGTCCTCATGCAAGTCATAGAGAGTATCCTCCTTACTGCTGAATGTGAACATGACCAGACTTATTTGAGTAATTTGGCACATTACGGTAATGGCTCAATAGTGCAGACAAGGGCAAGAGCCCCAGCTTACGCATTCCTCCATCCCCTTACCCTTTTAATTCAATCACCCCATATAAATGGACCCAAACAAGATGATGAGCATGATGGTCAGAGTTGAAGATCATTTCCTAAGGACTAGGATTTCCTGAGGATAAAAGTAACCAACTGCCCCGGAGCCATTAACTGCAACTGGTTAATAAGCTCTGGGAAATGCATCTTATCTAAACAGTTTTTGCCATGGTAAGATAAAGCAGAGAAGGGAGGAGAAGGAAACTAGGTGCCTATATTTGGAGCAGAATTTATGCCCCACATACGCTAGTCAATCAGTTTGGCTCATCTCTGCTGGCATTCCATTCTACTGACTGTCCCCCATTAACACAGTGGGGTTTTCACACGTTAACCTAATTTGTAGGCATGGGAGTTTCCCGTGAAAATTCCCTGAGCACAGGTCAGAGGTGGGAAGTCTCTGACCTGTGACCATTTATATGGTCCTTCTTTGTACTGGCTCAGAAACACTAATGTTAAAAAAAAAAAACAAACACTAATGCTGCCAGGCAGCCTCTGACAAGAGAACTGCTGGGCTGTGGTCACAGGGCCTCAGTTGATGTATATGGATAGAGAAACTCTAGTTCGTAGCCCTGAGAGCAGATTCTTAACCCAGAACCTATTATTATCAATGGCTCCAATTCACTCTTTAATTCACAACTTGCTTTGAAATAACCAAAAGGATCATTCATAAATTCATAAACATTATTACTGAAAGAGACTTAGAAATAATCTTATCTTAGTCTTTGCTCTACAGATGAAGAAAGTAAGGTCCGAATTACTTTGAAATTTTCAAATTTTATGTAATAAATGGCAGAGCCAAGGGTAGAATCTGGGGTTTCTGTTTGCCATGCCAAGTGCGAGTTCTACCACTCAGATCAAATCTGGCTGTTCAGAATCCTCTAAAGATCAGATACAGATCTCCTGCCCACACTTCCAGATGTGCTAATTTAGTAGAAATCTATATAGAGCCCAGGAATCTGAATATTTTGATTCATGCTCAGGAATGGGCTAGAGTATGCAAAGTAGCTTCAGAATCAGAATTTTCCTAAGTATATGAACAAAGATCATGAAATATTCTACCTTTGGGTTATGTGCTCTTGTGACTATCTACAATCAACCAAAGCTTTATACATGCTGACTTTCCTGAAAATGAACTTTTTCCTTGTTATCAGAACATCCATGTGATCACAACAGGGCCACTTCTGTGCTCATAAGCTCAGAAAAATAAAAAGACGATCTAAAAGCCCATGGTTAACCAGTGTAAACCTAGACTTTAATCAAGATTCTCTGCATGTCCTTTTTTCCTCCTAATGTATAGGAAATTAGGATGCAAACACAAAACTGATGATAGAAAAAAAAAATCTCAAAGCCCCAGTGAATCAATACTCCACAGCTCTGGGGACTTGCTCTTTTTTTTTTTTTAATCAATTTTATTTTATTTTTATTTATTTATTTTTACTTTCTTTTTCAGTGTAACAGAATTCATTCTTTATGTACCACACCCAATGTTCCATGCAATACATACCCTCCATAATACCTACCACCAGGCTCCCCCAACCTCCCACCCCCCAGTCCTTCAAAACCCTCAGATTGTTTTTCAGAGTCCATAGTCTCTCATGGTTCATCTCCCCCTCCAATTTCCCCCAACTCCCTTCTCCTCTCCATCTCCCCATTTCCTCCATGTTATTTGTTATGCTCCACAAATAAGTGAAACCATATGATAACTGACTCTCTCTGCTTGACTTATTTCACTCAGCATAACCTCTTCCAGTCCCATCCATGTTGATACAAAAGTTGGGTGTTCATCCTTTCTGATGGAGCCATAATACTCCATCGTGTATATGGACCACACATCTTCCTTATCCATTCGTCCATTGAAGGGCATCTTGGTTCTTTCCACAGTTTAGCGACCGTGGCCATTGCTGCTATGATCATTGGGGTACAGATGGCCCTTCTTTTCACTACAATCTCTATCTTTGGGGTAAATGCCAAGTAGTGTAATTACAGGGTCATAGGGAAGCTCTATTTTAATTTCTTGAGGAATCTCCACACTGTTCTCCAAAATGGCTGTACCAACTTGCATTCCCACCAACAGTGTAAGAGGGTTCCCTTTTCTCCACATCCTCTCCAAAACATGTTGTTTCCTGTCTTGCTAATTTTGGCCATTCTAACTGGTGTAAGGTGGTATCTCAATGTGGTTTTAATTTGAATCTCCCTGATGGCTAGTGATGATGAACATTTTTTCATGGGGACTTTCCTCTTACCCTCCTTTCCTGTTCCTCTCCCTTTCTCTCACAGGATGCTGAAGACAGCACGGGGCATTCATACTATATTTACTTATTGGGAGACCATTGCTCTGCCTTTAAATATGCCCCACTGATCAATGTAGATGGGTTAGGTAAAGGCAACCACCACCTCTCACTGATCGCCAAAAACTACATAATTTCAGTCAGTTTTCAAAGTCTGGAGACAACACTCCTAATATCTTTAATGTAAAATCTTTAGAAATTTATTTCTACATTTGTTTTATGTGATAAACCAAGGAAAGTATAATGTTTAATAATGGAAGCATCTTAAAAGTAGAAGATTATACAATTCATTAGTGTTTGTTATGGAGAATATCCTGGGAAAGAGTGGGATTTGGGGGAGGTCCTAGATTGTCATCTCTCTACAGGGACTTTCCTCTGCTCCATCTCCTCAGTCTTTAAGAACTCTTTCAGAAAGGGATTAGGAACACATTAACACCAAGGAGTTAGGAACTGACGACAGACTGAAAGGTAACAGCTCTTAGTGTAACTTTGGGTCATGGATGAATATTCCATGACCATTTCATTTCCGACTTCCCTTTCCTTTTTTCCACTTTGGGACCCTGTCACTATTTACTAGCATCCCAGCTAGGAGTTCAACCTAATTTAGCCTATATGTTTTGTTTTGTTTCTGGTTTAGGGATCTGTGGAGTTCTACAGACCTCAACTACTCATTCAGAGTTCAAGGATCAGAACACTTGACTAAAACTAATCCAGTCAATGCATTCCCTTTCCTGGCCACAGTGATAGGTTCAAAGGAAGTCCTGCAACTAGAACAGGCCAATGTGAGTCAATCACAGGGCTTTTTTGGAGAGGTGAGGTAAATGAGAAATTCTGGAGCCAAACACTTTCTCTTCCGTGTTAGCTGTGAAAAATGAGGCAAGTAAAGCTTCCAGAGTTCCTGGGGTCCACACAGGGGCCACAAGAGAAGCAGAACTCACTTGCGTATGGATTGGCAGAATTTAAACTTTTAAAAAGTCTTCACTTTAGTCTACTTGCATTGTCGTATTTATTCTTTTTGTCGGTCTCTCTTTTCCTCTCTCTCTTTTTTTGACATCTATCTAAATTCTTTGAAAAGTGAGCTATAGACATGATGCCCCTTTACCCTATAACCTTCATCATGTATCCAAGAAAAAGGACATTCTCTTATTTCCATACATAACTGTCCAAATAATATCTTTCACAGGTACTTCATTTTTTCTTGTTAATGGTACCACTGTGTTTGTGCATATTGCATGGAAGTTATAGGTATTGTCTTTGTGCATATTTTGATTATCAGCAGAACATACAGTTTGTAAAAGCAGGCATATACTTGTAAAATATTACATTATTATGTGAAGAAGAGAGAGACTAACAAACAGTTTTGGAAACCAGGCAGTTGGATGGCCTATTCCCTATATTCCTCACCAACTACTACAAACTGAGGAAGACCAGGAATTATAAGTCCTATATTGAGATGGGTGACACATATTTATATGCATATAACCAAAAAGAAGTCAAATTTCACTGTCCTCCCCAGTGAAAGGGACAGAATTAAAACATTAGAAATGGGTTTTAGAACCAAGAGTAGAGACGGTAAGAAATATGAAACAGTGGCAACAACAGAATATCTGAGTGGCTAAGTTCTAGGAGGTGTTGACTAGAAATCAAGAAGCCAGGATCTTTGTCCTAGCTTGGCTACTCTCTCCGAATGATCTTTGGTGAGATGTCCTCCCTCTCTGGAGTACAGTTTAACTATAAAACAAAGGGGTTGGACCAGATGCTTTGTAATGCCCCTTCCAGCCCAGTGGGTCTCTGGAAAGTTCACATCTACATCAATCAAATTCTGATCAGATGCCAGACTGAGCAGCAGTTCAGAGAAAGGGACTATCAGCACATAGGGCAATACTGGGAGGTCCCAATACTGGAAGGACAGCCAAGGGTGGGAGATAGACTTATGAGGAATAGGAAGGTATCTGGTAAGTGGAGGGGGGAAAAAGCACATGCTAAAATGGAAAGCAGTCCAAGTGAATTCACAGTCTCAGAAATGAGCACTAGAATGTTACTGAAACAGACCTGCCTGAATAGTCTAAAAGTGAGAGTTGAGATCTGAGTGGACAGTTCATGGGCAAAAGTCAGACTCACTATTGTGGCCACTTCTTGGGCCATGGAAACTTTCACTGATGTACTCTGTGATGATGAATATGTATATAAAAGAGTTGGTAGCTTCCAACGGTTTCATGAGAAATATTTTTACTCTATTTTGTGCTTATTTTCTATATGAAAAGTTGCTTTATCTGTACATACCAGCATCCCCCCTCCACCTGAATCATCTGTCTTTTTGCAGATAAAGCATACAGCACTGTTCAGACAATTCTGGCTTGTGCACTTAGTGTTACTGCTACTGGTGGTCAGTTTTCTTGGCAGTGGAGATTATGTACTTTGTTGAAAACCGATCACAAATACATCAGGTCCTTTAATTTTCATTAGTTCTTTAGGAAGAGCTATTATTTTTCCAATTTTACACATGGCAAAACTGGGATCAAAAAGAACTTATAAGGGCGCCTGGGTGGCTCAGTGGATTAAGCCGCTGCCTTCGGCTCAGGTCATGGTCTCAGGGTCGTGGGATCGAGTCCCACATCGGGCTCTCTGCTCAGCAGGGAGCCTGCTTCCTCCTCTCTCTCTGCCTGCCTCTCCTCTCTCTCTGCCTGTCAAATAAATAAATAAAATCTTAAAAAAAAAAAAAAGAACTTATACATTTGCCTACAGCTGGGATAAAGATTTAAAATTATGCTTTTAACTTCTAAATTGATTTATAAACAATATTTTTCTTAATCCTTGTAAAGAATGCTTTTCTTTGCTGAGATAGATGGAGCTTGGGAAGTGAGAAAAGAATCAGCTGTTTTCCAGAATCCCTCTACCAAGGAGGCCTATCTAGCACTAATCAGACTGTTGATATCAACTTCAGTTTAATACTATGAGCATGGCTTATACAGGCAAAAAAAGGTGATAATTAGGAAATGTTAATAAGCTGGTTACAAATGTTGCAAGCTAAACAATATTATGAAAAGCATTACTGAAATCTATCTGCAAGTAGTTTGAGATGTCTTGACATGTATTTGGGACTTTGTATATATTTGGGACCAGAAAGGTTATTTTTATGTATCTTGGCAATAAAAAAAAGAGAGAGAAATTCAAATCCATTTTATACAGAGATCATGAACCAAGGTTATATACAGACAGCAGAAAGTATGAAGAAAAGGAAATTACTTAAAGGGGATGGGTGATAAATTCCTCATGCCCCCTGGGGTACTGTTTGAATAAGTATTATTTAATGGTAGCAGTGGTTATGGGCATGTGTGTACTTGGAGAACTGCGTGTGTGTGCATACACTTTGAGGGCTTTTTTTTTTTTTAATGTTTCTTATCCTTTGTAGTGTTTTAAACTTCTATAGACTTAATGGAAGAAGATTATAAGTCTGCATGTATTCGGGGGAAGAGTTGTAAATTGTTGGTGATGGCTATAAAGTTTGTTCTTACTTATAAACAAGGTTCCCTTTCCTTTTTTCCCTTTTCTCTCTCCGTCCCTTTTTTCCCTCTTCTCTTCCTTTCTTTTGATTCACTTTCCAAGGTGGTGAATTCTACTTAGTAGAAAATAAAAGTGACCAGTACGTGGTCTGCAGTAATGCCCCAAAACAAACTAAAGGACCAGTCTCAGTAACATCAGACCAAACCCTGTGATGATAAATAATTCAAAGATGGACGCCTAGGTGGCTCAGTGGGTTAAGCCGCTGCCTTCGGCCCGGGTCATGATCTCAGGGTCCTGGGATCAAGTCCCGCATCGGGCTCTCTGCTCAGCAGGGAGCCTGCTTCCCTCTCTCTCTCTCTCTCTGCCTGCCTCTCCATCTACTTGTGATTTCTCTCTGTCAAATAAATAAATAAAATCTTTTAAAAAAATAATAATTCAAAGATTACATTTTATTTTTAATTCAACTAGGAGATTTCATTATCTTCCTGATGGAATATTCTATTGTAATCAGAAGATTGTGGGAATCTTATACTTAAATCTTCAATATAAAGAAAGTCAACTTTAAAATACACATTACTGGGGCACTAGAGTGGCTCAGTCATTAAGCTTCTTTCTGCCTTTGGCTCAGGTCATCTTCCCAGTGTTCTGGGACCGAGCCCCACATTGGGTTCCCAGCTCAGTGGGGAGCCTGCCTCTCCCTCTCTAGCTCCCTGGTGCTTGTGCTCTGTCTCTCACTACCTCTGTCATGAATACATAAAATCTTCAAAATCCACATTACTGAGTTTTTAAAAATTTAATTTCTATTAACCAGAAAATGATAGGACTTTTTTAAAGATTTATTTTTATTTTAGAGAGAGAGGGAGATAGAGAGAGAGTAAGGGAGAGACTGAGGGAGAGGAGGAGAATCTCAAGCAGACTCCCTGTAGAACACAGAGCCTGACATGAGGCTCCATCTCACAACTGTGAGATCATGACCTGAGTGGAAACCAAGAGTTGAACGCTTAACCAACTGAGCCACCTAGGTGCCCCCAATAGGGTTGTTTTGTTTTGTTTTTTTAATAGACTTCAAATGGGGTTTTTGTAAATAAAATTATATTTTTCTACTGGCTCTTATGGTAATATTAGAGGTCTATTCCTACAGAGTCATTTTGCCCATGATTTTCTGAACTTTACCAAAACTGTCCATGATTTGCTGTATTTTGGTAAAGTTCAGCAAATCATAGGCAAAATTTCCTATAGTTAATTTCCTATATAGGCTAATTTCCTATAGGTGCTGTAACAAATCACCACAAATGCAGTGGCTTAAAAAACGTAAGCTTATTCTCTTAGTTCTGTGGTCCAGAATCCCAAAATCAGTTTCACTGGGCTAAAATGAAGGTGTCAGCAGAGTTGTTTCCTGAGAATCCAGTGGCAAGACTTCCTTGCCTTTTCTAGCTGAACCTTTATGTATCTCAATTCATTCAATGTTCCCAATAACTCCAGGAGGTTGATACGGTTATTTCCACTGTTTTACAGGTGAGGAATATGAAGCACAAACATAGCTGAGTGACTTGTTCAGAGTCACAAAGAGACAGGGAAGAGATGGAATTTGAATCCAGTCAAGGTCCTGGAGTCTGTGCTCTAAAGTCCACACTTCAATTCTTTTGTTCATAAAACATCAAACTTAAGACCATAAAAAAACTCTAAAAATTGCTGATCTACAGAAATGCTACTCAAGATTAAGCTGATATAATATTTTCAAATAATGCAGGTCATATTTTCAAATATGACACAGTCATTTTAAATATCTAAATTTATATTTAAAAAAAGACCTGAATTCTAAAGGATATAAAATATAGCCATCGTAACAACATTAGCCAGGAGGTCATTTCCTCAATATTAGCCTTAATCATAAGAGATTTAACTGGAACCATTGGAAAAATAATAAAAAGCTTCAATATAAAATTCTGTACTACATTTGAATAGACAAATGAGTGATTAAATGCAGATATGTAAATAAATCTTTATTATTATCTGTATACAAACTAGTTTTGTTAGTGTACAATAAATTAGTTAATTTTCTTTAAGCAAGTTAAGAGTTTCTACTATAACCTGTTTTGCACAGTAAATTTGAACAAGATTATTTTTTCCCAAAAAGGATAGCAGTAACACCAAATGGCCCTCGCTGATTTATCATATATGCTGAACTCAAGGGTTCTAGTATTCTTGGTTATATTGAAGCCCTATCTGTCCATCAGATTGTAAAGGAACTCTGACAAGGTCATTTACAAATAACAACAAACCAAAATCTCTTTCTTACTAAGCCAGCAGACAATCAACATTTTGGTTAACTGTGTATGTATATATTTCTTTGTGAGGCCACAGAGGCTATATTTGACTAAGTTCTCTGTAATAAACTTCTAAATCATCTCTCAGCTTCTTCATTTACAGCATTCTCTCACCTTCTTGCAGAATAACTCAATCCCAAACATGTCTTGGTAGACACTAATTCATCATAGTAAGACCTCCTGCTAGATCAGGTGTTGTGCTTGATGCTGAAGATGGCTAAGACATGATCTCGGTTCATAAGTCACAAACAAGGGAAGAAGTTAGTGAGAAGACAAACGCTGTGATGGGCTATAACAGAATTATGTATGGAATGCTATGAATGCTTGCCAGGAGTATTGCTTAAGGAAAGTTTGGGAGCCATATTTTTCAGAATGAGTAGGAGTACTGAGGGGCAGGACACCTTCAAGGATATGACAGGAGCACAGTGTGCCCTCTAGGGTTGGAGGGGGTCAGAGCGGGACAGATGATAAAGATTTTTTCTCTATGCTAACAAGTCTGAACTTGACCCTAAAGGCAATTAAGAACCATGAAAGGCTTTTAAATTGGAGTATGACACCACCCAATCTAACACAACCCACACCCAGACAGCTTCTGCTACCCCAGATAAAATTTCTCCACACCTCCATTATATTCTCCTCCCTGAAAAATCCTCCCAAGGTAGTTGAAGTAAAGAGGTTCCAACATTCTTTGATTAACATAGGTCAGCGCACAACACATGGTTTGAAGGTGCATTAGCAGGGTTGTTACTTTCTCTGTCTTGGAGGTTTTTACTGTGCTCCCTGCAATCTAGGGGCACCTTCAACCAAAGCAAGTAGCTTTGATTTGCTATATGTATTGGTTTTCCTCTTTGAAATTTCTTCTGGGAAGAAAAACATGACTACTGAAATATGCATTCTCACACCGTCCTAGGTCAGTGGCAAGAAGAAGCGCCCACTAAACACCTCGCTTCTAGCTCTCACTCCACCAACTAATGGTGTGTCCCTTGTCAGGTGGTTTGAGAGCTGCATGTAGATCAGTTTTGGGTTTGGTTTTTTTCCCGCCCCCCCCCCATGGTTCTACAGAATCCTAGAGTAAGGAAGGACTTCAGAGGCCCAGAGAACTTAGGTCTTGCCTGAAGTTAGTGCATTAGCAGTGCTGGAGGAGACTCTGGTTCTCCAGTTAACAAGCCGAGGCTCGTGCTACCACTCTCCATGTCCACAGTACTTCTCCCCACTACTACTCTTACTGGCCTATAGCCACCACCAGCACCTGTCTAGACCACTGCAGTAGCCTCCTTACTGGTCTTTTGGTTTCCAACCCTATCCATCCTCAATAATGGCAGCCAGAGTCATCCTATTACAACTTATAGGTTCAAGACCTAAAACAAATGAGATCTGTATTATCTCTCTCACAGGGTCAAGAGATCAGATAAGTTGGAATAACTCTTTAATATATGGAAGAGAGTTGCTGTTGTCTTATCTCTAACCCAGCAGCTAAAATAAACCTCCTTCAGAAGCAAAGGAGGTCGCTGGCCTCCCCCAAATATTTTGGGGGTGCCTCTGGTCAGTCATCAATTCCTCCTAGATTCCCTCTTTTGTGATCACCTCTAGGGAAAAAGGAACACACGCTTTGCAGAAGGGCCACTGGCCAAGTCCTTCCAAGCAGGGGAAAAGTACCACTGGGAAACAAAACTGAATACTGCCATCTACTGGGAGAAAAAGGCACACAGTGGAGAAAGCTCATGACTCCAGTAAGGATGAGTAGAAATCAGAAGTGACAAGATACTGCTTAAGATAAACTGCTTAATAAATAGCATGGAGGACAAGGGGAGATGGAGAGGAGAAGGGGGTTGAGGGAGTTTGGAAGGGCAGGTGAACCATGAGAGACTATGGACTCTGAAAAACAACCTGAGGGTTTTGAAGGGGCAGGGGGTGGGAGGTTGGGGGAACCAGGTGGTGGGTATTGGAGAGGGCACGGATTACATGGAGCACTGGGTGTGGTGCAAAAATAATTAATACTGTTATGCTGAAAAAAAAATAAATAAAAAAGATAAACTTCTAAGGGGGAAAGGGCCAGGAAATGAAAGGAAATAATAAGGGCATAGGTGGCATAGTGGAAGACAAGTACAATGAATAAACTTAAACGGCCCTTAGGAGGCAACTTTCTCACTTGTTCCATTTTGCAGGGCAGAAAGTAGAAGTCCAAGAGATTTGAATAACTTGCTTACTTAGTTACTACTAAGTAACAACACAAGAACTATACCCTTTGCTCAATCCTGGCGCACTATTTTGTATCAACTTCCAACTGAGCAGACACATAAACAATGCAGAAACCATTATACCTACCTTTTTGGTTACCTGGGAATTAAGCATCTATCTACCAATCTAGGAGAACCCATAATCACTCACATTCCAATGTGTTGTGGAAAGAATTTGCAAGAGCTAAATGAGAGGAAGGTGAGGAGTGGCACCAAAAGCATTTATGGATGAGATGTACGGAGAGGAAGTGGGCATACGGAGAGCATAAGACTTGAGACTTGAGGCGCTGGAGAACTGGGAGGTGGAGGGAGATGAAGAACTGTCCTTCATGCTAACCTCTTATCAATAGCATTCACTGAAGGAAGCAGTTTCTACTACTTATTTTTTGTCCTTGGATGTATACTAGTGACTTAGACTAACTCAGAGTAACTGCATTATCCCCCAAATAAAGTCGGAAAATCTCACTGAACCTATGTTCAAAATACAACCAGATTATGGCTACTCCTTCCCACTGTTACCACTCTGGTACATGCCACCACCATCCCTGCCTGGATCGCTGCAGCAGCCTCCTAGTAGTTTTCTTGCTTCTAATCTCAGCTATTCTCAGCAATAGCAACCAGAATCAGTCATCCTGTTACAACTACTGGGTTTAAGATCTTCCAAAGCCCCTTACCTCTCCTCTCACTTATCAACGAGTGAAAGTTAAAACTCTTACAGTGTCCTACAAAGCCTCACACAATTTGGATACCAGATCATCTTTGGATCCTCTCCCCATTGCTTATTAGGTTCCACATATACTCATCTCCCTGCTCTTCCTCTAATCAGATGAGATTGAAAACTTTGATGAGATTGAGATGTTTGAAAGGTTATTCCACCAGATAGCCACAAACAACTACCTCACTTCTTTCAATCATTTGTTCAAATCTCATTTTCTCAATAAAGCCTACTCACATTTAAAATCGCAAATTCTTAATCTGTTACTGTGCTTATAGAGTTTTATGGCACATTCAAATATGTAGGTCACTGGCCTACTATTCATTATGTCTCTCCTGGTTATCATGTCCGATTCTCGAGGGGACGGCTCTTTACCTCTTTTTGACTATTGTGTCTTCTGTTCCCAGAAGAGCGTCTGGCACATATTAGGCACTCAGTAAATTTTTGTTGAATGAATAAATGAAATAGGACCATGATACTTGTATCAAAGATAAAGTCGCAAATGATTATCATCTACACCATTCTCCTAAGAATGAAACGATTTAAGAAATCATTTAATCAAGTCCTTTCATTTTGTAGGGAAGAAAAAAGAGGCTCAGGAAGACAAAAGGACTAGGATTTGGTGACATGTCTTCTCACCCAACACCACATGTTCTTCCATCCATTTTTTCTTATCTCTTCAATGATGTTGTGCACTTATGACAGTAAAAATCACACATTTTCATTTGGTCCTCCATGATAGGACCAAATTCAAAGTAGCAAACTTTGGTTGGTGGATCAGAGACGTTTATCTGCTTTACGTAATATTCCAATGGTCCAAAAAGTATACCAATAGAGTGCTGAGTGTTGCTCTCCCATATACTCCTCTGCCCCTTTGGAGAAAGTTGCTTCCGTCTTCAAACCTAAGGAATTTAAACCTCAACTCACAGGGCTATTCTAGCTTGAGTTCACAGTCTTCTCACATCAGGCCATACTATAATGTTCAAAAGTACATTCCCCCAAATCTGAATTATCCAAGGTAGAGCAGGTGGTGGAGATTGATAGTCCAGGGTGGACCCTGGGATTCTATGCCCAAGATCTCTCCACCAATCAGAGAAGTGAAATAAGAATTTTTCCTGGTCATTCAGGAATAAGACCAAATATCTCTCAAACCAATATTTCAGAATACTAAAGTTAAGTCTACATTAAGAAGAAATATATTTCCCTAATGCAATGTAATTGGTCCAGATGCTATCCACAATGGAAAGATATACCTCCAATGTGAAGACAAGTAGACTCCATTTGTCTAGCTTCTGGCTTCTAAGCTATGATCTGCAGCCTAGAATAATAGTATTAAAAGTGATGTCTCTTGGGGCGCCTGGGTGGCTCAGTGGGTTAAGCCGCTGCCTTCGGCTCGGGTCATGATCTCAGGGTCCTGGGATCGAGTCCCGCATCGGGCTCTCTGCTCAGCAGGAAGCCTGCTTCCTTCTCTCTCTCTCTCTGCCTGCCTCTCTGCCTCCTTGTGATCTCTGCCTGTCAAATAAATAAATAAAATCTTAAAAAAAAAAAAAAGTGATGTCTCTTGCGTCAGACTGTCTGGGTGTGAGTACTGCCCTTGAGTCTTACTGCTGTGTGACCTTGAGCAAACTGCTTAATCCCTCTGTGGTTCTACATTCTTAAGAGGGAATAAGAATGGTACCACCCTCACAGAGTTGTTGGTTCATAGACTGAACAAATTAATGCCAAGCTCTTGTAAGAATACATGATCACTGGTAAATTCTCAATAAACACAGCCATTATTATTTTTTAAAATGGCAACCTATTTCAGCATTGGATCCCACATCTTTTGGCTGACTCAGTAGATCCTTCTAACTCACTAGTTTTCTGCATTGTAAGCACAATTATATTCTAAGCGAAGACTTCCTTTCATCATTCTCTGTAAGGTAAAATGAGCCCAAATGAGGATTCATGATTCTCCCTCAGAAAAGGCAGTTTTCTCTTCTAGCAATAATACTTAAATAATGAAAAAGACAATAATGTACCTAGCATGGATGGAACACTTACTATGTATCAGGCCCTTGGTTATGACTTTTACATGATCTCATTGCATTCTCACACCCTATGATACCTAACTTCTATTATTTCCTTTCCACAGATGAGAAGACCAAGACACACAGAAGTTACTTATCTAGCTACTGAGTGGTTGATGGGACTGGCATGAATGTAGACTGTTACTACTGGAGCCTGCTGGCCTCAGTTCCAAGAGTGAGTGGCAGAGCTTCAGAAACACTCCTCTGTATCTCACCCCTTCTGCTTAGGTCAGATTAAAAAAAAAAAAAAAAAGTTTCTTTTCTAATCATAATGAAAGTTAACATTTCAATTTACGGCTACAATTGATGACTGAGAGGCCTTTACTAACAGAGTACTTGGAATTCAGCTAGTGCCCCATTGATCAGAGAAGCCAGGAGCTGGTGTTCCTGGGACAGTGAGAAGAGAAAGGGACGACCTTTAGGTAGAGATCTTTACTGAAAAGGGAAACTGAGGCCAGTGCTGCTGGAACCTCGGTGACAGCCAGGATCTGAGAGGTTCTCCCTGAAGGTTCTCTCTGCCTGTAGGAAACAAGAGGACAGGAGAAATTTCTGGTCCCTGCTGACAGCATGGTGAGAGACGACTGTAGTTCCCCCAAAGCAGCCTAGACGTGATGATGCCTGAGGCGTGTGAAGACACCCAGAGGGAAAACATAGATGTTTTACCAAGATTGAGGGAGAGTCAAGTTAGTGAGAAGAGATGGAAGAGGCTGAGCCTCAAACTCCAACCTCTTCTCACTGAGCACATAACCCAGACTATCAGCTGAGAAATGGATGGGTGAGGGAAAGAAAAAAGGGTCTGGATCTTAAGTTGTGTTTCTGGACACATAAAGTTCTGGGAGGGGCGGAGCATGTTTAAGGAGAACTCTGCTGCCTGGGTGGGCTGGGCGTGGTTAAGAAACAGTGATTAATCTGGGGGGGGGGCGGGGACTAGGGGCAGAATCAGTGACTCCTCAGAGAAAATGAAGGAGAAGGAGAACCTCTGAAATTACCTAAGAGAGTGAGGCAAGACAAGTGCTTTGACTGTCTAACCAAAATGAGGATTGGACCACTGTCCTAGGGGGACTACCTGGGCCAAAGCTCGTACAAAGGAAGTGTCAGTAAAGTGAGAGCAAGTCCTCCTAGGCCTGGTCTGTACTTCCACATGGCTAAAGTGCCCATGGGAGGAAGGCAGGAATTGGATAAACACAACTGTCAGGAAAGACAAGACATTATCTCCAGCAAGACAGATAAGGCACATGACTTTGATTTGCCACATAAACTCCTTCTGTCCGAATTCCACTCCCTAAGTGAAGCAAAACCAGGAAAGTTGAAGGCCATAAGGGATGCAGGTGACTTCCTCATTCTCAAAAGATGAACCAGACACTTAACTCATGTTCCCTTGCATTCTGGTTCTTCTAAGATCCTGTTTGCTGGTCACAGAATGTTCGGGCATAGGAAGGAAAGGATTTCCGAAGTCAGGTTGGGTTCAGATTGTAGATGACCTGGCAGAGAAGCTCTGTTTATTTCAGAGGACAATGGGAGTTGTAAACAGCTTCGATTGAATCTAGCACAAACAACTCCAGTATAAAGAAGGAAGAAACAAGAAGCCTTCATAAGTTGGTGGCAGTACCAAGCCTGGACAAGGAATGGGGGCCTCTGCCCTGGATCCCTACTTTTAGTGAGTCTTGTCTTTCTGTGGCTGAATCCCTCCCCACACAGCAAAAACTCTGTAGGCCAAGCAGATGTACCCTCTAAGAGCCCATACCTCTCCTTTCGGACCATACCCTAGGCATGGTGGGACCTGAGAATTCTCTGACCAAACAGATCTGCACCTGCACTCAGGACCTACAGGTTATCTCTTTCCAGGTTGTGGCTCCTTAAGGCTGACTGATGTGTATAGGTACAGGCCCAGGGAGTAAGAAGAGACTGCTATTTGGGAGGAAGGGGGGGTTGAGAAAAAGGGATGGAAAAATAGGATAGGGTTTGTATACCCAAGTGTGGACCCTTTTGTGAGAACAGAGACAGAAAGTA